>NW_026057584.1:12339860-12682050 GCF_023721935.1 Panthera uncia
TAGGAAAGGAAAGAAAAGGGCTTGAAAATATAAAATTAAAGCTTTTCTGAATCAGGCAGTTTTCACGTGCTTACATATTGGTAGGACACTGGGTTAAACTGAGCTTGAGACCAGGGGTCAGCCAACCATGGCCCATGGGTCAAATCCAGCTCACCATCTGTTTTTGTCAATAAAGTTTTACTGCCACATTCATTAGTTTCTCACTACAATGGCAGAGTCAAGCAATCGCTACAGAGACCATATGGCCTGCGAGCCTAAAATATTTACACTCCGTCCATTTACAGAAAAACTCTGCCAACACTTGCTTTGGACAGAGGCTGCAATGATACTTCGAGATATTTCTAAAGACTTCCAGGCACAGGGCAGACCACAGCGAGCCTGGTTTCCCCATGCTTTTTAGGAAATAGTGAGGTTAAGGTGAACTTCAAGGGTAGGTTTTCAGGCAAAAAGAATATAAGAGTATGTGTCCTAATGGAACACGTGGACGGGGCTGCTACCCTCAGGGTCATTATGATTCACCAATTGCATGGACACCAGCCTCAAATCTGTTTTCTAACCAGTCGACAGCTCTGACCCTGCATTCCTGTCATGTGAAACTTTAGCCACCTGGTCCCAGGAGCAGCGAGGGCCTCCCAAAGTGAGGGGCTCAAGCTGATTAGCTCAATTTGTTATACCCTAGGATTTGGTTGTGAGAAGTCACACAAATTCGGGACACTGTGAAACACAGGCACTTACTGAACAGGGCTGTCATGTGATTAAAAAAAAAAAAAAACCACCACGTGATGCACACAAAAGACATAAAATCTGTAACTTGAGAGAGAAAGAGCCACCAGCTGGTTTCAGGAGCCAAGAATTCCCAAGAATGGCAGGAATTGAGCCCCCTCAGAAGGAATGGGTAAAAAGCTGATGAATGGCGAAGAGCGAGAAATGCTCCCCTGTGGAATCCGTGGAGATTTTCTCTTCTCTGCCTAGAGCAGAGCTAAGCGACAGCTGTCTGACTTCCTACAGAGAATGGCCTTTGTGCACAGGAACCGAAGACTCAGTCCAGGCTTTACGCTCTAGGAAAAACACCACCTTAGACCTTGAAGACAGGGCATCCCTCAACACAATTCTCACCATTGTTCCTTCCAGAATTTGTATTTGTCTTGTTGGATTTCTCCCCACTGCTGTCACGTTGGACAGCCACGGGAAATATTTTTGCAATTTACACATTGAGAAAGAAAGAGATGCTTGTACATAAATCAAGTTAAATGGAATTCGTGTGGAATGAATTTAGGGCAAATAGCACAAACTGACTTTCAAAGTAGGGGAAATTGGGGTGTGAGAACAATATCCCAGAGTGACAGTTAGTGCCAGATTAGTTACCGAATTTAAGCCTATTGACTGAGTGTGTCGTGCCAATATGTAATCAGTATGCATGGATGACACTTTACTTTGTTAACATACTTTTTTTTGAATTTCCTTTTTAGGGGCGCCTGGGTGGCTCAGTTGGTGAAGCAGCCGACTCTTGATTTCGGCTCAGGTCACCATCTCACAGTTCATGGAATCGACTCCCTCGTCGGGCTCTGCACTGATGGCAGGGAGCCTGCTTGAGATTCTCTCTCTCTTTCTCTGTCTCCCCCCACCTGCTCACTGAAGTGACCATAACTCCTGCTTGCCTGGGACAATCCTGATTCATATTTGTTATCCTGGTATTATTAATAGAGTACCTTTTATCACTCTTAAAGCCATTTTAGTTTGGGTGATAAATTATGTGTTCACTCTACCAAGGGCCCTCTACTGTCCCCTTCCCTTGGACCTCCCTACAAATAGCAACCAGAAGGTTAATGGCAATGCAGGCGGGGTCTACAGAAGGGAGTGTGGCCCAGTCCCAAGGCTGGTAACCCTGCCTAATCAGTTAGTAAATATTTTGACTATTATCCCTGCAGGTTTGGCCTTTTTCAGATTTTCAAATTCTGTAGATGGTTGAGAGAGATTCTCTTTTAGCCTATGGCTATAAAGTGCACCCTCAGAGGGTAGGACTCAAGTCCTTCTGTGGCTTACATGGCCCTGGATGATATGGCCCAGGCCATATACCCGTACCTCTCACCTGATTCTCTGTCCTCTTGCCATGTGGACCTCCTCTCAGTTTTATGAGAGCAGCTCTTCACTCTTACTCTCCCCATAATGATCCTTCTCTTTCCTCATCTAACTAGGGCAGCTTTTAGGTCATACATTCATGATGAGTTCCTCAGGCAAGTTTTCTTTGACCCACTGTTATAGCAGAATTTTAAGATGGTCCCAAAGAAATCCGCCTCCAGCATATATACTCCTTGCCCCATTTATTCAGAGAAACACTAATCTAGGTACTACTGTGAAGGGGTTTTGCAAATCTGATTAATGTCCCAAATAAGTTGACTTTAAAATGGAAAGCCTAACTTTGGTGAGCTTACCCCAAATTTGGCAGACCCTAAAAAGGGACTGGGTTCTCCTGAAAGAAAGAACTTCGAATCAGGAGAGTTTCAACACACACAATATATTCTGTTGCTTGCTTTGAAGAGGCAGGGGACTCGGTGACCAGGGATGTGGGTAATCTCTAGGAGTCAAGCATAGTCCCCAGCTGTCAGCCAGCAAGGAAACATGAACCTCAGTCCTACAACCACAAGGAGCAGATATCTTCTAACCATCTGAATGGAGCTTATTAGTGAATTGTTCCCCAGAGGCTATGGACAAAAACTCAGTCTGGCCAACACCTTGATTTTAGTTCCTGAGATCCTGGGTAGAGAATCCAGCCACACTGTGCCTGAGTTCTGACCTACCGAAGGGTAAGACATTAAGTGGATACTGTCTTAAACAGCTAAGTTTGTGGTAGTTTGTTACATAGCGACTGAAATCTACTATATCCACATTCTACCTCACACGTCTTTTTTATCCTTGTGTAAGATCATATTCTTTCCCTTCCTTGTCTCATTTAGTTTCTAATTGTGTATTAAGCTGTGTGGTGGGTTGAATAGTGTCTTCCAAAAATTCATTATCTACCAGGAACCTTAGAATGTGACCTTATTTGGTGATAGGACCTTGGCAGATGTAATTAATTAAGGATCTTGAGTTAAAATCATCCTGGATTTGGGGTTGGCTCTAAATACAATATCTGCTATCCTTCTAAAAAATGAGGGCACCAGGAACGCACAGAGGAGGAGATGATGTGAAGACAGGGGTAAAGACTGAATGAAGTGTTTACAACCCAAGAAATGTCAGAAACTTGGAAAGACAAGGAAAGTTTCTGTCCTAGAACCTTTAGAGGGAGCTTGGCTTCAGAACTGTGAAAGAACAGATTTCTGAGGTTTTAAGCCACCCAGGTTGTGGTGCTTTATCATGGCAGTGTTAGGAAACTAATATAAGGTACATGATTTAAAATTTTTTGGACTCTCTCTGTAAAGCCCCTTGAGTTAAAGATTGGGTCTATTTTTGCCCAAGATGGCAACTCCAGTGCCTTTGCCAATACTCGGCATAGAATAGACACTCCATCTAATTAATGTGTATATGATCACATGAATAGAAAAAGACTGAGGGCTTTGCCCTATTTCTGATTATTTAAGTTTCCTTTTCAGCACACTAGGGAATAAATATATCAAAAGAAATTTACAGCACAAGTCTAATTGTGAGGTCAGTCAATATACTTTACATTTGGGGACCAAAGACTCTCCTAGTCCTCATTCTACAAGGAAGCAACAGTGTTATTGGATTATTTCCATTCAGGGCTGGACATGGAATTTGACAAAAACGTGCCTTCAGTCTTCGACATCTCAGATACTGTGTACAGCTATGCATGCCTACACAGCTAGCTCAGTGGTAGTTGAGTGGGGCTGCACTCAACAGAAACTGGCCTTGATTAATGTAAGTGGCAAAAAACACAACCAAATCAAACCAAAAAACAATGAGTGGACACTGGGTAGACCATAGAATCGAAGGAAAATTTGAGCATCTAGACGTTTTGAAAAGGCAGGAGCCAAAGCCTCTAAGGTACCTTGGATATCTTAGAAACAAACACTCATGGCCATCCCTTTACATTGGCTGACTCAGCTCCAACCACCTTCTGTACCTCAGCGCTAAAGATTACATTTCCCAGGAGACCAGATCGGATTGGCTAACTTGAGTCACATGTTCACCCTGTGGTCAGGGTGCCATGATCAGCAGTTCCACTAACCCATATTGCACAAATAAAAATGGTGTTGCTACTGAAAGACAGAGAAGAGAAGCTGGACAGACAACCAAGGCAAATTCTTTTATGCTTTCCATGTCCACTCATCCTCAAACTGCAGTGATCCGACCAGAAGTTTTTTCTGTGATTTGTGCATTTCTAGCGTCCACCTCCCTTTAGGGTACCAGTGGACCCTCTTCCTGCTTGGGGAGCCCTTTCTGCATCCATTTGGCATGAATGGAGTTCCAGATTTGCACAGGAGATCCTATCCGGGTCAATTCAAACCAAGGAGTGTTCAGATTTTTGTGTTGCTTGGTTGTCTTCTGGGAAGTATGTGAGAAAAAGTATTCTTTTGCTTCTGGAGGTTGTTAAGAATATAGAGTATAATTCTTGAAAGTCTAATTTCCATACAGAAGGGATAGTCTAGTTGAAAGTGGTGCCAGTGCGAAGGAAACAGATCTGAGGAGGGAGGGGAACCGAACGGAGCCATACTGACATGATTTGTGTCCCAAATGTGACTAAATTCTGGATTTTTCAGTTGAATAAGGTTCCTGCCTTCCTCTCTCTTTCCCACCTCTTTTTCTCTCTTCTTCCCTCTATTTCCTTCACCTTTCTCCTTCTTTTTCCTTTTTTTTTTTTAAGTCTTGAGCAAGTGTGAATTGTAGCCTCTGTCACTTGCAACCAAAAGAATTCTGAGTAAATTGGAGGAAAGGAGAGACGATTCCACTCATACCCAGGGAGAACAGCTGAGTCCCCCCGCTGGTTTCTGTGGATGCTCACTCTATCAAGGTGCATACAGAGACCATCGTCCTCTGCCTTCTCTTCAGAGGGCACGTGGTGTGCCTGGTGCTGGATCTTCATCCCCTTTCCTCCAGCTCTGATTGATTGTGTCCAATCCCTGGTGTCCTCTGATATGGCCCCTTGAACTGTCTTCCTACTCTTTCCGTGTCTGCGTTGACGATTGCTTTCACTCTCTCAAAAGCTGCAAATGTTTCTCACTGTTGCTCTGAAAAGTGGGAATAGTGCAGAGAGGTGATATCTGTCAACACAGCAGCATTGTGAGATCGGCTTGCCAACTTGGTGAGACCCTTCACCTGGTTTCCCTCGGGGTATGGAGCTTTGTGAAGGTCTATTTTACTTTTGCTGTAAAGAAGTCAATGCAGGAAGACACGTGTGCCTGCCCTGTGTGCAGACAGCACCTGCCTGAAGCTGTCTGGGTCCCAGGGAGGGTCTGCGTGAGGACCCAGCGTCATCCATCACTTTTGCTACAGCTCCCGGCCTCTGCTTTGAGAAATGTGCTTTGCCAAGCTAACACCGTGATCTGAGCCATGACCGAACTAGGAAAGACAAAGTTAGGAGAGGGATTCTCAGGGCTTCCTTGTTTATCCTGGAGCAGCTGTTGGCATCGATGTAATTTCTCACTGCCTACCTCCGACACAGCAGCCGAGAAACTGGTAGAATGATTGGTGACTAGGTGGAGAACAGTCATTTGATGATAAGGTAGAACACTGCCTTTATGGACCTCAATATATTGTTTCAGCAGTTGGCCTTCCAAGTCCATTCCTGCGGAGGTGGGATGTCATTCTTCGCACAGCCACGGAAGTAGGTGTCGATCACTGCCACGCCATGTTCGTGACTTTTATTACGATCATATCCCTTGTCTGAATTGGTAGAACCGTTTTGTTTGTAAGCCCAGATGACGGCAGTTGTTTTTCGTGTAAAAGAAAGCTTTACATTTCTATTAGCAAGATGCTAAATCTCTCATGAAGCAACACTGCATTATAAACACAAGGTTCCTCAACATTCTCTTACTAACAGTTTGTAAATTTATTCTTACAAAAGGTATTCTGGTGGAGTTCTCGGAAGGGCATGCAAGGTGGTCTGAAGACACGTTAGAAGGCTCAGAGGATGTTTCAGAGAAGGCTTCTGGAGACGAATGATTTAGGGAAAGAAGATACAAGTTACATGGATGAAAAAATACAGCAAGGGCATCACAGATAAAGGGGATGCTGAAATAAATATGGTCCTTTCAGGTGATCCCATAATTTTCATAAGACCCTTTCATAACGATGCAAGATGCAACAGAAAACTCCTTGATGAATTTTTTCATACAATATTAGAAATTGGTATTAGATTTTCCAAGAAAGCTTGCCATCACTTAGACACTTACAGCAAATAAAGCAGAAAACAGTCCTAGGTAGAACATGCCAATTACCCTTCATGTGAAGAGAGAACAAGGCATGTGTATCTCTGGGGATGAGCTTACAGATCTGGGCTCCCAGATAAGGAAGCTCACCGTCTTTCCATCCCAGCACAAGCTGGAGAGATCAGGTCCAGAATTCACCTTCTACTAGCTCTGTGATCTTTGGAAATTGTTTAATTATTTAAACGCATTTCTTCATCTGTAAAATGGATCTAATTATTGGTATCTACTGAGCTCTTGCTAGGGTCAAATGATAAATGACATTTAAAGTGCTTGCCACTCTTTCTATGAAAGAATAAAAACAAACCACTTTATCCTTAAATAAAATTAAAGAAAATAATCCAAAGGAAAGCATGAGAAATTGTATCACACAGATAAAAGCAAGAATATTGAATTAAATAGAAAGCCGACTTGATAAACTCAAGACATTTTTATAGTGGAAAAAAGCTTAATATTCAAATTTAACAAAAACTACAAAAAACACAAAACACAATATTACGTGTTAAATGCTTTAAAAGACTCATACGTTTTGATTCAGGATTTCTAACTCTAGAAAATTCTCATGAGGAAATAATTACAGAAGTGCATAAAGACTCACAAATATATGTATTATTTATTTTAGTAAAATAATAGAAACAACATCCATTAGTATCAAACTGTTCAGATAAATTTTGTAACTTATTAGGTAAATTATGGTAGAGACAAATAATCAAAATCTATATAGAATATTTATGGGTATAGGAAAACACCCCAAATATAACAATGTGCAAAATTAAACTAAAAAGCTATATACTTAGATACTAATTTTATTTTTAAAAATCTATATGAATTTATAAGCCTAGGGGATGTATGTTGGGGGATAGCTAATGATAAACCCTAGGATATTCAGATACAATGGAGTAAGAGGATTGTATAGTGAGTCTGATTTTCTTCTGTATATTAAAAAGAAAATCCTAATTTTGTTCAATAAGCCTGTGTTGCTCTAGTATCAGGAAAAAACATCGTAAAAGTTGCTATTTTTTTTTTTTCAAGCCGTGCTTTAACATAGAAATAACTGAAAATCTCTGTCTCCCTTTCTCTCTTTCTCTCTTTCTCTTTCTCTTTTTCTTCCTACACCCCTCCCCCCAACCCCTCCTGAAAGACACTTTATTGGACTGGGTAAAGTCCAAGGATTCTTGTACAAACAGGCACTGACGCAAAGAAAATTTTATGTACAAAAATGATTGTTTTTCAAAACTCCTCAAGAAACTACTGGGCGGGTGGGGAGGGGGTTGAAAATATCCATCATTCCCATGCAAATGTCTCACATTCATTTATTCCCCTTTTAAAAAAAAGTTTATTTACTTTGAGAGAGACAGTGCATGCATGTGCACGGAGGGGAGAGGGGCAGAGAGAGAGGGAGAAAGAGAGAATCCCAAGCAGGATCTGTACTGTAAGCTCAGAGCCTGATGTGGGACTTGATCTCAGGAACTGTGAGATCATAACCTGAGCTGAAATCAAGAGTCTGACACTCAACTGACTGAGCCACCCAGATGCCCCCATTTACTCCCTTTTATACTTTGTCCAAGTGAGACATATCACCCCAATGAGGGGTGTCACAACTACTCTGTCTTCCAGACTCACCTTAATCCAATATATATATATATATATACATATATATATACGTATATATGTATATATATACGTATATATATATATATATATATTTTTTTTTTCCTGGCCCGGCAACATCAAATCATATTCACATGAATGTAAATGTAATTTGCATGCGTAACTGGTTAATTTTTTTAAAAAGCCAGCTGCATATTTTCGTTCTCTTTTGATTTAGGAAATTTGGATGGAAAATTAAGTCCATTCGGGAGTTTCCTGGAGCAGTCAGGAGAAAAGATCCAGTTTCTACAAAGTTGCATAAACTTCATACAGTGGATTCATTTCTCTATATGTACGCTTATTTCTTAAGTTGGTTTACATTTCACACTTAGAGGGTGTCTTATTTCCTATCATTGTAGTATTGTCTGTGCCTTATAGCCAGCGAGCCCCGCAGAGCAGTAAACACGGGGCAAGGGTTGAGTTCCTTGGGTCCGGAGCAAGGAAAACAGTTGATCTTCCTGTCCAGCAACATTCTCTTCTGTAAAAGGAGAAGTTTATTTGCGTAAATTCTCTCTTGGTTTTTCTGGAAGGATTAAATAGCCCATGTCTGGAAGCAACATGAGCGATTCTGAAAATAAGGCCTTGGGAATCTGTGATTTTCTCTCTCAGAAGGATTTATTGCTTCAGCATTGGAGCTCGCGTGTGTTGTGTGCGAGCCGGGAGTGACGTTCCCGGTTCAAGAAAGGAATCTATCTCCTTTAACAAACACACGTATAGTGCTTAGAATGTGCCAAGCACTATTCTAAGATCCTTCCAAATTTTTATTCATTTAATCCTTGCAATAGCCCCATGAAATAGACACTATTATTATTTTTTTCATTTTATAAGATAAGGAAACTGAACCCCAGGGCAGGTAAGTAATTTGCCCCAAATGTTTCAATTACTGAATCATAGAGCCACATTGTAAACTCTGGCTACCTGTCTCTAGATTCCATGTTTCTAACCACGATTCTATGCTGTTGAAAGGAATTTTTGAGAATGAACTGAAAGTCACCACCATTTTGAGGTTGGTTTGTTTCAGATATAATCTGACTAAGGCTGCCTACCTCCTGATTTCTCACTTAGATTGATCCCACTGGGCAAGTGATTCCTGAATTTAACCTTTCAAGGTGATTCTTCCATTTAAATGCCTTCCATGAACCAAGAAACCCTTTCTGTCACAAGTCCTGGAACGTATTTGAACTCATAGGTTGAGAACCGCCAAAGGAGGGGACGAGGGGGAGGGAAGGTCCTCTTCTGGATCCACAGAGGATGAATCTCGGCACAAATCTATCCATCAGGGAGCTCAGAGCACGTAGCAGCCAAGTTGTTTTTGAGGATTTTAAGTTCACGAGCCCAGCAGATTCCCCACTGTGGTGATGGATGAGAATCCCTGGACTAGCCCTGCCTAAATGTAACACCACCGGCTTGGCCCTCGGTGGAATTAGCTTGGCTGTAGATGACATTCGGCATTTGATCAAAATTAATGTAATGCAGCTACAGTTCCAGATAACATTTGCTAAATTAAAAAAAATATTTCTGTTTTACCTAACATGCAATGTGTGCCCGTTGTAAATTTTTTTTCTTTTTTCTTTTTTCTTTTCTTTTTCTTTTTTTTTTTTTTTTTTTGCTTCGAACAAATAACACAAGTGGAAGTATCTGCTCTTTCAATTTACTGAAAGAAAAATAAGGCCCGGGGAACCCGGCAAGTGTGTGGCCATCAAGCCATCTGATTTCTTTCTAAATGCACACACGAAATTAAATGCCCCCAACGTCAAAATTGACTCCGGGGATCAGCATACAGCAATCTCCTTGAAACAACCGCTATCTGTAAGAGCTGTAATGAAACTTGTGAACTTCACCCGCATCCTCCCGAGGTGCCTTGATATGATATTCTTAGTCTTGGTGGCACTTTGCAATCGGAACTGTTCTGTAACCAACTCCTTCCTAACAACTTAGCACCCCTCACTCGATAATTTAATTTCATAATCCATTTCAGGGACAGATGAATATCATTAATTTCATAATCCAAATTTAAAAAATTGCAAATGGACACATCTGAAACATGGTTGTCAGAGTTAAGGCAATAATAATAATAAGAAGAAGAATGACAAAGACAATGTGAAAATTCAAACACAGAAGAGACAAGAGAACAAAAGAGATCTTCACAAACTTACACAGACAATGGATAATACTTTTTTTTTTTTTAGGTTTTTAATCTATTTTGAGAGAGAGAGGCAGTGGGTAGGGGAGGGGGAGGGGCAGAGAAAGAGGGACAGAGAGTCCCAAGAAGGCTCCACAGTCAGTGCAGAGGCCGACTCGGTGCTTTACCTCACCAACTGCGATACTTTGACCTGGGCTGAAATCAAGAGTCAGACGCTTAACCGACTGAGTCACCCAGGCGCCCCAATGGACAATACTTCTTGTTTTTATTTTAAAAGACTTAGATAGTTACAGAATGCCGCTAACCAAATTCCTCTGTTCTTTTATTTTTTCGGTAGAATAGTTGGTTGGTGCAGGTGGTTTACTGGGCCAAACCAAGGGATTTCAAGTATATGGACAAGACTGGCATATATTTCCGCTGTGGTAACACCCTTGTTTAAGTTCTGTCTATACAGATTAGATCTAAAGGCTTCTAAGCAGCACTCTTGTATTCTACACTTGCTCTCTGGAGATAGCATCTCCCATATCCCAGCAGCCAATGGGGGCTCTGCGGTCCAGCCCAAGGGTAGGGGTGAGCTTCTGCTCTCTGGGTATCAGCCCTGTTTCCTTTTTGCCTCTCCATGTCCTTTTACTCTATACCTCCTTAAACAACTAGTTTCTTGGATTAATACACTTCTGTTTAAAGTACCTAAAATAGGGGCGCCTGGGTGGCTCAGTCGGTTAAGCATCCGACTGTGGCTCACATCGTGATCTCAAGCTTAATGAGTTTGAGCCCCACGTTGGGCTCTGTGCCAACAGCTCAGAGCCCGAAGCCTGCTTCAGATTGTGTGTGTGTGTCTCTCTCTCTGCCCCTCCCTGCTCACACTCTTTCTCTCTCTCTCTCAAAAATAAATAAACATTAAAAAAAATAAAGTACCTAAAATATTTCAATTTTCCTGAATCGATCTGAAGATCAATTTCAGCACACGTTGAAAATAAATGACATTTCTTTGATTTTATTGATATCACTTAGAAAGTATTCTTCCACTAGTGAGTATTTGTAGGGTCTTTCAGAGATATGCTAGAAGCAATGTAAAAGTTGTTGTCGGGCAATGACTAATTAATTGCAGTTATTCATTAAACATTAATTGAGGTCATATTTATTATTATTATGTGTCATATTATGATATACAATATTGCATTTATACAATTCATTATAAATAAATTTTTATCTATAATAGCGTATTTGTTATATACATTTAATATTCACTTCTAGATTTTACAGAGCTTTATTCTTTTATTTCTTAGTTTTAACAAGAGTACTAAGCAAGAATTTGATTGGAAGCAGAAATTGATGCTAGTCTTAATTAAAACCCCTGAGTCAACAAGGAGCAATGCAACTCTGATCAATCCTAAGCAAGACAGTTAAGACTTTGGAACTGTCCAAGTCGCTTAAAACATAGCTAGAAAATTGCTAAGCATCTGTCAACTTCTAAAGTACATTTTACGACACCCTGGAAGAAAATAAACCTTAATTCTAAAGTGAACTTTGCAATCTTCTAATAGTAATAATGTGTTTCTAGATGCAGAAAGAACTGCTTTCAACTTCAGTAAGGCTCATAGAAATCTCAACAAAAAGTGGAACCGGTTAATGGTTGGCTTGGAGAATAAGAGAAGCGAACTCAGGTGCCCAGAAGCAGGTGTGGAGTCTATCTGAGTCAGTATCCTGGCCCTGCCATCATTACTTATAAATTGTGGAGTGTAGATGTCCTGTTTGCAGGCGACGATTAGGATTATAATAATAGAAAAAAGCTCACAAGGTTACGGTCAAGATTACATCTCAAGTGCTTAGAATAACATCTGGGAGATAATAGACATTCAGTAAATGTTATTATTAACAATGATTATTGTGGCTGCTGTGGTCACAGGGCATAGGGAGCCTAGATGCTAAGTGAGTAATTTACTTCTCGTCAGTATACTCACTTCAAAACACTTCTTCCCTCTCTCTCCTCCTCCCTCCCTCCCTCCCTCCCCCCTTCCTTCCTTCCTTCCTTCCTTCCTTCCTTCCTTCCTTCCCTCTCTCCTTTTTCCTTCCTCCCTCCCTCCCTCCCTTCCTTCCTGACTCTCTCCTTGCTACTTACCCCCCCTTCCTTTTTCTCTCTGTGAGTATCAATCTGTTTCATTGTTTGCTTTCACCTCTCTCTCCATTGCTCTGTCTTCTCCATGCACTGACTCTCGCGCTACCCACCCCTATGCTTCCCCACCTTCCTCCTACCCCATCAATCTCAGCAGTGTTTTCCTCAACTTGTTATGACCTGTTTGAAATGCACATTCTATCACTTAACTCTTCCTAAGTCATCTAAAATTTCTGTAGCCCTAGTTTACTTGATTAAAAACCAAGCCCTCAAAACCAACTAAAATGGTTTTACACATGTAATTACCCTGGTCCGATATTTGCATTTGTGGGGCAATAACCAACAAAACTTTCTTCCCTTTCACGGTGGTGGAACATCAATGGCCTCCTAGCCCCAAAACAGTAAAGAGAGAAAAAGAGAGAGAAAGAAGTTAGGGCTTCTACAGGGTTTAATAGATTAGCACCTGCAGACTGAATGTTGCTGGAACACACAGTCAGGAAGCTGGGCAGCACGTGTGTCCGGGGCCACATGCTCTAAGCAGCTCCAACCAGTGAACGGCTGGCCAAGTGGAGGTTGGACAGTAGCCATTGTCAGACATGTGGCACGGGGAATTCCTGTCCTGGGGGGAGGAGAACTGTAGGCCCTGCCATGACCTTCCTTCTTGGATATTGTGAAGGCAGCATTCTTGTGCCTTTTAGGTTGACATATTTGGAGCGATGCTTTTCTCTCTTCTTGCCCATATTTCAGAGCAACTCAGGCCTTCAACAGGATTCTGGATGAGGCGCACTAAGAGAAAGTTCAAGAACATTCTAAGGGCTCCTGATGCCAACAGTCTTTGGGAAAGTGTCTTTCTGTGTGTATTCACTTATTTAGTGAAAGGTCTAATATCACACAGAGAACAAGTTTTACTCGGTAGACGGGAAACTTTTTGTTACCAAGTACTTGTAAAGCTACTTTATGAGAAGTAAGGATCATTTTTTTCCAGAAAATATTTTACGATTATTTACATAGTTTTTAGTAGTACACAATCCTATTATAGACAAAAGTGGAATTGAAATGGAAACAAAATTCGATCTTCCTTCCCTACAGAAAAGCTTTCTGTTTGGCACCTAGTTTTTCTGGGGATGCCACAAAATAATGCGCGGTCTATCGGTGTCCCATGGTATGCTAAACAAAATTAAGATGGAAACACGGAGCTGTGTTTCATGAATCATCACTATGAGTGCCTCATAGTGGCACTTGTGGAACATATTTAGCTTCATAAAGATCTTTTACATGCGTCACGGTGTTTTCCATTTGTGGCGTATTTTAGCATTTATGAAGCACGTTCACCTACATGGTAGCATTTGAGTGTCACTACAATCCTGCTGCATTAAAGAGGGACCCAGCGAAGACCAGAAATGATAAATCATCCCCAGGTCACACAGGTAGAGCGTAACTCAATCCTCTAGTAAGGGCACATTGGGGGCCAGAGCTTCCGATTCCTTTTCTTGTAGGAAACCACCAATCGGCACAACAGATTTTGCAGGTTTGTGCAAAGAGGGAACGGTGAACAGAATCCCAAGAGGACAGAAGTCACACCCCAAAATGCCCACATGTGAGGTGCGGCCCTTCTGAAGGGTAGAGGTCTTGTCCTTTTTCATCCTCGATCATTTCAGCTACGTGAAATGCATCCAGATGACACCAGCAGAGCACTGGCTTGATTTAGAACTGAGCCACACACCTGTTCTTCTAAATATAAACAAATTTGCAACCTGAGCCATTGGCAGTCACTGCAGGGTAAGGGGGTGAGAGCTGGGGCCGGTGCTCGCCTGCAGGCTGGCTCTGGGCTTACACAAGGCCAAGGCTCTGGGCACAAGGGCCGAGGAAGCAGAATGCCAGGCTGGATATTTGGAATTGTGATCTGGTGGTCACAGTGACCTTTTATCTTGCCGGAGAGATAATAATTAGCTTTATTATCCTGATTGTTATTTTTAAACGTGCTTAGTCCGCTCTTGTGGCTCAGCTTGTACCCAGCGTGTTGAATGTTCCAGGTCTTCTTGGTTGATATGTATGAACGTTGCCTGAGTTGTCATGTTTGAAGAAAGCTTATTCTCAAGGAAATGGTTTGCTGAGATCCAGAACACTAATTTAAATCATGGGGTATTTTTATTGTCTCTGTGAAGGCAACACTGTTTTGGATTCTAGAGTTCCTGGCTATTCAAAGTATGTGACTACTCCCTCATACTGTCGTGCCTCTTTCCATTCTTGCTTAGAGGCCGTGCGATCATGCTGGAGTCCTTGGAAACATTCCATATTATTCTTAACTGATGGGATGCTACAGAGGTCATATGGATGTAAGTAGCCCAGTGACTGGCATGTTATTGTGCGTGTGGTACAATTATACAGAACTGGGACACTTGATTGGTCCGATTGGCCAAAGCTCTTAAAATGGTCCAGATTACGATCATTAGGTGCTGCAAGCATTATTTCCAGATGCTGAGAATCAGCAGAGAAATCTCTTAATTCTCTTTCAGAATTAACAGTTAAATCTTCTTTGTGCAATTGGAAAAGATTTGCATGTTGAAATTTTGACTGTACAGAAAAGCCTCAAGGGAAACTACAACTATTGCCATTTTTACTTGCTTGTCTGTTCCCCCACCTCCAATCTGGTGTTTTGGCAAATTCTACTCAAATGTCTTCTAATGTCAGTAAATGTTTGAATTCAAGGGATGAACCCCACTTGTGTATAACGAAATGTTACATATTTGGACACAGATCGAGGTATAGAGATTGGTGTATTAATGTAGCTTGATCCAGCGGTGGTGGCCATAGTGGTAGAATTCATTTCTTTGTGGCAAGTGTCGTTGTCAGACAGTATCAGCTGCTGCAGCTTGGATTCCACCTTAGTATTCAGGCTCTGGCCACCCTCTCCTAGTCTGTTCTCAGCCAATGACTGAGCACAGCGGGAGGATTAGGATTGGGCCATTCTTGCTCCTTTCCATCCTCCACCAAGAGCGTAAACCAAAACAGAGTTGTAGCCCAGGGGGTGGTGGGACTTAATGCCACCATTAATGACCTAAAAGGTGCAGGGGTGGTGCTCCCCCATTATATCATCATTTGATTCACCAGTCTGGCCCTTGCAAAAACTGGATTAATCCAAAAGGATGACTATCGACTCCCACAAGCAATCGTGTAGCTCTGACCACAACTGCTGGTGGCTTTGCTGGAGTAAATTTATGAGGCCTTATGTACATAGCATGTGGCCAGTGATTTGGTAAATATATTCTGTTTGAGGGGCAGACACAGTTCACATCCATGAGAAATATGTGGTAATAATTATAGTTTTGCCTCCTGGCTATGTTAACTGTCTCTCTCTCTCTCTCTCTCTCTCTCTCTCTCTCATAATACTATCCAAAGAGATCTTGATCATCTGCATATCCTAACGAACATAACATTGCTACTAAATATCAATAACATCATGCTGATGTGGCAGACTGAGCAAGGAGTTGGTAGTATGCTGGAGAACTCGGTGAGATCACATGCACCAGCCTCTAGGCTGGGAGTTAAAGTCAGTAACGAATCAGGGACCCATCTCTTTACTAAACATTTAGAAATCCAGTTGTCAGTAGAGTTCCAGGACGTACCCTTCAAAGTAAAAGCCAAATGGCTACCTCTTGGACTCCCTACTACCGAGAAAGCAGGGAGCACAGCTCTTGATAAACGCCTTCAGGTTCTGGAGACATCATCCAGGTCCTAGGAATGCAGTTCTGTCCAAGTGCTGGGTGACATGAAAGGCTGCCGTCTTTATGTGGGACTCACAATAAGAAAGAACTCTCTAGTAGGTCAGGCTGTAGTGTACGTAGTTATTGGGCTCTGGTGGAGGCAGACCACTTCACTCTGGGACGACAAATGATCAAGCATCTAGAACTACTTTTTATGAGCCAGATCCTATTGGCCCACCCGGTCCTCCAGTTGGCTGGGCACCGCAGCAATCTGTTGTAATGCAGATCACACGTCAGGGATGGAGCCCAGGCAGGACCACATGGCAGGTGCAAGCGGCATGAGCAAGTAGCTCCGATTCCCCTGTTTCCCACCAAAGTCGCACCAGCCCTTCTCTCAGTTTGGCCCTCTGGCTACACTGTAGGGAGAGGTTCCTATATGGCCAGCAGAAGGAGCATAAGAAGCCCAAATGCCATTTGCAGATGGGTGAGCTTAATAGGTTGGTTCTAACTGAAAATTAAAGGAGGCTGAATTACTGCCACCATGAGAGTCAGCTGAGACAAAAAAAAATCTTTCCAAAGATGCAGCTTTGGGCAGTCCTCCTGCGCAGAGGGAGGAATGCTCCCGAACTACAGGGGAGAAGTAGCTGAAAGCGGTCAGGGCCCGGGAGGAAAGAGATGGGAGCACTGGAGGCAAGGAGACCATGAGCAGAAGGCTGTGGATGGGCATATGTGAGTGGGCATGGGGCATGATTTCTGGATGCCGGTCACAAAGCACTGGGCCTCTGAAAGGCACTGGAAAACCTAGGAAGTAGATGGTGTAGCCAGTTCACGTTAGCCGGTCTGCATCATTAGCCATCCCAGAACTGGCGGAGTGGGCATGTGAACTGAATGGATGAGCTGGGAGCTACTCATGGACTCCTGTGTCCCATAGATGATCGACTGAGCTGTATCTGCCTCCAAAAGAGCAACAGAGACAGATGCTGATACCCAATCTGACACTTTTCTCCAAGAATTGACTTCGCTACTTGGTAGCAAGTTGGCTACATTGGATGTCCTCCAGTTTTCAGGGCAGACCCTTGGAGACACAGAAGCGGCTTTTTGTATGCGTTTGCCTTTCTCATCCACAGGACCTCAGCCAGCAACACTTGTGGGGACTTATGACTGCCTGATCCCCAGACACGGGATGCCGCATAACATAGAATCTAACCAGGACCCTCCCCAGCTTGTGCTCTCTCAAGTATAAATAAATAAACATTAAAAAAATATTAACATATATGCATATATATGTATATGTATATGGCTGTCCCAGGGCATGGGCTCAGTATGTCCAGGGGCCAGCAGGTGAAGAGAAGAGTTGCTTTCATTCCAGGGGCCACTGACCCTGACCAGCAGAAGAATGAAAGGCTGCTTTTGCCCAATGGAGAAACATGGACGGAGCCCAGGTAATCCACTCGGGTACCCCCCGGTACTGCATTGCTCCACTGTGACCATGGAGAGGGTGAGGGTGGCATCGTGACCGAGTGTTCATACCCCAAGGAATAAAGGCTTGGATCACCCTCCAGGTAAACTATCAAGACGTGCTAAGGTGATAGCTGAGGAGGAAGGGAACTTCAAGACGGAGAGGAAGGGAAGGAGCACCATACGTGGCCCCAGGTCCCATCACAGAGACGGGGGCTGCATTTTCTCCCAGTGACTTCCTTCTCCTACGTTACCCTCAGGAAGAGAGGCTGTGGGAACTGTAGACACGTTGCTCCCTGACTGTGTGGAGAAGTGGGGGTGTGAGGTGTGAAGGGTGTGGGCTGATGGCCATCAAGGCACGTCACTTGGATGTCCCTCTAAGAAAATCTGGTGGGTCCAGTGTGGTCGGCCAACAGCCCCCAGGTGCTGCCCCCTTGGGCCCACCACAGCATTCAGGCCATGGCCGTGCTCAATTCAGGCTGCTTCCAGCCAACAGCTGAGCAGGTGCGGGTGTGAGAGCTGAGCTCTTCCTGCCCCTCGTGGGCTTCCTTTGATTTCTTTGCCCTGGGGCGTCTCCTCTGTCCGGCCACGACTTTCTCTGAGCTGCTCTGCGCCCTGAGTCTCTTCCTACCTAAAACTCTCTGCTTCCCTCAAGTGTCACATCAGCGTTGCTTTCTGTCCTCTCTGGATCCCTCCTCCCCGTACTCTTCACAGGCCTCTCTCTTAAGTCAACGCTTCATGTCTAATCACATCTTGGCATCCCCTCTGCAAAGACCTGAAGTGACACATGAGACTTAAAGCTTAAACCCTGGCTTCCACACTTTCTCTGGCTCTCCCGCTTCCCCTCCCTCCCCCAGGTCTCCTTTCCTTCTGCAAGACTTTCATCCCCAGCTCGGCTCTCTCCACCTGGTGGCATGGACAGGTGCAGGCAGGGCTGGCCTCAAGGGCACGCACACTGTGCGGTGGCACGGGCACCCCCGGCTTAGAAGGGCCCAGCATTTGGTTTACTTCTCTGTTGTCACTGTATCTGTCTGCTAGAGCTGCTGTGAAAGAGTACCACCAACCGGGTGGCTTAAACCATTAAAATTTACTCTCTTACAGTCCAGAGGCCGGAAGAGATCTCTTGCCCAAGATCAAAGTGTTGGCACGGCTGTTTCCTTCTGAGGCCGTGAGGAAGACTCTGTTCCATGCCTCTCTCGTAGCTTCTGCTGGTTTCCTGGCATTCCTTGGTGTTCCTTGGCCAGTAGACATGTCACCATGATCCCTGTCTTTGTGTTCACATGGTGTTCTGGGTCTCTGTGTCCAAGTTTCCCCTTCTTATAAGGACACCAGTCACAATGAGCTAGGGCCCACCCTAATGACCTCATCTTAACTACTTACATCTGTAATGACCCTATTTCCAAACAAGACCCTATTCCGAGACACTGGGGTTTAGGGCTTCGATATATGAATTTTCGGGGGGACACATTTCAACCCATAAAAGTCATTATCTTGAAATCCCTAGTGATTTTCATTTTGCACTGATCTCCACAAATTATGTAGCCACTCCTGGCTCGGACAGCTAATTCCAGGCTTTCATCTGCCTTAATATCTTGGATCCCAGGAGAGAGTGTTGTTGTTTTTTTTTTTCCCCTATAATTGCAGCAACTCTCCCTAGAAGGCTTGATTGGCTTCAACTGCATTATCTAGACATTTCTAACCAGTTATATGGCCATAAAGACCTGGTACTCTGGCTTGGCCAGGCCAGGGGCTTGTGACTCCCAAATCACATTGCCTGACAAAGGGGAGAGGGATGGGAGCACAGTCTTTGGTCCATGAGAACATTCTTGTCAAGGTTTGGGACAAGGTTTATGCTCGTTTTATAGAATGGGGTTTACAGCTTTTCTCTAATTCTTTGATCTGGAAGGGTTTAGGCTGTTTAAGAATTATCTGTGATTTGAGTGTCTATAAAAAAAACATCAACGAAGTCCTCCGTTTCTCATTTCAGAATATTTTTAAATTTGAAACATTTTTACATCATTACTAATCTCAGAGTTTTCTATTTTTTTTTTGAGTCAAAGTGTAAAATTTGTACTTTCTTTAAATGTTCATTAATGAAGGCCACTTAACATGTTCTCCCATATGTAGCTGTTGATGCCTGTTGTAGAGTGAATTATGTTCTCTTGAAACCCATATGCTGAAAGTTCTAACTCCCCGTACCTCAGGGATTGTTTTTGAAGGTAGCTTCCTTAAAAATATTATTAAAGTGAGGTCGCCACTGTGGGCTCTGATCCAGTGTGACTGGTGCCTGTGTAAGAAGAGGAGACGGCATAGATGTTCCCGTGTATGGAGGGAAGACCATGTGAGGACCCAGAGAAAAGATGGCCGTCTCTGAGAAGCCAAAGAGAGAGGCCTCAGAAGAAACCAATCCTACCAACACCTTGATTTCGGGCTTCTAGACTCTGGAATTGTGAGAAAATCCAAGTCTCTGGTTGAGACCTTCAGTCTGTGTTATTTTGTTATGGTGGTCTTTATGAACTAACACAACACCTAAGGGGTTGTGTTTGTGTTTTCTTGTCTTTTCTCATTTAAATTTATTAGACTTAAAATTTTGTCCCCCCAGAAAATGTATTTGGTTGAAATACCTCCTGAGACTTCCCATGTTTGATAATATCTGTTTCTCTTCTCTTGTTTTGCTATAAATTTCTTCTTCCAAGGCCATTTTTCATCAGAACTCTGTGGACATTGTTTCACTGCCTTCTGTCATGTTGTGTTATGAGGAGAATTTTAATATAAAATGAATACTTTATCCTTTGTCGACAACTTCTTTATTATTCGTGCTGTATTCATTTGGAATGTTGTTTTCTCTCTTTCTGAAATAAAAACATATCATGCGAATATATAGCTTTTTTTGTTTGTTTTGTCTGGCAATCACGGGCCCCTTTGACCCCAGGCCTCGAACCTGTCTTCCGTTCGGGGAGCGATCTCTCTTGTTATTTTGAATCTGCCTCACATCTGCCTTCTGTTTTCTCCTGAAACTGCTGCTACACTATGTCCTGGCTCCCAGATATCTTTGTGTGCCCTATCTTTTCTCTCACTATTCTTTTTTTTTAGTTTTAAAACACTTTTTAAATTTTTAATTGAATTTTTTTTAATGTTTATTTATTTTTGAGAGAGAGACACACACACACAGAGTGCAAATGGGGGATGGGCAGAGAGAGAGAGGGAGACACAGAATCTGAGGCAGGTTCCAGGCTCTGAGCTGTCAGCACACAGCCTGATGTGGGCCTTGAACCCATGAACCGCAAGATCATGACCTGAGTTGAAGTCAGACACTTAACCGACTGAGCCACCCAGAGACCTTTTTTCTCTCCTTCTTCTTCTTCTTCTTCTTCTTCTTCTTCTTCTTCTTCTTCTTCTTCTTCTTCCATTTATTTATTTTTGAGAGACAGAGAGAGACAGCGTGAGCAGGGGAGGGACAGAGAGAGAGAGGGAGACACAGAATCAGAAGCAGGCTCCAGGCTCCCAGCTGTCAGCACAGAGCCTGACACGGGGCTCGAACCCACGAACCATGAGATCATGACCTGAGCTGAAGTCAGATGCTTAACGGACTGAGCCACCCAGGCGCCCCTCTCTCATCATTCTTAACTCGTGATTATTGAGTAGTCTCTGAACAATCTCCCCTTATTAAATAAGAAAGCACATCTTCTGCTCTACTAGATGAGGGCTTCTGGAATCTCACGAAGGTGGTGCTGTCTCTGTGTCACTTGTAAATCTGGGAATAAGCATCCTTTCCACATCTCTCATGGCTGCCACTTAGTACTTGACTAATAATGTAGATTCATAAATGTAATATGCTCTTTAACTTCCCCCCCAATCTTTCTCCTTTTATTGCAGTAAATCCAGTGACATTGAGGAATATTTGCTTGATTTCTTGGATTGGCTCATTTCTTTTGAACTGAAGTCTGTTTTTATGTGTTTGGCTATTTTCCTATGTTCATCTTCACAAGTCCAAAGTTGTCTAAAATCACAAATTCTGGTACGTTGGTCTCTCCTTGGATCTCACAGGCTCAGATGAGGGGATAGGGAACACTTTTTTCAAGTTCATTTATTTATTTTGAGAGAAAGTGTGAATCAGGGAGGGGCAGAGACAGAGAGAGAGAGGGAGAGAGAGAATCCCAAGCAGGCTCCACACTGTCAGCACAGAGTCCGATGTGGGGCTCAATCCCATGAACCGTGAGATCATGACCTGAGCTGAAGTCAGATGCTCAGTCAGATGCTCCTCGGGGCTCAGCCAGGAGCCCCAAGGAACACTTTTATATTTATGATAATTGTATTTGCCAAGTAGAGACATGAACTGTGAGGGATAGTGAGGTAATGAGAACTTAGCCCCTCTGCCAAGCAGTTGGTTTCCTTTTGTTTCTTCCTTCCCACCCACCCCCAGCTTTATTGAGCTAGATTTGCTAAAGAAATTGTAAGATACTTAAAGTGTACAATGTGATAATTTAATATATGTATATACAACCTCCCCCCAGCCAGTTAACTAACACTTTCATTATCTCACATAGTTACCTTTTGTGTGTGCATGAGCACATTTAAGTCCTACTCTCCTAGCAAATTTCACTTATACAATACAATGTTCACCAAATGTAGTCACCTTGTGGCTATAATCATATTAGATCCTCTGGCCGCATTCATTACATATCTGAAAGTTTGTAACGTTTTACCAACTTCTCCCTATTTCCCCCACTCCCAGCTGCTGGCAACCACTATTCTACTCTATGTTTCTATGAATTTGACTTGTATTTTATTTTATTTTACTTTTTTTAAAGTTTTATTTATTTCAAGAGAGACAGAGACAGAGACAGTGCAATTGCCGGGGCGACAGAGAGAGAGAGAGAGAGAGAGAGAGAGAGAGAGAGAATCCCAAGCAGGCTCCATGCCACCAGCACAGAGCCTAACTTGGGGCTCAAACCCATGAAGCTGTGAGATCATGGCCTGAACCAAAACCAAGAGTTGGAAGGTTAACTGACTGAGACACCCAGGTGCCCCAAATTTTACTTAAAATAAAGATTCTGTAATAAGTGATACCATGCAGTATTTGTCTTTCTCTTTGAGGCTAATTTGACTTAACATAATGCCCTCTAGGTTCACCTGTGTCATCACGAATGACGGGATTTCCTTCTTTTGAAAGGCTGGATAGTATTCCATTGTATATATACCACATTCTCTTTATCCATTTATTACACTGATAGACACTTAGGCTGTGTCCATGCATGGGTTATAGCAAACAATGCTGCAACAAACATGGGTGTACAAATACCTCTTCGAGATAATGATTTTGTATCCTTTGGGTATATATACCCACAAGTGGGAATGCTGGATCACAAGGTAGTTCTATTTTTAGTTTCTTGAGGAACCTCCATATTATTTTCGATAGTGGCTGCACCAGTTTACATTCTCACCAGCAGGGCACGGGTGTTCCCTTTTTCCACATCCTCACCAGGCTCTGTTATCTCCTGTCTTTTTGATAATGGCCATCCTAACAGGTGTGAAGTGATATCTCACAGTAGTTTCAATTTGAGCTTCTCTGATAATTAGTGATGTTGACTATCTTTTTTATGTACCTGTTGGCTAGCCATATGTCTTCTTTGAAAAAACAAATGTTTATTTAGTTCCGTTGCCCAATTATTCAATTGAGTTATTTGTGGCTTTTGTTGCCATTGAGTTGTATGAATTCCTTGTACCTCTTGGATATTAACCATTTATCAGATATGTGGTTAATATTTCCTCCCTTATCATAGGTTAATATTTCCTCCCTTATCATAGGTTAATATTTCCTCCCTTATCATAGGTTGCCTTTTCATTTTGTTGATTATTTCCTTTGCTCTACCAAAGCTTCTTTAGTTTAATGCTGTCCCCTTGTTTGTTAATGCTTTTGTTGCCTGTGTTTTGGGTATCTTATTCAAGAAACCATTGCCAAGACCAGTATCAAGGAGGTTACCCCTTTGTTTTCTACCAGTTTATTGGTTTCAGATCTATGTTTAAGTCTTGAACTCATTTTGAGTTGAGTTTTGGGTGTGGTATCAGATAGTGATCCAGTTTCATTCTCTTCATGTGGCTGTCCAGTTTTCCCCACACTTTATAAAGAGACTATCATTTCCCTTTTGTATATTATTGACTGTTTTGTTGTAAATTAATAGACCAAAACACATGGGTTTATTTTTGAAATCTGTATTATGTTCTATTAACTTCTGTGTATCTTTAAGCCAATACCACACTGTTTTGATTACTATAGCTTTGTAATACGGTTTGAAACCAAGAAGTGTGATGCCACCAGCTTTGTTCTTCTTTCCCTTTGTCTCTTTAGGGTCATTTATGGTTCCATATAAATTTTAGGATTTTTTAAAATTTCTGTGCTAAAGGGCCCTTAGAATTTTCATAGAAACTGCATTCAATCTATTTACTGCATTGGGTAGTGTGGACATCTAAACAATATTAATTCTTCAAATGCACGAGCATGGGACATATTGTCCTTGATTTGTGCCTTCTTCAATTGTTTTGATTAGTTTTTTACAGTTTTTAGTGTATAGACCTTTCACCTAAGTTAAATTTATTCCTAGGAATATTATTCTTTTTTTTTTCTTTTTCTTTTTTATATTAAATATAATTTATTGCCAGATTGGTTTCCATCTAACACCCAGTGCTCATCCCAACATTATTCTTTTTGATGCAGTTACAAGAGGGATAGTTTTATTAATTTTTCTTTCTGATAGTTTGTTGTTGGTGTGTAGAAAAGCAAGTGATGTTTTATAATTATCTTGTATCCTGCAACTTCTTTGAATTTGTTTATTAGTTTTATTTTAATAATTAATTATTATAAAGGAACACATTAACAAATTTGTTTATTACTTAAACTAAACTAAGTGTTTTGGTTCAGGGTTTTCTATACATAATATCATGTCATCTGCAAATACAGAGAGTTTTAATTCTGCCTTTTTGACTTGGATGAAACTTTTCTTTCTTTTTCTGCCTTATTGCTCTGGCCAGAACTTCCAATACTATATTGAATAAAAGCATTGAGAGAGGGCATCTTTGTCTTGTTTCTGACCTTAGAAAACAAGCTTTTGATATTCTCCCATTAAGTATGATGTGAGCCATGGGCTTTTCATTCATGGCCTTTATTATGTTGAGATGTGTTCCCTTTATGCTCAGTTCATTGAGTTTTTACTATGAAGGATTGTTGAATTTTTTCAAATGCTTTTATCTGCATTTATTGGAAGGATTATCTTTATCATTCATTTTGTTAATGTGGTATACACTTTTGTTGATTTGTGGATGTCAAACTGTCCTTGCATCCCTGAAATAAATCCCACTTGATTATGTTATATGATGCTTACAATATTGTTGAATTCAGGTTGCTAATATTGTGTTGAAAATGTTTCCATCTATGTTTATCAGGGATGTTGGCTTGTAATTTTCTTTTCTTGCAGTGTCTTTGTCTGGCTTCCTGTCAGGGTAATGCTGGCCTCATAAAATGAGATTGGGAGTATTCCTTCTTTTTCATTTTTTTTGGAAGAGTTTGAAAAGGATTGGTATTCGTTCATCTTTAAATATTTGGTAGAATTTGCCAGTGAAACCATCTGGTTCTAGACATTTTTTGTTCTTGTTTTTGTTGGGATGTTTTTAATTACAGATTCAATATCCTTACTAGTAATTGGTCTGTTCGGATCTTCTATTTCCTCATAATTCAGTCTTGGTAGGTTGTATGTGTCTAAGAATTTATCTAATTCTTCTAGGTTGGTCAATTTGTTGGCATGTAGTAGTAATCTCTTCTGATCCTATGCATTTTTTTTGTATCAGCTATAATTTCTCACCTTTCATTTATAATATTGTTTATTTGTGTCCTTTTTTTTTCTTGATATGTCTAGCTACAGATTTGTCTGTCTTTTTCCTTTAAAAAACAGCTTTTAGTTTCATTGATTTTTTTAAAAAAGCATCTTTTTAGTCCTTATTTCATTTATTTCCACTCTATCATTGTTATTTCCTTCCTTGTGCTAACTTTGTGTGGTTAGTTTGCTCTTTTCTAGTTACTTGAGGTGTAAAGTTAGGTTTTATATTTTAAATCTTTATTTTTTTTCTTTTTTACATTTTCAGTGTTTTTATTCTTTTGACTCCACAAAAACTGTGGTTAAGCCAAGTATTTTGCTATCATTACTTTTCTTTCTTATACAACATGTTGTTTTTCCTGTTGGTAATAACTGCATTAAAATTGCGATAATTATAGATTCATATGCAGTTGTAAGAGAATATAATAAAATGCTCTGTATATTTTTCCCAGTTTCTCCCAATGGTAACATTTTACAAAACTGTGATATAATATTACAACCAGAATACTGACAATACTGGCATTGATACAATCTCTTTTATCCACATTTCCCAAGTTTTACTGTTTACCTGTGTGTGTGTGTGTGTGTGTGTGTGTGTGTGTGTGTATGTGTGTGTGTGTAAAGTTCTATATAGTTTCATTACCTGTGTAGGTTCATAGGTTCACCACCCTGGTCAACATTCTGAACATTTCCAAAAGCACAAAGATGATTTGTGTTGCTCTGTTATAACTATATCTTTTCCTCTCTCCTTCAACCCTGTGTCTACTCCCTGGCAACTTTCATATTTTATCTGTTTCTAAAATTTTGTCATTTCATGAATGTTATGTCAATAGAATCATACTGTACGGAAGCTTTTGGAATTGCTTTTGCTTGCTCATTACATTCCTTAGAGATTGACCTGGATTGTTTTGTGTCTCAATGTTTTTTTTTTTCTTTATATGGGTGACTAGTATTCCATGGTGTGGATGCACCATTCACCCATTGAAGCACGTCTGGGTCGCCTCCAGGTTGAGGCCACTGCAAATAAAGCTGTCACAAACATAAACATTACTGTACAGGTTTTTGTGTGAACATAAAACTTTCATTTCTTTGGAATAAATGCCAAGTAATGTCATGGCTAGGTTGTATGATAGTTTTATGTTTAGCTTTATGTTTAGCCATTTTCCAGAATGGCTATATCACTTTTCACTGTCACTAGCAACGTACGTGTGATCCGGTTTTTCAGTGTCTTCACTAACATTTGTTGTCACTCTTTTTATTTTAGCCATAGTGGGAGGTGTGTCATGCTATTTCGCTGCATGGGATCTTTTTTCTTTTCGTAAGTATTTACCACTAGAAATTTCTTTCCTATAACTGTGTTAGCTGCATCCTGTATGTTTTAGTATGTTGTGTTTCCATTTTCATTTGTCACAAAATATTTTTGTTTGTTTGTTTTCTCTTTTGACTTCCTCTTTGACTTCTTCTTTGTTTTTTCAGGAGCATGCTGTTTGATTTCTACATATTTGCAAATTTTCCAGTCTTCTTCTTGCGATTGATTTCTTTTTTTTCTTTTTTAATTTTTTTAATGTTTATTTTTGAGAGAGAGAGAGAGTGAGACAGAGCGTGAGCAGGGGAGGGTCAGAGAGAGGGAGACACAGAATTGGAAGCAGGCTCAAGGCTCTGAGCTGTCAGCACAGAGCCTGATGTGGGGCTCGAACCACGAACTGTGAGAACATGACCTGAGCCAAAGTCAGTTGCTTAACAGACTGAGCCACCCAGGCGCTCCTCTTGTGATTGATTTCTAGTTTCATACCATTGTGGTTGGAAAAGATGCTTGATATGATTTCAGTCTTAAATTTATTAAGGTTTGTTTTGTGGTCTAACATGTGATCTACCCTGGAGAATGTTCCATGTGCACTTGAGAAGAATGTGTATTCTGCTGCTGTTGATGGAATGTTCTGTATGCATTTGTTAGGTCCATCTGGTCTAACCAGTTTTCTTCTTATTATTGTTTTTTTTTTGTTTGTTTGTTTCTTTGTCTTGTTGAGACAGTCAACTCAGACATTTCTTCCATTTTCCATTATTGCTACCATCACTTGGCAACATGGTGGCATTACCTCCATTTTTTGACTAATATATCAATCTGGACTACATTTATGTGTGTTTGAGTAAATATTTTTGAGGAGATGGTCTGTATCTGTGGTAGGTGTTTATTCACTTTGTAGTTTTTTCTAATTCCACCTTCTCCATCCAATCAATAGCCCCCGAGTGATCACCTCATGGGCAATCCTTTCTCCTTCAAATTTTGATACGCTTTTGGCTTCAAGTCAGTGTGTTCCCTCTTACTCATGTTTGGGACTTTTCTTTAACATATAATGTCCTGTGTGTTGACTAACCATCACTCATTTTAGATTTATCAATATACTCTGTTGAAGAAATCCTGAAGTTTCTGGGCTATGAATAGGACATTTCCTTGGCTTCCAAAACTTATATGGAATTTTCCCCACTGTATTTCTTTGGACTGTTTAAACACATAAGCTTAAGCTGTCCATAACAGCATAACAAATCCTTAGTGGACTTTATTTTGTGTGAAAACATTTATGAAAAGAGTCACTTTCTTACTGGCAATAATAAGCCTAAGAAATGCATCTCCATTTTGTGATCAAAGCAGTCATTATTGATAGTACATGTAACGATTAAAGGGTATATATTTTGGTTTCAGACTCACATACCTGATTTCAAATCCCACTGAGTTCTTTACTAGCTTGGAGCTCTTAGGGAAATTATGAACATTCTCAGAGCCTCAGGTCTACCCTGTGTAAGACAGAGATAACAATAATTCCCTTGCAGAATGTTTTTGGAAAGTTCACAATAATTGCAAACACTCACTGAATGCTTACCATGTGCCAGCCAGTGCTCTAATATATACGTGTGTGTATAAATATGTATAACAATAAATGTTCTACATAATATAGTATATATGATATGTATTTTATTCAACACCATATTATATTTTATATATGATGAGATATGTAATCATTAGGCTTCATAAGAACCCCCATAAGGTGGTTACTATTAATTCCCCATTTTATAGTTTATAAAAACAAAGCAGAGGAAGGATAAAAAAACCTTGATTTTATAGGAGTTAAGTTACCAAACTATTGAGTCATGGAATCAAGATACGAACCAAAACTGGTTGGCTCTTAAGCACCTACTTTAATTATCTGGCACAGTATATATACCTCACAAATAACATATTCCTCAAATAACAAAGTAGCTTAAATTCAAGTAAGTACAATTATACTTACTTATGAGTACCATTGTATAGCCAATATTTTAATGTGCAAAAACATATACACACAAACACATGTAATAAATATATATATAATCAGATTTTTACAGTATGCACACATCTTAAAGAATAGATGAATAATATACATGTGCCAAAATGTTAACAGTAACTTTAAAAAAAATTTCATGGTGTTTTAATTTTTATAAGTTTTTAGTATTTTTTAACTTTATTTTTTATTTTTTTAAATTTGCATCCAAATTAGTTAGCATATAGTGAAGCAGTGATTTCAGAAGTAGAATCTTTAATGCCCCTTACCCATTTAGCCCATCCCACCCTCCCACAACCCCTCCAGTAACCCTCAGTTTGTTCTCCATATGTATGAGTCTGTTTTGTCCTCCTCCCTGTTTTTATATTATTTTTGTTTCCCTTCCCCTATGTTCATCTGTTTGGTCACTTAAAGTCCTCATAAGAGTGAAATCATATGATTTTTGTCTTTCTATGACTGACTAATTTCACTTAGCATAATACCCTCCAGTTCCATTCATGTAGTTGCAAATGGCAAGATTTCATTCTTTTTGATTGCCGAGTAATATTCCATTGTATATGTATATATACCACATCTTCTTGATCCATTCGTCCATCGATGGACATTTGGGCTCTTTCCATACTTTGCCTGTTGTTGATAGTGCTGCTATCAACATGGGGGTGCATGTGTCCCTTTGAAAGAGCACACCTGTATCCCTTGGATAAATGCCTAATAGTGCAATTGCTGGGTCATAGGATATTTCTATTTTTAGCTTTTTCAGGAACCTCCATACTGTTTTCCAGAGTGGCTGCACCAGCTTGCATTGCCACCAACAATGCAAAAGAGATCCTCTTTCTCTGCATCCTCGCCAACATCTGTTGTTGCCTGAATTGTTAATGTTAGCCATTCTGACAGGTATGAGGTGGTATCTCATTGTGGTTTTGATTTGTATTTCCCAGATGATGAGTGACGTTGAGCATTTTTTCATGTGTCGGTTGGCCCTCTGGATGTCTTCTTTGGACAAGTGTCTATTCATGTCTTTTGCCCATTTCTTCACTGGATTATTTGTTTTTTGGGTGTTGAGTTTGATATGTTCTTTATAGATTTTGTATACTAACCCTTTATCTGATATGTCATTTGCAAATATCTTCTCCCATTTGGTCGGTTGCCTTTTAGTTTTGTTGATTGTTTCCTTTGCTGCGCAGAAGCTTTTTATTTTGATGAGGTGCCAGTAGTTCATTTTTGCTTTTGTTTCCCTTGCCTCTGGAAACGTGTTGAGTAAGAAGTTGCTGCAGGCAAGATCAAAGAGGTTTTTGCCTGCTTTCTCCTTGAGGATTTTGATGGCTTCCTGTTTTACATTGAGGTCTTTCATCCATTTTGAGTTTATTTTTGTGTATGGTGTAAGAAAGTGGTCCAGGTTCATTCTTCTGCATGTCGCTGTCCAGTTTTTCCAGCACCACTTGCTGAAGAGACTGTATTTATTCCACTGGATATTCTTTCCTGCTTTGTCAAAGATTAGTTGGCCATACGTTTGTGGTCCATTTCTGGGTTCTCTATTCTGTTCCATTGATCTGAATGTCTGTTCTTGTGCCAGTACCATACTGTCTTGATGATTACAGCTTTGTAGTATAGCTTGAAGTCTGGGATTGTGATGCCTCCTGATTTGGTTTTCTTTTTCAAGATTGCTTTGGCTATTCAGTGTCTTTTCTGGTTCCATACAAATTTTAGGATTATTTGTTCTAGCTCGGTGAAGAATGCTATTGTTACTTTGATAGGGATTGCATTGAATATGTAGATTGCTTTGGGTAGTATTGACATTTTAACAATTAACATTTTAACAATATTTGTTCTTCCTATCCAGGAGCATGGAATCTTTTTCCATTTCTTTGTGTCTTCTTCAATTTCTTTCATAAGCTTTCTATAGTTTTCAGCATATAGATTTTTCACCTCTTTGGTTAGACTTATTCCTAGGTATTTTATGGTTTTTGGTGCAACTGTAAATCGATCGATTCCTTGATTTCTCTTTCTGTCACTTCATTGTTGGTATATAGGAATACAACCGATTTCTGTGCATTGATTTATATCCTACAACTTTGTTGAATTCATGAATCAGTTCTAGCAGTTCTTTGGTGGAATCTTTTGGGTTTTCCATATAGAGTATCATGTCATCTGCGAAGAGTGAAAGTTTGACCTCCTCCTGGCCGATTTGGATGCCTTTTATTTCTTCGTGTTGTCTGATTGCAGAGACCAAGACTTCCAATACTATGTTGAATAACAATGGCGAGAGTGGACATCCCTGTCTTGTTCCTGACCTTAGGGGGAAAGCTCTCGGTTTTTCCCCATTAAGGATGATATTAGCATTGGGTCTTTCGTATATGCCTTTATGATCTTGAGGTATGATCCTTCTATCCCTACGTTCTTGAGGGTTTTTATCAAATTCTTTCTCTGCATCTATTGAGAGGATCATGTTTCTTGTCCTTTTATTGACGTGATGAAACACGTTAATTGTTTTGTGGATATTGAACCAGCCCTGCATCCCAGGTATAAATCCCACTTGGTCATAGCGAATAATTTTTTTAATGTATTGTTGGATCCGGTTGGCTAATGTCTTGTTGAGGATTTTTGCATCCACATTCATCAGGAAAATTGGTCTATAGTTCTCCTTTTTAGTGAGGTCTCTACCTGGTTTTGGAGTCAAGGTTATGCTTGCTTCATAGAAAGAGTTTGGAAGTTTTTTTTCCATTTCTATTTTTTGGGACAGCTTCAAGAGAATAGGTGTTAACTCTTCTTTAAATGTTTGGTAGAATTCCCTGGAAAGCCATCTGGCCCTGGACTCTTGTTTTTTGGCAGATTTTTGATTACTAATTCAGTTTCCTTACTGGTTATGGGTCTGTTCGAATTTTCTATTTCTCCCAGTTTCAGTTTTGGTAGTGTATATGTTTCTAGGAATTTGTCCATTTCTTCCAGATTTGCCCATTTTATTGGCATATAATTGCTCATAATATTCTTTTTTTATTGTTTTTATTTCTGTTGTGTTGGTTGTGATCTCCCCTTTTTCATTCTTGATTTTACTTATTTAGGCCCTTTCCTTTTTCTTCTTGATAAAACTGGCTAGTGGTTTATCAATTTTGTTAATTCTTTCAAAGAACCAGCTTCTGGTTTCATTCATCTGTTCTACTGTTTTTTGTTTTTGTTTTTTTGGTTTCGATAGCATTCATTTCTGCTCTAATCTTTATTATTTCCTGTCTTCTGCTGGTTTTGGGTTTTATTTGCTGTTCTCCTTAACAGTAACTTTTTAAATTGATGACTAAACATATGCTAGTATTTTATTATTTGTTTATTTGTTTATTTATTTTGCTATTATTTTTTTAATACACCTTTTCTTTTGGAATTGTTTTAAATTTACAGAAAAATTACAAAAATAGTTTAGAAAGTTTCCATATATATCACATCAGTTTCCTCTATTAGTAACATCCTACATTAGTATAATATGTTTGTTACAACTTATAAACTGATGTTTATACATTAAATAAACTTAATTTAAAAAACCCCCCACACTTCACATTTCCTTAGCTTTTGCTCCAATTTTTTTTCCTTTTCCAAGATTCCATGCAGGATACCTCCTTAAACTTGATTATCATGTGTTCTCAGCCTTCTCTTGGCTATGAATTTCTCAGACTTTCTTTGTTTTTGATGTCCTTGGCAGTTTTGAGGAACACTGGTCAGGTATTTTGTAGAACGTCCCTCCATTAGGATTTGTCTGAAGTTTTGCAGCACCATTTGTTGAAAAGACTATACTTTCATCACTGATTTGCCTTTATTTCTTTGTCAAAGACCCACATTTGTGTGGGTCTAATTCTCCGTGCTCTATTCTTCCTCTTTAATCTATGTCTGTCCTCTCACTAATAGTACACTGTTTTGATTATTGTAAATTTATAGTAAATCTTGAAATCATGTAGTATGGGTCCTTCATTTTTGTTCTTCTTCAGTCTTACATTAGCTCTTCTGGGTTCTTGCCTTTCAATATAAACTTTAGAATCAGCTTTCCAATATATACAGGATAGCCTGCTGGTATTTTGATTGGGATTGCATTGGATCTACAGATCAAATTGAATCTTTGAATCCATGAAAATGGATTATTTCTCCAATTACTTAGATCTGTGGTTTCTTAAATCAAAGTTTTGTAGTTGTCCCCATATATGTCTCATGTATATATTCTTAGATTTGTACCTTTTCCTTTCATTCTATTGTTATAATAAGTAGAATTTTTAGTGTGGCATTTAACAGGAATGGTGAGAAAGAACATCCTTGCCTAGTTTCTAACTGTAAAGAGAAGTCCATTTATTCCCCATAAAGTATGTTACCTATAGGTGTTTTTAAAACAGATGTTCTTTATTAATTTGAAGAAATTCCACTGTATGTCTGCTGAGTTTTATGTAACAAATGGGTTTGGATTTTGTTGTATGCTTTTTTTGCACTAATTGATACAATCATATGAGTTTTCTTCCTTAGCTTGTTGATGAGGTGCATTCTATTGATTGATTTTGGAATGTTGGACACATATGGCATACTTGGAAGAAAGCCCACTTGGTCATAGTGCAGAATTCTTTTTCCATTCTGCTGACTTCCTTTGATAATACTTTGTAGAGGACTTTGCATCTCTATTTATGAACAATATTGGTCTGTTGTTTTCATTTTTGCGCTATATTTTCTGTATTTTTATATAATGAGTTTCATCAAATTAACTGAGGATTGCATCAATTCTCTTTTCTACCTCCCCTCTACTTTGTGGAAGAGATTGTGCAAAATTGGTGTTAAGTCCCCTTTAAACCTTTGATAGAATCTCCACTGAAATCGGGGCCTGAAAATTTCATTTTTAGTAGTTTCGAATAATGAATTCAATGTCCTTAATAGTAACATGGCCATTGAATGGTTTACTTCATGTTGGATGAGTTTTGGTAGTTTTTGTAATTCTTATCTTTGTTTTTCTATAGGTAAGGTGTTTTCTCCTCTGGCCTCTTTGACATTTTTTTATTTTTTCTTTGGTCTTCTGCAGTTTGTGTATATCTATGTGCAGCTTTTTGCTTTTTATTTTTGATATTTATTCTGCTTAGTATTCTCTCAGTTTGTTAGTGTGTGTCATTAATTCTGGAATTAATTATTACTTCAACTATTTCTTCTTTCTTTTTCTGCTGAAATTTCAGTTGTGTGTATGTTACATCTCTTGAAATTGTCCGTGGTTCTTCGATGTTCTGTCCTGTTTCATTCATCCTTTTCCCCTCTTTGCATTTCAGTCTGGGGAGTTTCCGTTGATCTGTTTTCTCATTCGCTAATTCTTGCTTAGTCTGTGGATGAGCCCATCTGAGACATTATTTCTCTGGCATTATTTTTAATTTCTAGCGTTTCCTTTTGATTATTTATTTTAGCACTTCTGTCTCCTAATCTCCGGTGTACTGATGAACCCAGCAAAGGAACTCATTTATAGCACTTTCTTTTATTCTTTTTTAGAGTTTTCATCTCTCTGTTTACATTACTCATCGGTTCTTGAATTTTGTCTAATTTTTCCACTGAACTCTTGACATATTAATCATAGTTATTTTAAATTCCTGTCTAATAACTCCAACATCTGTGTCATATCTGAGTCTGTTTCGGATGCTTGCTATGTCTTCTCAGGCCATTCTTTCTTTTTTCCTTCCTCTCTCCCTCCATACTTCCTTCCCTTCCTACCTCTTTCTTTCTTTCTTTCTTTCTTTCTTTCTTTTTCTTTCTTTCTTTCTTTCTTTCTTTCTTTCTTTCTTTTTTTCTCTTTCTCTCTCCTTCTCTTTCTTTCTTGGAATGCCTTAGACATTTTTGAAACCTAAATACATTGCATTAGGTAATAGGAACTCAGGTAAATAGGCCTTTAGTTTGAGGACTTGTGTTAATATGGCTAGGATTTCAACTGTGTTTATTGTTTGCTGTAGCTGTAAATATCAGAGGTTTCAAATTCCTCTACTCTGCTTGCTTTGGCTTTTGTCTTTTGAGCTGGCCTAAGTATTCCTCCTCACAGGAAGTATGTTGTGTTATTATAACTACCATTAGTTTGGTGATTAAGTGCGGGGATAGGGGAAGCTTTCTGTAATCTTATGATTAAGTCTCAGTCTTTTGGTGGGCTCGCTTCTCTAGGCTGTGAGCTTCCCAAGTGTTGTTCCAGTGGTATCCCCTCCCCTTCCTTTAGGTGAGATGGGAAAGCTGAGGAGAGCTACAGGAGAGTAAGGCCCTTCCCAGCTGGGGTAAAGCTCTGGGAAATGCCTTTTCTGCAATAGACCTTTGTTGTGGAGATCTTTCTCGGTGAATTTCACAATGATTACTCTTCCCCTCCTCTTGCCTGAGCCAGGAGGGGATCTTTTCGGGGACCTTCACTGGGAGTACCTTGTGTGGTTTCTGCAGGTAAAGCCCACAAAAACTCTGCAGCTCCTGGAGTTTCTTATTGTAGGTGCATATGCAGCCTTCAACAACTTACCAGAACTCTCCCTTAAGTGTCCTACTAGTTTATGTCTCCAGTGGTCATGTCTATCTGCTCTAGGTAAGCAACTCTGACTCTAGACTTACCTTTGTCTCCAGATTTTGGGGTGATAGTTTGTCTGCAACCTCAGTTTTCTGTTGGTTCTGAGATTTTAAGGTTGTGTAGCTTTTTTTTTTGTCTCTAAGGATGGTAATGAAAGCTTCCAAGGTTTTTATATGTTGAAGCTGACTACTGAAGTTCATACGTTGCTTTTGGTGCATTATCTTACTTCCGCCTTTCAATTATCCAGTGATGCTTGGTGCTTATATAGTAGACAGGAACTGTAAAAAAATAAAATCAAATAAAATAAGTCATTTTAAATATGGGAGACGGAGCACAAAGTAGAACAGGCATGCGAATGATACGAACACTTTTATATTACTTACTAGCTCCCAGACAGTATGCTAAATATCTTCCTTTAATGCATTTAGTTTTCATAACAACCTAATGAAGTAATTTATTCTCATTTTACAGATGAGGGAACAGGGGCACAGAGGAGTCAAGTCGCTCATCTCTAGTCTCACAGCTATTAAATGGCAGAGCTGGAAACTGAACCCCAGTAGACTGCTTCTGGCTTCCACTTGGTTAAACACTGTTGTATGCCATCTCCTTCTTTGTTGGCTAAACACATCTCAAGGTGCACAAACCTGCAAACATTGTACAAATACCAGCGGCAGACACATAGTCCCTTAGAAAGTCCTGATAGTAGAGCAGAAATATTTTACTGGGCAACTTTGATCAGCGCTAGGTTTTCTATTTCTCCAGACTTTTCATCTACTTATACCCTTCAGATTAAAGATAGATATATTGTATTAGAACTATATGCAAGATAGAAATGCACGTAAGAGAGAAAATGATGACTTAAGAAAACATAAGGTACTGAAGGTTAAGTTAGCTCCCACACTGCAAATCTCTGCATGGCCAAGGCTAGCACGATGTAGGTGAGGCATCCCGAGTGACTCCTTGGTTCTTGGGATTTATGTGGCTTGCTGGCCTCACTCCAGCTGTCGTTCTGAGGCTATTCAGGAAGATATGGCTTCTGGACCTGTCTGGACTGGATTTTATAGCAATAAATACAAAAAGGGAAATATCAATTCCACAACTCACAACATTCATAGGATAAAAACAAAGCTAGTAATTTAGGAGAAACAGAAATATTGTTGGAACCTGAAGTAAGAAAAAAACAATGGTGCCTCACAGAGAGACATTTGGGTAATGTCAAAAAGGTGTGCTCAACAACATCAGAGTGGTAAAAATGAGGAGTTTCATGGGAAGAGGCCCATGGCATGGTATCTAAATGTAATTCAGTTAAAGTGGTTACTGCATATGAAGTTTCAAGGAAACTTGGTCCCATGGTCCAGGATTTTATTGACCAGCTGGCTTATTTTATTGGGCATAACCAAATAGAGTAATTATAATGTGTGTGTGTGTGTGTGTGTGTGTGTGTGCATACATGCGCACGCGTTTGGGGTTGGGGAGAGCTGGGCCTCCATTACTGGTTCATATTTCTCTCCAGTTCAGACAATATGAGGTGCTTCTGAATGGCTTTAAGTGTTTCTAAAGATAGTTCAGAATGCATGATTGATAAACACAAAATTAGATCTAATAAGAGGGAATGTGGAATTACCAGGGGTGTCATGGCAGCAAGAACAATAGAAAGCTAGAGACGGTAGCAAGGTGACAGTGGCTTGGCTTGACTGTCGCAATGTGGGAAGCCCAAGAGGAATTAATTGGATACGTTCTTCAATCATTTCTTTATCAAATGATCAGTCATATTTGGTATCATGACAGATGGTAGAGTTCTGTGGAAATCAAGACAGCTTTGAATAAGGAAATGTGTGAAAACTCAGTAGTTCCTCCTACAAAAACTTCATTAATATTCAGTAATTAGATTTAACTTGTGGTTGAATGTGTGCATGGTCAGAGCTTGGGCTTATTAGTGATGGAACTACTTCTGTAAAGCAGCACCAGATTACGCAGTAGTAAAGAAATGTAAATGTTCATACCGTTGGGTATGAAGCTAGGGTAATGTTCTTTCTAGGAAATCTGCTTCCCCTCATTATAATTACATTCTCGATTGGAGTTTATGCACTTTTATGGGATTGAATTATCTCTGTTATTTTATAATTCAAGAGATATAGTAAAAAAAATTATTTCTTACAATTATCAGCCTTAATATCTTTGGGGCAAAGTTACTGGGATTTAGCTTTTATAAGTCCTTTTTCCCCATTTTGACCCCTACTCTTGAAGAGTAATGCTATGGCTTTGGAAAGAGGAGACATATATTGGCCAGTCATTAAGAGTGAATATTTTTAACAAGAATGAGTTAACCGGGTCACAGGAGCCCTTGGCTGTATCAGATACAGCCTGACTGATTTTACCCACAGTGTTTCTCTTTCTAAGGGTAGAAATGGTCCAGCAATGATTTAGTTACTCCTCTATTCCTTAGGAAAGGTAAAATATCAAAGAATTTAGACTATATATTGCATCTAACATCTCCCAAGCACATAGGATTTTCTTCCTATTATTTTCCCATGACACATTTGGTTCTTACAGGTGGGGCTGTGAATTGAATAATGGATTTATTCTATTTCACAAATCTTATTCTTTGGTCTATGAGCTTTGCATCAGGGTGGGACACTACTATGGAAACCATCAGCATAACAAAATTCTGAGTTGTAGATCGCATTTTGCTTTTTGGAAACATCTGACTCATTTATTTTGGTTGATTTCAAATCTGTTCTCAGATTCGACTGAGGTGCTGGCCATTCCACATATTCTCTCTTAATTTCTTTCCTTAGGGCAAATCTTTTAATCGTCTACTTTTGTGGTATTTTTTGCTTATTTCCCTGTATTGTAAACAAAGGCGCCCAGGTCTCATGTCCTTATTGGATTGTGTTTCATTTAAAGGCAAAATGGTCATTTGATTCAACAATGGATTCTTCAAAAACCTAGCTAGGTGTCTCCTAAAGAGTTGGTGTTGAATGTATATTGTTGAATGAATAGGTAAAATGTGCTAGTTGGCCAATGCCGACTTACTACGCAGCTAGTAATGGGTTTTGAGAATCTTTCAGAAAATAGGCTTTATACCATATGTAAGATATTGCTGAAACTACTTAAATACAGGTGACCCAGATGTCAATTATCCCTCTATGTTCCTTTTGAAATTACCTGTTCATGTTCTCACCATTCTAGTAAGAAAAAATCAAGCATTAGTGTAAAAGCAATCAAAGATGTGTTTTAAAAAACGCAGGATTGAGGGTCATCTGGGTGACTCAGTCCATTGAGTGTCCAGTTGAGCGTCTGAGTTCAGCTCGGGTCATGATCTCACAGCTGGTGGGTTCAAGCCCCACGTTGGGCTCTGTGCTGAGAGCTCAGAGCCTGGAGCCTGCTTCGGATTCTGTGTCTCCCTCTCTGTCTGTCTCTCCCCTGCTCATGCTCTGTCTCTCTCTGTCTCTCAAAAATGAATAAATGTTAAAAAAAACTTTAAAAAAGCATTGGATTGGGTTAGAGCATAAAAATTTAAAACTTAGCAAAGTTCATGAATTGGCCTTTTCTTGTTTTCTTCTCCCAAGTTCCTCTTGTCCCTTTTCATATTTCCTCTCCCACACATCCAGCTTTTCCTAAAATATAATCTTCTCTCAAATATTTCTCAAGGTCTCCAAATCCCCTGCCCCTCTATTCTATGTAGAAATTAGCCTCTCCTGACTTATTACAGTGTTCAGCAAAATGCCCTCCGGTTAGCATCATCTAACCTCCTTAAACGGTATTGGGGGATTATATTCATTCAATAGTTCAAAAGAACCTTTATTAAAATGATTAAATGTTATTAATAATTAATGCATTAACAAAAATTAACATTATCTGATAGTATGCTTGTCCTAGATGTGGCATATAGGAAAGGCCTGTAATATACACAGGATGATAGCCATTTCTTTGTTTGAAGAAGATTAAAATAAATGAGCCTGAGGAAAATGCAAGTTATGACCCATATTAGGAATCTTTCAGTTTTGTGGGCCTAACTGGAAGTGAGCAGAGAGCTCCCAATTCTGTGTGAACACCATTTTTTTATTCAAATACACCTTTACATGCCTGCTGGTGATCAATGGGAATAAGTTATTTGGACATTGCTCAATGAGAATAAAGAATACTGTGAACTCCATGAAGCCATGTTAAGAAAGACTGCTTGGGGTAAAATTCACAAGGGTCTACTGTTGTTTGCAGTACCCCTAAGCTCTTTTATTTTCATACGTTTATCATAAGATGCCTCTACTTCTTTTTGCTGAAATGTATTTGACAACTCTGAAAGATAAGCAAATTAGTATTAATTTATATAATTCATTGTTACTTTGCTTATCATTCGGAACTAGGGATTAAATAGAGATTATTGTTATCATTATTATTTTTCATGAACACAGCTAATTTCACCAGTTTTCAGATGTTTGTCTTATTGTGGATGTTCTCCTCAGGTTTCCAACGGAGGACTTGTATTCTCACAAGAGGCTGTAGATGACCTGCCCTATGCCCCATCATACCTTTTCCTTCCCGCTCTGCCTGCCTTAATTCTCTTCTTGGATATTTTGAGACCATCAATATTGAATTTATTTAGCGCTGATCTGGAAGAGAGACAAAAATCTCTGTTGGATTTGGTTAGGAAAATGACAGCATGGGTATTACAGAGGTTGGCCGCTGAGGTTACATGCACTTTATCAGAACGAAAAGGGGCCAATGGGATAAAGCAAAAGTAGTCACAGTTGGTTAAATGTTTCTACTCTCCTGGTTCCTAAGGGGATCTCTTTGACCTCATTTTAAGAAACAGTCCAATAGGTTGATAGTCAAAGAATGATTACAAGAGAGCAAGGTAGCTAAGAGTAGATGCCCGGAAGGTAGGCAGGCTCGTAGAAGTGTCCTACCATCCGTAAGGTCCCTCTGCATAAGAGCCACACGACGCTGAGCCACCATAGTTGGAATGACTCATCAAATGCTTACCGTAAAATGGCGGAACCACCAAAAACAAAGCAAAACAAGCAAACAAAACACACACACACACACACACACACACACACACACACATGTTACAGAGCAGTGGTTACTTTTCTGAATTCCCTGTCCTTTCTATGGAATCCCTCCATGAGGGTTTTGAGTCAGTCTTATTGCTCTTCCATCTTATAAATTTAATTTCAAGGCAAACAGACTTCCATGAAAGGGCATAGAGTTAAACACACTTTATTTGTTACAAGAACATCACCATTAAAGACATAGTTAAATGACACTCTAACAAGTATTATGAAGCCATTTCACCACACTGCCTTATGGATAACCATAATTAATGTCATCTTCAAATATGAAGGACAGACCCTTCTCTATTTTAAGAAAGAAGTATTTGAAAGTAATTTGCACTCCAATTATCTCAACCTGAATGTCAGCTGCATTTAGTCTGCATTGCTGAAAAGGTGAATAAAACCAGCTGCTAAACTACTGTGGTCATTTTTTAAACTATTTCATTTATTAGGCCAATTGAAGCAAATTGAAGCATATTTGTTTTCTTTCATTCTTTTCTTTCTTTCTTTCTTTCTTTCTTGTGTTTTTTTCTTTCTTTCTTTCTTTCTTTCTTTCTTTCTTTTGAGAAGCAAGGGAGAGGACATTACAGAGGACGGGATGGTTGAGGAATAAGTAAGAAGTGCCTAGGTCCAGTGCAATAGTCATTGGGGTGTCTGTAGTGTTATCAGGTTAACTAATAAATGGATCAATTTGATGCATTTGCATCACATGGGTGACCACATCACCAAATGTCCTTGAAACTAGAGACCTTGTTGGCAGTGTCCACAGAGAGGCCAATGCTTAAACAGCATATGAAGGTTGAGCCACCAGCTCCCTTGTCAGAAGTGGGACTACAGCAGGCATAGGGGGGAATACAGTTGGAGTGGCCTCAGTGGAGTTGAGTTCCTTGTACTGCTTTTGTTTCTACAGCCACATCCTCCATTAACATTTCATGGCCATGCTGGACTTCAGGTGCACAGAGTCAGAATGGCTCGATCAATTATATTCCCCGTTACTAGTGCAATGTTATTATTGTTCGAATAATAACTCCTTGACTGTTTTGTCCCACTTTGTCTCCTTTCCCAGTTCCATATCCTTCCTGGGCATTGGCATCTGATGCATGTCCTTTCTACCCATCTTCAACCAAAAACTAAAAATATGTAAGTGTCCATCAACATATAAATAGTGCTTAATATATAATTGTGAATTTTACACAAGTAGATTATTTGGTGTGGATTATACACATTGCAAGTGGACATTTTTTGTTTTTAGCATCTGTCTATGTTGATAAATGCGGCTTGATACTTTTAACTGTAACATAGTATTCCATGGTATAATCATACCACAGAATTTTCTATCCACTCCTCCATGGACAAACATTTAAATTGCTTCCAATTTTTTGTTACCCTTGGATTTACAGTATACTCTACAGTATACTTGGATTTAGAGTATACTCTAATGTTAAACTGTGCACATGTTTCCTGGTAAATTTGTGCTAGATTTTCCCTGGGGGTAGAGAGCAAGAATTGGAATTTCTGAGGCTTGAGGCATATGCATTTTAAAATTTGTTTTTCAAAATGGCTGTACCAACCTTTCTCCCATCTGAAGCATGGGACATTTCCCACATAAATTTACGTGCAAGCAGCATTTAAAAGAAAGTAGAATCTTGTCGGGATATGGTTGTGAGATTGTCCAAGGCTAGATAAGCACTCGACAAGGCTTTTCCAGGGGGACTAATCCGTGGTCACTAAGGAAGCATTTCTAGATGCCAATGTCAAAGGCAGGACAGAAATCATCATAGGATCAACTAGTTTTCTATTTGTACGCTGATTGGTGTTTTTAGGAAGCTGGTGGGGTTTGACCAATTACTTCAGGCACTGATGGCACACCAACATCAGCCTTATCAAGCCTTTTAACCTGTTGGAAGTTGAGCACAATGTGCTGGGATGGGTAACTTGCTGAAGCATGCAACCACTTCTGCCTGAAGGCTTGGATTAAACAGTGACATAGGAAGCATCTGTGAAAGATTCATCAATCACAGGATGTCTATCATTGGAATCAAAACACCTTCTAGCCGTGGCATAGATTTGCATTGATTGCGATAGGCTGTGAATAATCCACTTGCACTGCATTGACTCTCTGCCTTTGGACTGGAAGCTCAGATATATGGGTTGATTTCCTCTCTCGCTTGGAGCCTACTTCTGCACTAGGATGCAGAGACGATGCGGTGTTCAATGAAATACAGATATGTTAGATGACTTGATGTGTAGTCATTAAACTTAATATTATGGTGAACAGTTCTTTGACAATTCGAAATTTAACCATGTGATCTGACAAAGACATTTATGCAAATTTAGCAACAGGCAAGCTGAGAGATATACTGAGACACTGACACTAAAATATGGCATATGGAAACAAGTGAAGAAAACGCTTGAATTCAGGATTTAAAAAACAGGGATGATGACCATATTTATAATATTTTAACAAGTGCCTTTCATATTACCGTTCCTACGATGTTGAGAACCAACCTGTGTCCTTGCACCGAGGCAGCAGAGGGGGTTCTATTCATTAAACTCTTATAAATAGGACTTTATTCTTGTGTTAAGGCCATATATTTGAAAGTCTTTTTCAGACTTCTCAAGATGCTCTAATTTCACAAGTAATAAATATTATTGATAATAGTCACCATTTGTTGAACATATACCAGTCATAGTGCTAGATGCTTTAAGCCATTTGATCCTTATGATAATTTAAAAAGTGGGTTATCATCCACATTTCCAAAATATGAAAGTTACATTGAGTTACAACCTAAATTAATTTATGTTAAAGTGACCAGTATTAAAATACCCCTGGGAAGTATAAATTGGTCACTCATAATTCGGCAGGTATACTCGAGAGGCAGTAAGTAGGGAGTCAAGATTCACCTGGCATTAGTAAACATAAATTTCTCTCCAGCATTTATAAGGTGATCCTCAATGTCTATACATCTTCCTTTTGTGTAATGTCAACTTTTTTTACATTTTTCAATGATGCCTGAGATCGTATGTCATACGTCCAATCCAGACTTTAGTTTCTTAATAGCCAGTGAACATTTTGAGCTACAATAGAGTGGTCCCAAATGTATCTCTATAGCTCAAGGGTAGAAACATCTTCATTTTGACGCAGATAACAGTGTTTATTTGTGTAACTCAAAATGTTTTCTTACATTTTAATTTGTTTTCTAAAACTAGTAATTGGAAACCATATGTTTTAAAAGTTCTTTTACTTACAATAATAACAAGGGAGAATTGACTCTCCTGGTAATTGATGGATATCATTAATCTCAACCGGGTGCTCCACGGACAGATGCGGTTCATTGAAATTGCATGTGTGCAAGCCTCTGCATTTTATATATAACATCTAATTTATTGTTTTACCGGGAAACACTTTGCAGAAAACATGCTTTATTGCATCATGGGGCTTTCCCTTCCTAGAAACCAAACAGTTTCCCCACTAGTAAAGATCTCCTTGCACCCCGAAGCCTTCCCCTTGGTGAGAACCTTGTTTTCAGTGAGCAAATGGCAGAGCTGGAGGAGTGACCTGAAATGGAGCCTCACGTCTAAGTGGCAGGACAGAAGCTCTGTCTGGGAGAAAGCCCTGACACCGAACACAGGCATCTCAAACCAGGAGATGGAACAGAGGGACTGAAACTGTCCGCAGGTCGTTAACTGGCATCATCAACGTCATGGCTACATGAAGTAGGGCAAATCTCAACGCTTTCTCTGATTTAAATTAAATAAACCATAAACAAAACAACCAATAAATAAAAATCTCCTTTGAACATCTGTCCTTGACAACAGTAGAGATATATTTAAAATAAGATACTTAAGAAAAGGGTGCTAATTGCATATGTAAATAACTATGCATATAGGTTTGGGATTAGACTACCATACAAACAAAAATCAGTTGCACTGTGCTGTTTTCCCTCAATGTTCTTTAAACTTTTTGGATATTCTCAATAAGCACAAGTTTCAGTTTCTAAAAGCATAAAAAATATATGCTGTTTCTTAATTGGTTTTTAAATTTAATTTAATTATAACTCTACAGAAACATCTATTTCAATATCTGTAGATTTGTGATACTTCAAAGGGCTACACTTTATCTTCCTGTATCATTATATAGGACCATGATTAATTAATCAAATCACTATTGATGGATATTTAAATTGGTTCCCATGATGTACTCAGCAATATGTTACTAAACATCCTTGAATATTATTTGTCTGTGTACTTATTTTAAGGATATATTTGTATAAGTGATATTTCTGTGTCAATGTGGATAGATAAAATTTTGAATTTAGTTCCCTGAAGTGCTCTCCAGAAACATAGCAAACTTGCACTTATATCAACAACGCATGAAAGTGACTGATCTCCCGCATGCATACTAATATCGTGTAATGATTCTTTTACGTTTTTACAAATCTGAATTTTAATTTGATGTTATTTGCTTATTTTATCTTTTATTATCAGTGAGTATAAACATCTTTTCAGAAATAGGTTGGCCATTTGCATTCCTTTGGTGAATTGTCTTTACGTCTTCCTATGCTAGTTTGTATTGTGATTTCTAGGTTTTCTTTTCTCCCTGATATGTAAGAATTATTGCATAGTAGAGCTATTAATACTATAGGTTGGCCATTTGCATTCGTTTGGTGAATTGCCTTTACATCTTCTTTGCTATTTTGTTTTGTGATTTCTAGGTTTTCCTTTTCTGCCTGATAGGTAAGAATTAATTGCGTAGTAGAGATATTAACACTCTATTATTAAAGTTGCCAATGATTTTCTAGTGTGTCATCTGATTTTTGACTTTGCGGGTTTTTTGTTTGTTTGTTTGTTTGTTTGTTTTGCAGGGGGCTTTCCATGCTATGAAAGGTTCAACTTTAATGTAATCAGCTTTTTCCATGACGACTTCTGAAATTAGTGACATGTTAAAAAGCGGTAAAATAAAAATTCTGCCTTGGTTCATACTTATATTGTATTAAGAATAGATGTTTATACTTTTGGAGTATATTAGCAGTGTTTGAGGGGCTAAAAATGCAAGCAACTGAAATTAAATTGCCATCTTCGAAGTTTGGAACAGGTATCTTTTTATTTTTAATTGAAATAAGATTTTAAAATTTAAACAGTTTGGGGAGTCCTTTACCTCTTTTTTATTTAAAGAAAAGAAAAAAAGAGGTGCCTACAGTGCTTTAGTCAGTTGAGCATCCGACTCTTGATTTTGGCTCAGGTCATGGTCTCAAGGTCATGAGATGGAGCCCCACGTCAGGTTCTGCACCGGGCATGTTGCCTGCTTCTGATTTTCTCTCTCCGTCTCTTTTTCTTCCTCCATCACTCATTCTCTCTATCTCTCTCAATAAATAAATAAACGTTAAGAAAAAAGAAGAGAGAAAAGTACTTTGAATTCTCATTTTGCATCAATGTATATTTTTTAAAAAATCGCTGATTATATGAATATAATAGCTTTCTTCTCAATATTTTTTCATCAGAAGAAATGGAATTCAGTTATGTTTCCATTGTAAAACAAGCAGTTTTTAAAAGAGACAAAAAGGAATATTCTATTAAATGGGTAGGTTTTGTATTTAGTGCGCTTTGCTGGGGTAAATAGAATTATATGTTACGGCTGGCAAATGAAGGCTAAGGCAGACATAATATAAATTCATGTTAGTCCTTCTACTTACATTGCTATAAAATCACGAATCAAATAGGCACATTCAGCATTTATTAGTGATTTTATGCTGGATTCTTTAGTTTATGTGGAGTGGCATGGTCTAAGTGTTAATAAATAGTCTGCACCTAGAATTCATAAGTTTCTTTACCCTTATCCTTCAGGGGAAAGAGGAGGGGATGGCCAGGAATCTTTAAGAATTCTCCATTTCTTAATCCCTGTTCCCAAAGCATGCTTTCTGATGAGAGAATAAGAATGTACAGAACGCTTAGGGGAGTGGGCCAGGAAGGTTGAAAACCAGTGAGAAATGATGGGTACAAGCTGAGCATTCCACCTGTGTCATCTCTCCCTGCTCCCGGAGCCCTTCTGGGTCTCTAAGTGAGCACCTCTGATGGGGTTATGTCAGGTTGCTGCCTCCAGGCCTGCCTGCAGACCACCATATAGAGGCAGCTGTCTACTTGGCTCATTGGAGACTTCACTGGCCGACAAACCAAACATGCAAATGGGTAATCTTTAAAACTTGCTCCAAATAATTACATGGTAGAGATAGAGTACTCATGGTGGGAGTTGAGGGGCAGGTACCGAAGGGCCCTGAATTGACCACTTGGATCTCGGCAGGTGATGGATAGGGTCGCCACTGCAGGGTAGAGCCGCACAGATTGAAGAGCTCTATCTTCTATTTAAAAACTCACTGGAAAAATCTATCAGGCTATTTGACAGGTATTTTAAGCAGGGTTCTAGCTTCCAAGAAGCCCAACTCGTATTCCTACCTGGCAGGCCACAAATCACGGTCCTTTCCATCCACTGGGCTCCCCCTTTATGAGCTTAAGTGGCTTTAAAACCAGCCTCACAATTTATACCTCTCAGTCTTCCTTACCATCAAAGCCAAGTCCCTGAGAGCCACCCACAGCTGTTTCTCCTGGATGTGGCTATTCCGGGAACAGGTAGGATTTTCCTCTTGCACAACCCACCCAAAGAGCATTTCATTCAGTCGCTGTGCTTGGGGAACACTGTGGCAGTTATAAGGCACATGACACTGAAGCAAGTGAATTCCATTTGGGGACAGAGACACCTAATGCTTTCCACTTACTTTCACTATAATTGGAGAAGAAAACACTGCGAGCCAGGAGGAGGGGGAGAGGGAGGTGGAATCAGGGAGGGAGGAGAAGAGCTACAGAGGTCACTTTCCTGAAGAGGCTACCCTCTGGAGGGAAGAGGAAGGAAGTCATAAGCAAACTCTATATCAGACAGGTATTTATTAAGTATATAGCATATGCAGGTATCTAAGATACAATGGTGAGTGGTGAATAACATACCCGAGGACTTACCCACAAGGAATAAAATCCCCATGTCTTATGTATGTGTCTGGAAAGTGCTGATATCTAACTAGATTGCTAAGGGCAAATACCTGCGCACTGTAAAGAAACACAGTAAAACCTTCGATTGAGAGTAACTTGTTCTGCCAGTGTTCTGCAAGAGGAGCCAACATTTCCAAAGAATTTTAACTTGATAAACGAGTCACGTCTTGCAATACGAGTAGTATGTGAGGCCCAGTGTCTCATGACCACAACTGAGCCAATGGCTCTTGAAATTCGCTTTGATGTACGAGTGCTTTGGATTAGGAGCGTGTTTCTGGAAGGAATTATGCTCTCAAACCAAGGTTGTACTGCCATAAATAAGCAGCCTCTGCCTCGTCATCATGGCTACTGTCTTTCTAGTGCTCTCCACGAGCCTGGCTCTGCACTAAATACCTTAGACTAATTTAAGCCTGTGCCGCCCAATCAGTTTAATATTGGTGTGACTTCACTGGCGAGGAGACTGATGCTCAGGAAGTTTCATCCATTCCTTTTTTTTTTTTTTTTTCCTTCAACTGACATTGTCAGCTATGTGCCAGACAGCTGGGGTCTTGTCCTAGAGGCCGGAGGAGCTGCAAAGTCTCTCAGGCGCTAAGCTATGCCTTCCCTCTTCAATCGCCTCCCGTCTGGTGGGTATGCCCCATTCCACGCTAGAGGCCTAGATGTAGCTAGGCCGGGCCATTATTAGGGGGTCTGGAAAGAGGTTAACATTTGGGAATCATCCTTCAACTGAAGGCAGTTTCTATTGTGGCAAATTCAAATGTGGTTTTGGATTCCCATTTGAGGAGTAGAACTTCCGTTGGATTCCTTTGGGCCCTCACCTTGTGTCTGAGCCTGTGCCTTGCTCTGAGAAACCTGATATGTTGTCTTGATAAGCCACCTTGTATTCTGGTGGTGTTTAAATTGAGGTGCTCTCTGGATCTTGCCAACCCTCATACAACCTCCTTGGTTGTTGTACTTACTTGCCAGCTCCATATTAGGAGGCCATCTACCTCCCATCCCCCTCAGATGGCCTACTCAGAGCTCAGAGCCATGTGTATGATCCACTGAGATTTCCAGTCACATGCCAGATAGACACAAACTTAGGGGTCATCCTTGACCCCTGCCTCTCCTTTACTCCCATATGCAATCCACCAAAAATCCCTGTTTAGTCCACCCAAATAGCCCGGTCTCTTTATCTCCTGGTGGAAGTTACTGTCGTCTCTTCCTTGGCTCCTGAGTAGAAAGTCCTCTTCTGAATTACCTGAAGTTAGAGTGACCTAGGCAGTTCTGATAGTTCTCCTCCTCCCCACACCGCCATGCTCAAACCTTTTGTATATCTTTCTCTTTCTTTCTTTCTTTCTTTCTTTCTTTCTTTCTTTCTTTCAGAGAGACAGAGTGCTGGCTGGGGAGGGGCAGAGAGAGAGGGAGAGAGAGAGGGAGAGAAAGGATTCCAGGCAGGCTCCAGGCTCCGAACCCACGAACCTCCAGATCATGACCTGAGTCAAAGTGTGATGCTTAACCTACTGAACCATCCAAGCTCCCCCCTCTGTTCTTAAGCCAAAACTCCTTAACTTTTGTTGCTGTTGTTGCTATTTTATCAACAGAAAACTTTAGAATACTTTTAAGTGTATAAAGAACTTGCAAAGACAGTACCGAGAATTCCCATACCTTCACCCAGCTCCCCTTAATGCTAACACTTCACATGACTATGGTGCCTTTGTCAGAGTTAACAAATTAGCATTGGTGCATTAATATTAACTAAACTTCAGACTTTATTAGGGTTTTACTGGGTTTTGCACTAATGTCGTTTTCCCGTTTTAACATCCAGTGCAGGATACCACACTAGATGTGGTATTTTTGATAAAGACAACTATAGAATTTAATGTCCAATCTTGGATATTTTTGAGAAAGGAGACACCGTGGAAAGCAGGTGTCGCACGGTATTGTCCCAGGTCACCTTCTCTAGAATGGCCAGGAGGTGATGCTCCCCCTATCTTCAACCTCATGTCACACCCTCAAGGCCCCCATGCTGAGTGCTCAAGAAATGCCAGCCTTCTGGGGCGCCTTCTGGGTGGCTCAGTCGGATAAGCGTCGGACTTCGGCTCAGAGCATGATCTCGCGGTTTCTGGGTTCGAACCCCGCGTTGGGCTCTGTGCTGATGGCTCGGAGCCTGGAGCCGACTTCGGATTCTGTGTCTCCCTTTCTCTCTCTGCTCCTCCCCTGCTCGTGCTGTCTCTCTTTCTCTCTCAAAAATAAACACTAATAAATAAATAAATTAATAATAAAAAAGAAATGCCAGCCTTCTTTCACTCCTTCTACCTATCTTCCCTCCTTAAATGCTCTTTCCATACTTCTTCACCTAGTAATTAGCCGTGAACCTTCCCTGACCTCCTGCCCTAGGTCAAGTCCCCATTCTCACATTTTCATAGCAGCACACGCTTTTCTTTTCTAGCTTGCCAATTGCAATTTTATTTTTGTGAGACTATTCGCTTGCTACGTATCCTCCTTATTAGAAGGCTCCGTGAGGGAAGGAGCAATGTTTTATTTTGCCTTCCATTGTCTCCGCCACGCCGAGAACAGAGTGGGTATTGGGAGCTCTCTGTTGAATAATCGAATGAATAAACCTCTTTGATATTATAGTGCCATTCAGCACATGTCATAGTCTCTGAAGGGCAGGCCCCATCTGCCTGGCACGAATCCCTCTCTCTGAGGCTCTTTCCTAAGCCCTTGCTTCACGACTGGACAGGTCTGATTTTCAGGCTTTGTACGTAGTAGGCACTGGACGCATAGCTGTTTAGTGAACGAATATCTATATTCATACACCTGTCTTTGCACACTATACTAGTCTCGATTCTTTTAGCTGTAAGCAACAAATCCCTATATACTTATTAAAAATAGGGGCGCCTGGGTGGCGCAGTCGGTTAAGCGTCCGACTTCAGCCAGGTCACGATCTCGCGGTCCGTGAGTTCGAGCCCCGCGTCAGGCTCTGGGCTGACGGCTCGGAGCCTGGAGCCTGTTTCCGATTCTGTGTCTCCCTCTCTCTCTGCCCCTCCCCCGTTCATGCTCTGTCTCTCTCTGTCCCAAAAATTAAAAAAAAAAAAAAAAACGTTGAAAAAAAAATAATATGGAAGGGGGAAGTGGTGACACATACATATGGGAAGTGTAAGGGCCGGTTAGTTTCCATTCTGGCCTTGATTCAGGGACTTGGATGAGGCCACCAGGATGCTCTCTCTCCATGTCTCTGTACTCTGCTTGCCTTTGCGTTGACTCCATTCTCAGGTTTTTGTTGCATGGTGCAAAATGTCCGGTGGTGTTTCAGACTTACAAGGTCCTTAAGAGTCAAAACTCAGAAGATGAAAAACTTTCATCCTATTAAGACCAGTATCCATTCCCCACAGAAGATTCTGATTTGGCCTTGCTTGGGTAACAGACCCAGCCATGAATCCACCTGTGTGGCTGAGGACATGAGTTATTCTAAGCGGCCACTGGGAATGACATACTCACCCCTCTGGATGGGAGGCCAGGCCATGTGATTCACTGCTCTGGGTGGGAATGGGGAGATGAAGAAGTAGAACTGTTCTCTGTCATCTGTGGCTTCCAGAAGTTTCGCAGTAAGAAATATATGTATATATTCCTTACGTATATAGACGCGTATATATATGGATATATATACGCGTCTATATATGTTATTATACGTATATACATATATGTATATACGTATAATATATTAACGTATATAGACGCGTATATATATGGATATATGTGTGTGTGTGTATATATATATATATATACAGACGCATATATATGTGTATATATATATACACACAGACGTATATATGTATATATATATATGTTAATTTTTTAATGTTTATTTTTGAGAGAAAGATATAGCGTGAGTGGAGGAGGAGCAGAGAGAGAGGGAGACACAGCATCTGTGACAGATTCCAGACGCTAAGCTGTCAGCACAGAGCCCGATGTGGGGCTCAGACTCTTAAACTGTGCGATCATGACCCAAGCTGAACTTGGACGCCTAATTGACTGAGCCACCCAGGCGCCCCATAAGAAATGCATTTTTAACCTTCAACGTTACTTATCTTTTATTAATTTAAAAAAGTTTTAATAATAGCAATTTTTGAAAGAAAACAAGAATGAAAGGTAATGTTAACTTACATGCGGAAATAAAGGACAGTGTTTTTCTATGCAAAGTGCTGATTAGCATCTTTATGAAAAGAAATCATTGAGGTAGTATGCATTAATGGTTTGTCTGGAAATTACCAGCTAGGTCAGTTCTCCCTGGGTACCTTTCAAGCTGTCAACTTTGAATTTAGGAATTGCTGATGTTTGGGCTCAGTGTCCCATATTTTATCTGGTATGTTTTCTCGCAGTCGAAAAAAAAAAGTTAAAGTGCTCCTGTTTGTTGCATCCCTTTGGAATCAATTTATTTTCAGAACGTCATTAAAAGGAAGTTTTGAAAGGAATAATCTACTAGGTGAGATAGGTTTCTGTTTCGTAGGTAATCATAGACTAGCATGTTATGATTAATTTAATATTCTGGTTAATGTAGAGTTAAAAATATTGTTATAGATTCCCCTTCATTCTCTTTATAGAAATAAGGCCTGAAATGATCAAATCTTTAATATGTGATTGGGAGGGACTTTAGACACACGTATGTCCTTTATTTTGAGCATCAAAGTCAGGCGGCTGTGAAAGCATTTTGGATTTTCTCATTGTTTTGATCAGGGCTTGGCAAGTATTTTCTGTAAAGGGTCAGATAGTAAATATTTTAGGCTTTGCAGCTCATATGATCTCTATCTTCCCTACTCCAGAGGGCAGACAAGGCTGCCATAGACAATAAGTAAACACATGAGAGTGGCTGTGTTCTAATAAAACTCTGTTTGCAAAAACAGGAAGCAGATGCGCTGGCCCATGGGCTATAGTTTGCAGAACACTGGTTTCGATTCAACATGAACAGAAATTATGGTTGGTATTTTGTGGTCATGGTCAAATGTTGTTTAACTGTTTGCTGTTTACCCGGATAGTGTGGCTTAAACAGAGAGCCCTGGAGGAAGAAATAAGCTCAAGGGGTCCTGGGTGTATATTTTGACTCTAGCCCAATTACTTGGTCCCTCCAAGATGCAAGTTTCTAACGTATAAAATGGAGCTAGCAATAACTATTCTACCAGTCTTAAGGAGCTATTTTGAAAAATCAAATAAGGGAATGTCCCGGAAAAGGGAACTGAAACGTAGAAGTTTCTTGTCACCGTAAGGTGTTATCATTTTACCCTGGTGGCATTGCACTTGTCAAAATATGTGAAGAGAAGAGAAGCAGATGTACAAAAACACTCATCATGTGTGTACCCGATGGGGACCCTGTAAGAAACAGATGGACACTTACATCAAGATCGCTTTTGTAGGCTTTTATGAAGACGCCATTTAGAAAGGCATGGGCCAAATGTGAAGGAACTACAAGGGATAACACCGTGTTTGGGAATGAGCTATCTCGGGGCTTTGCTGGCCTGAGATCGAGAAGGAGGGAGGAATGACAGAGGGCTTCCATTCGACCACTCATGTCCTCTGGTCAAGTGACGCAACTAACAAGACCCTGCGGGGCAAATATCCGGCCCTCAGACTCCTTCCTTTTTACTTCCTGTTGACACCTCCAACTGGTAGGACCCAACCGGAAGCCATTACAGGCAGATCAGAAGCTCAGGGCAGGGCAGAATGACAGTTCCGAGAGGAGATGGAACCATAACTAGGAGCAGTCCAAGATGACATGCGTATCTTCTTTGCACACGTACACACAGCTTATCGGTGACATTCTGAATGCTGCCATTTCTCTCCTCTTTCTTTGTTTGAATGTTTCCGTGTTGTACAGTATTATTACCAATGAAACCCATTTTCAAAATTACATGTATTAAAGAGAAGACTTACTCGTACACATGAGAATACTCTGAAACGAAATACAGTTGGTGAGATTTTTTTAAAAAATAGCCTGTAGATAAATTGTAAATTTCGTGCAAAAAGGAAACTGGGTGAAATGTTTCCTAATACTTCTCCTTTACCTTTTCATTGCCTTGGTACTCTCTGTTACTATATATATAATTATATTCACGCTATAGTGAATGGGAAAGTCTGGTAAAAGTTATAATGGGTTTTTGTAAATGCTTGACTAACTGTGCAAGCCTCCTCCTCTCTTTTAGTTACTAATAAAAAAAAATCAGGTAAAAATGTAATTAGTGTGTGTGTTTACATCATTGTATCATATTTATCTAATTAGCCCAAACTAAAGTAACTACAGTTTTCAACTAGCTTTTATTTTTTATTGATTTATTTTTAAATGATTATTTATTTTGAGAGAGAAAGAGAGAGGAAGTGGGGAGAGAAAGAGAAAGAGAGTGAGCTGGGTGGGACAGAGAGAATCCCAGGCAGGCTCCGCATTGTCAGTGCAAAGCACAATTCAGGGCTCAGTTCCACGAACTGTGAGATCAGGACCTGAGTGGAGATCAAGAGTCAGACACTAACTGACTGAGCCACCCAGGCACTCATCAATGAGTTCTTAAAAATAAACTCAAGTTTTAAGAGAAAAAACCTATTTTGAAAAGGTCTATATTAAAAACTGGTTTTGGAAATCCTGACAATTTCCATGCCATGGCCCAGTATAAGCCTCTGGCCATGTCTGGCTGTTATGCTATTTTTTTGTTCTTGTTGTTTAGAGAGAGAGAGGGCATGTACGAGTGGGGGAGGGGCAGAGAGAGAGGGAGAGAGAGAGTCCTAAACAAGGTCCACGCTCAGCACAGAGTCCAATATGGGACTCCATCTCATGCCCACGAGATCATGACATGAGAGGAAATCAAGAGTCCAATGCCCAACCAAACAAGCCACCCAGGCACCCCTGTCTGCCATGCCTTTAAGTCTATGCCAGAGTCTAGCATTGGGCGGGAGGCAAAACCTGACAATTTGGAAGTTCCTTCAAACCTGGAGATAGCAGGAGTCACAGACTGAGGATGGGAATGGTACGCTGGACGTTGTGGGGTCCTGATTAACCAGAACACAATCATGATTGAGTGTATGTAACCAAGGGAGGAAAGAGGGCTATCACACTTCCACAAAAAGACACAGAAACAAAAATAGTATCTTCCTAGTCAACTCTTAATTTTCAGAACATTCGAATCACCCAGACTCTACATTCCCAGAACATTTTGATTACAGACAATCCCTTGCACATATGCCTTCCCATTCTTCTTAGCTTGTTAGAGTGAGTTCCAGTTCTACCATTTAGAAAGTATTTCCCTGACCATTGTGATATAAGTAAGGTTGTTATATACATACAGGTCTAAGTACATGGTATAGGTTGATCTCTCTATGTCTTGTTTTAAATAGTCACCATTCTTAGTTATTTGTTTACTTGTTTTTTTTTTTGTTTGTCTCCCCCACTTGACTGTACATCTGTGACTCATGTCCCATTGTGTTTCTTATATTTAGCTCAGTGCATGATAGAGTGGATGCTCAATAGATATACTCTTGAATGTGTGGATATTTTATCTACAGGTAGAGGGCCGGTCAGCATGTCAGTCTAGTGAACACACATGAGGCTAGAGCAATTGTGAGACTTGCCTGAAGTCTGTCTTGGTGGAGTCTGGAAAGACACTGGGCTTTCTATATTACCGCCTTGCTTTCTTCATTATCATAGACAATGGAGGGTGCTGTTAAAAGTGGCTTGTGGAAAGAATGCATATGTCGCGTCCTAAGATATGCAGTGCCACAAATCATGAGGATTGACACACAGACAAAATCTATGTAAATGAATCACGGATCAAAGATAAACTTGTTAGGAAAGCAGACTTTCCATGACACCAATCTATACGTTTCTGAGGTTTTCACTGCATTATTCATTTATAGAAAGTGTTTGTGAGTCTTGGCATTTACTTTTAAGAAAAGTGTATAATAGATAGACTTTGGCAAAGATTTTTCAAACATACTCTTTTCTGAGGGCATGATTTAGAACACTTTGGGATAAGACAATTTGGCATACATTATTTAATGGGTTTTGGAATCAAACTCCTATGTTTCAAATTCAGGTGTTTTGTGTTATATAACCTCCCTAACTCTTGGTTTTATTAAGAGTAAAATTGGAAGGAAAATATGATAAAAATACTTATCTAATTTTTGGTCATGTGTGTGTGTGTGTGTGTGTGTGTGTGTGTGTGTATGATGGAGAGGGAGAGAGAGAGAGAGGGAAAGAAAACTGAGAAAATCAAGGTAAAAGTGCTCAGTGTTTGACACACTATTTATGATCGGTTAATACTCTTTTAAGTTTAGTTACATGAAGTGGTTTTCTAAAGCTTTCTATAGACCATCTATTCGTATGAACATATTTCCCTTCCATTCATATCTCTTCTTTTCTTCTTCTGTACTTCACTCCAAAGTACAACCATTACATGACTCTTTTGGGAGAAGGCAGGCCACTGTCTCAGAAAAGTTGAAGACAAAACATGTAGCTTCATAAAGCATACGGGTGCTGGTGGTGGGGTGTGGGTGAGTGAACCATGAGTGATCTCATTCCACGAAGTCTTCTTTTAGATTAATTGTCATCTTAGGAAGTACAGACACCAGCGCCCAGCAGGGATTGTATGTTTTTGATTGATGGCATTCTTCAGCCATTCCCGTAACCATCCTCTTCGCTACATGAGTTATAGGGCCTCTCATGAAACAGGGACAGTCTGTTCCTCCACTCTCTTCAGTCTGAGTTACCCATGTGTTCTTCTCTGGACAAAAGAATGTCAGTGGATATGACTCTTGCAGAGACTTAGGAAAGCTCTCATACGTCTCTGCTTCTCATCTTGTTCTTCTGCATCCCCACGAGAACATGCCCAGACAGAGTTGAGACACATGATGCAGTCTCCCCAGCTAAAGCCATCCTAGGCAGGCTCACTGATGGCCAGTGGACCCCCCAGACGTGTAGGTGGGTCCAGCTGAGAACAGAAGAATATGCAGGCTTCACCCACCTGAAGATTCACGAGCCAAATAAATATTCATTGTTTTAAGCTACTGAGCGTTGGGATAGTTTGTTGCTCAGCATTATGGTGGAAATGTAGAACTGATATTGAATATGAGACAAATAGTCTGGAATCCTATGCAGAATCTTCCCAATGGATACCGGATTCTATTATGTCATACCTAAACGGCCTTACATTGGGTACGGCCCTCTATACCCCAAACTTGACACTTCTTTCAAAATGGTACCTGTAGTTTTTGAATATAGCATATTACCTCAGTCTTGGGCCCTAGATTCCGTTGCCTGGAAAGATTTCTTCCATTCCCCATGAATTAAATTTCCATTTGTCTCTTGGTTTTCATTTTAGGGATCACTTCCTTTGGAAAACCTACTTAGATTCATTCAAAGAAGGTTAGGTGACTCTCCTCTGAGTGCCCACAGCCCTCTGTGGCTTCACTTTCCTGGTACTTATGATATGTTAGTGTCAGTGCCTGTTTCCTGGCTTTGCTCCCTGATGTCTATGTTCTTAGAGGGCTAAAAACCATGAGCTTTGTCTTTTGTGAACTATTATAGCCCCAGGACAAAGATAAACGTAATTGATAGAAAAGAGAATGTCGTAGGCTCATCTGCAACTTGGCTATGTTCAAAGTGCATAGAACAGGCTTCCACTCTGTGGATCTCTTGTACAGTTTTCACGTAAAGAACAAACACCATCCAGAGTGCTAAAATAAAATTAGAATTTTCGGTTTATAAGTCAATCATCTTAAAAGGGGTCATCGGAATGACATCTGCAAGCTAGCACATGGACTGGGCTTCAACTTCTCTGAGTTAAAGAAGCTGAAAAAGAAAGACCCTGTTTAGAATTTCCTTTACAAAGAGCCACTTCCAACCCTGGGGTATTATTTTAGGCATTGGATGTACAGAGTTAAAAACAAACAAACAAAAAAATGAGGGACACAAGCTTCTTTGCCATAAAGATCTGTCTCTACATCACCAGGAGAATTCATGAGTCACAGAGTTAGAAATGCATAATCTTACAGCCATAGGATTTTAGAGATGGAGAAAATGATTAGTATGATCTAACCCTGGGTGTTTTGGAAACTAGCGGAGCACATGTTTGATGCCTTATGTCTACTCTGACCCGCTTCTGCTACAACAATTAGAATTCAGCCCCTCCAGGCCTTTCCTTCGGACCCCCTTCCCTTCCGTTTGCTTGAGAATTTAGACCATGAAAATTTGAATTTTTGACCCAGCCGTTGAGTTTTCCCTTTCTCACGTTCCAAATAAAGAAAGTAATTCCCCGAAGTTGCGATTGCCTGAGTTAACCCAAATGGTAACGAGAAAAGTAAAATCCAGATCTAGAAACTTGCAGCTTATTCAGTATTTTTTTTCACTCTGATGCACTCTCTTTGACCCCTTTCCTCACACATTCCGTTGGGCTGTGCAGAATCTGCATGGCTGGAATGAATACAAGTTGAAGGGGAAGTTAAATCCATCTAAACGTTAAAATGTAGGGGAGATTTAACATCCTTATGTCCTTTGGAATGCTATGGTGCATTCATGGTTCATGTAGCCAGCAAAGGAAAGGTCGGGGTTTAGCTGGTATTCAGCATAAAGTGTGTCGTAACATTGACAGGCTATATTTATACAGTGGTGCTGAAAGATTAAAATAAATATATACCAGTGTGGATCCTCACAAATGTGCACGCTGCAGCTGATAGAGTTAACATCGGTTTTTGAGTTTGTAATTGTTTACACATATGTTGCAAATGGCAGTTTTTCCAAGATATAATAATTTGGCATTTCATCCTGCGGATTTTTTTTTGGAGGAGGAGAATATAATATCTTTAATATCAGGAGGCCTTGATTTCTAGTGAGGGGAAAAAATTAGGACCTGGCTTTCAATCAAGCAGTTTTATGAGAATTCCATGTCTCCCCACGTCTTTCTAGGCAGCAAATTTTACTCCTCCAAGTGCTTAAGGAATAAATACCTCATGCTGTCTCCTTTCTCGCAAGGGAGCATACTGTGAAGCTAAGGTCGTTGGATCTTCAGGATAATCTATTATTTGTACTCCAAATCTGTGCCCCCATTTCTCTTGTCCCTGGCACCCCAGGGGCCCCAAACTCCTGACAAAAAAAGGTTCAATCCCTCTTCCACTTTCTGCTCGTGTCTCCAAAGCTAATGACACGGTTCCTACATTTCTCTTGAGAATAGTGGCATCCACAAGAACGTGTTATCTCGTTCGAGATGATGTTTCTTTGGTTCAACTGGTATGAACCTCTCAGCACTAAAAGGGTTGCGTTGTTATGTCCACTGTAGAGCTCTTTCTGATGAGGTCGTTGACAAAGGAGCACATCTGGTAGCTATTCAGGACAGGTCCATTGGATCCCGCTTCCTACAACACGCACTCCGTGTCTCACACTGTGCACACGTCCTTCTTATCCTCTCCACGTCCCCGCCTCTCTAGGGGACGCTCTTGAAGAGCTGACAGTCTTCAGTTTTCTTCCTTTGCATTGAGTCTTAAGCCTGATCACCCAGGGAGCATTCCTCTTTCTAAGCAGCCGAGTGTATTTCATGCATGTTGTACCTCCGGTAACTTCATCGACATCCAAGAGCTCCTGAGACCCTTCTCTGGTGTTTTATGTTGGTGATTTTTCCCCCCAGGTCAAGTGTCTGCATTGACATTGTAATAATGTTCTGGAGATAACGTTGAAATTGGATATAAATGTGTGATTGTATGGGAGGGCTATGCAGATCAACAGAAAGGGAGTATGATCTTTCATAGGCTCTCTCTCTCTCTCTCTCTCTCTCTCTCTATATATATATATATATATTCTAAACAATCTCTTTCTAGACTACTTTTCCAACCTAACATCCCAGTTGTTGTTGTTGTTGTTGTTGTTTTATTCTTTCCAATTCTCTATCTATATGTTATTATTCTCACATTCAGTTGCAGGAGGTATTTTGTTTGCCTTTACTCCTGGTACTCCCAACCTAAAATGCCTTTCCTGGATTTTCCACTTATTAAAATATATTTAAATGATGGGGCTCAGTAGATGTCCCAGGAGATATGAGCAAACACTGCCTTATGTATCAGTCAGAAATAATGGTTTCCTCCCCTATATACCCACTGCATGTTACTTACATTGCTGGGAGTTTGTTTATCCCATTATGTACAGTTATTTGTGTTGGGTGTATATTCATATTTATAATATACACAATATGTATATATATACATATATACACACACACATATCTTTAACATTTAATATTGTGTATTTATGTTAAAAATGTCTATAATATTATCATGGATTCACACAAGTCCTTAAAATAGGAGACTCTCAAAAACTATTAAACACATGGATATTTTGTGGCAGGTCATTGAACAATTTATTGTATTTCAAGTCAACTTGATTGGATTATTTATTTTAATGTTTATTTTTTTAAAAACTTTTTTTTAACATTTTATTTATATATGAGAGAGAGAGAGAGAGAGAGAGAGAGAGCAAGGGAGCAAGCAGGTGAGAGGCAGAGACAGAGGGAGACACAGAATCCAAAGCAGGCTCCAGGCTCTGAGCTGTCAGCACAAACTGTGAGATCATGACCAGAGCCGAAGTCGGACACCCAACTGACTGAGCCACCCAGGCGCCCCTAATGTTTATTTATTTTTGAGAAAGAGAGAGAGAGAGAGAGAGAGAAAGAGAAAGAGAGAGAGAGAGAAGGGGAGGAGAATAGAAAAAGAGAGACAGAGAATCTTAAGCAGGGTCTCTCCCCCATCCCTTCTAGTCATGCATTAAGTGCATTAAACGATTTTCCCAGGGGAACCTCTGCAGAGCCTGGCAGTCCTGAGACTGGCTGTCAGGTATCCTTACGCTCCGCCGGAAACCTCAGAAGAGGTCCAGTGAAACACTGTTTATACAATGAAACAAAGGGTTTCATGGACACACACATTTGGGAGATTCTGGGTTATGCAATGTATAATAGGTTCCTTTGCAGCAGACCTTCTCAGGGCCTTAATTTACTGCACCAAGCAGCTCTGTGAGTCTCCCAGAGGGCAGCACACAACTTCAAAATTTTTTCAGAGTAATTTGTGACTGGGAATCAGTGTTTCACAGGACTCACTTGGGCTCCGTTGCACCACACTGTGCTTTTTCCTCTAATTTGTACACTACTTCTCTGTACGTTTGGTGAAAAAAGAAGGTGAGATCTCTTTACCGTCAGATGGACTCTAAGCTAGCAAGTAGTTATTTCTTTGGGCTTTAACTTTCCCATCCATAAAACAAAGGACCTTGTAAAATGGCTTTCCTCTAAAGATCTCATGATCTATGCTAAATGTTGTAGATCAGCTGTATGAGGAAGGGAACCATATCAGGATACCTCTGGGTTGAGTTCTGGCTCTGCCACTAACAAGCTGACCTTGACATTTTTAACTGAAGCACAATGACCTTGAACTGCATGGTCTAGTCCAGAGCAACTTGTTTGATGGGCTGAAGGCTGCATGATGCTACAGAGACTAGACTAGCCCTGAAAAGGTGAAACGAAAAACATAAAGAAATATACAAAATGGTGCATCCAACCTCAGATAAAAGTGAGGCTACTAATGTTTAGAATAATTTGCCTGTGTAATAGGAAAGAAAATGGTGGTGGCCCTTTTTTTCTGAGAGGGAGGGAAGAAGAAAAGAATACAGGAAATCAAAGGTAGGCATGTAAATATAAAGGGGAAAAGTCAAGCTGCTGCTGCTGTTTGAGGTGTGCTGGCAACTTTTGGAATTAACTCCTCTTTATCTCCTTTAAAGTCACAAATTTTGCAACAGGAAAAGACAAAATAAGAAAGTGTAACACCTTTACGTGATTGAGGTGAAACTCTAACACAATTAAAACATATATTATCAATTCAAATGACTTAGCTGAGAAAAACCAGGCAAATCAATGTCTAAAGTATAAGCTAACAAACTATAGATTTTGCCCAATGCATAATTACTAGTTTTGTGGAATGGATGTTGTTCCCTGATTACAAAGTAGTGGTACAATGTTCATTAAAAAGATTAGATGATACAAAAAATAAGAAAATGAAAACTATGTGTATTCTCATGAATATGCATTGTTAATATTTAGTTATAAATACTTAGGTTTAGTTGTGCCTATTTTAAAATAAATTCTACATATTATGAGTATCCCATTGATAGTACATACTATTATTAAGATTATTATTATTAAAATTTTTTTAAATGTGTATTTATTTTAGTTTATGGTTTTTTTTAATTACATTTTTGATCCATGTCGGAGGATTTTTGTTCATGATAAGGAGTGAAGTAAAGATAGGCTTCAGGGCGCCTGAGTGGCTCAGTTGGTTGAGTGTCAGACTTTATTTAGCTCAGGTCATGATCTCGTGTCAGGATCTCCTGGTTCGCAAGTTTGAGCCCTGCATCGGGCTCTGTGCTGACAGCTTGGAGCCTGGAGCCTGCTTCTGTGGCTCTCTCCATCTCTCTCAGCCCCTCTCCCGCTCACACTCTGTCTCTCTCTCTCTCAACAATAAATAAAACATTAAAAAATTTTAATAAAAAACAAATAAAATGCCTTACAGAATAAGGAAACTACATTGTTATGAAGTTAAATCCATCAATATTGTTTTTTACCGTTTCAATTCTGAAAGAAAACTACTTTCTTCTACTAATTTTATGAATGTATATTTTACTTTGTTTTCCAAGAATTATTTGTAGTAAAAGGCATGAAAAAGAAGTTAACTTTTTTTTTTGCCAGTATTTACCAGTTATGTCAGGATCATTGATCCATTTTTCTCCCACTGATTTCAAATGTCGTGATTCTTGTACAATAGAGTTTTCCTCTATTCATTGTGTTCTATTTCTGTGCTGTTATTAGAACTTTGAGATTACTATGGATTCATAATATATTTTGATATCTGATTGTGTTAATCATAAACAGCTGATAAAGTTCTCACTATATTCCTTTTCTGAATGCTTTTGGCTATTTTCATTTTTACTTTTAGATGAATTTCATTATCTTTTTGTTGATCTCAGTATATACATGTATTTGGGCAAGAATAATACGCATTATTAGATATTGAGACTTTAATGTCCTATTGGGCTTTCTGAGATATAATAGGGAAGTTCTTAGAAATAAATAGAAACTTATAGAGGTAAATCTCCTTGCTTTAGCTCAATGATCTGTCTGAAGAAACGCGGAGGACCTTTATAACGTTATTTCTGGTATCTTTGGAGACGTTTTTGAAAAAAAAGAAGGCATCTTCTAATTACATGTGTTTCCTAAAATTCCATGACCATCATCACAAAATTTTTAAGACCTATTTGGACATTAACGAAGGGGTAGCTGTCTCCAGAGCTGTTAATGAATAGATCAGTTTTCGAAGAGGAACTTATAACCAGTCCCTTTTGAGGTCTACGAGAGTCAGGAATGTAAGAGAATAGTACATTCACTCCAGCATAACAGCAAGAGTCAGTGTCAAAGACTCTGGGTCGACATATCATAGACTAACACAGACTATTACTAACACTCAGCTTGCATCATGGTCACAGCCTTTCCCCCTCCCTCCTCCCTTGCAGACAGACACATCCCCAATTCACAGCTCTTCTTGTGGTTCCATTTAGTTTGCCTTGCAACACATCTTTCTTATGATAAGCACCTTAAATAGAAAAGAAAACACAAAAGCGAGTGAAGGGTTTCGTGGAAACTGAATAAAGTCTGGAAGGCCACGTGCCCCAGTGTTAGCAGCATGGTATACTGAAAGAATCATGTCCAACAACCAATATTTGTAGAAATTAATGCCGCCTTTTACTTATTTTCCAAAGAATTTTAAAGTGGACTCAGGAAGTAATCCCAAACTCAACTTCTTAAACTCCTTTTTCCTCTGTTCTTCCATTCTCTGAAGCCCAAAGGCTTCTCAAATTCAGTGACACTGAATTGGAAAAACATTCTCACCAACAATGTTTTTTTCACTAATAACCTTCCGTGCATAATGTCTGTCTCCTCTTTTCTCATTTTTTGTACTCACTTTTCTTTTTCTTACTTTTTCATTTCCAGTCCTTTCTATGCTCCTAAGTTTGCATCGCAGGACTATTTTTTTTTTTAATTGAAGTATCATGGATGTATCACATTATATCAGTGCTTTAATATTTGCGTATATTGCAAACATGATCACCAACGATAAGTCTGGTTAACATCCATGATTTTATAAGCTAACCAGACTTAACTCGTCTTGAAAAAGTAAAGGTTGGGGATAGGAGGAAGGGGTGTGATGAGCAAATACAAGATTCTCCTTGACAGATGGAATGGCAGGGCAGACATAGTTCAAAGCTAAGAAAACTTGCATATTAAATCATTTTGTCACTGTCACATTTGTACAGATTAATAGAATCCTGTCTAAGTCAAGTTGTGCAATTAAGACTGGCATCTGTCGAAGGACAAAGGAATTAATAATTATTGCGATCTTTGATTTAAGGAAAGGATTGAGGTTTTTCTGCAGCACAGCTTGGGAAGAAATAAGACAAATAAAAGATAGGAAGAACTTTTAATAGCTATCATTTAGTAAGTGATTACCACATTTGATACCGTGGGCTAAGCACTTTATGTCCCAAACAACAAAACTTTGTGTCGGTATTTGTTCTTAATCCAATTTTTCAAGGACAAAGCAAATAATCCGAGCTTTAATTGAGTTGTGTCAAAGCACAGAACTAGCAAGCGGTGAATCGATCTTTCATTGGATGGTCTCTGGTGCCACATTTATAATGATTCCAATATACGCCAAGATAGGCAGAATACAGTCAAAGTAGGAAATGGAAAAGTAAAAGCAACAGAGAAAAACTGTATACTCTTTCCAGTACAGAAACTGTTTTTAATATATTTTAGTGAAATGAATGAATAAATTCAGAGGCAAATTTCCTAAGCACTCATACTCTTATTTTATTTTATTTTATTTTATTTTATTTTATTATTTTATTATTTATGTTCTAGCTGGTTTTCAGTTCATTTTTTTCATCTCACTATATTTTATGAAGCATTAAAAGCTACCTTAAATTGCATTTGTAAGGATGAAGGGTTGTAAACAATTATATACAGCTTTGACAAATCACGTGACTCAATTTGTGGAGCATAATTCAGAAGTGTTTACTGTTGCATTATTTCTAATTTTTACATTCCCTTGAACCCTTCTGAAGATGTTTTGTGAATCGAGTGCGATCTACTTGGGGCTCTTCCCCAGAATCTCTGAGAAAATCCCACAGCATGGTAAATTCCCTGTTGGAATAGAAGCTCGTGTTATTCATAATCACATATTTGGGTATAATCAGGTCAATACGTAAGTGACTTTGAGTGTGATCTATCGTGTCCCTATTTGCCTTCAAAGGTTCAGCAAAGTCTCTTTTCTCTAGAGACAGTCCAGTCAATATCTATGACTTGCACAAGCCAGAAATGTGACATTTAAGGCACCAAGTGCCATGGAAGTATGGATTCCCTTCTCATTTGCACACTGCACCAAGATTAGCAGTCATAGCAAAGACGACACCAGCGTGAAAAATCCTTCCTCCCGACTGTAGGCTGGACTTAATCTTCCATTAGTTCAATACAAATTATTCCTGAGAAATTCCCCCTGCAATTACCTGATTAGCAATCCCAATCGCTTCTCCCTGTTTCCAAGACCTTGATTAAATGATATCCCCTCCTGATTACTTTATCAAGTCCAGCTACTATGGATTATTGACAGCTCTGTGTTAACGGTCTTGTTTCTTTGGCAAGCCGCCAGGCAAATGGGAAAGCAGCTGTTTCTTGAGATGGGGAGAGGAGAAATGCCGATTGATACAGTCCTTATGGCTCCTGCAAACTGACAGACCATTAGCTGACCTTGAAGGGCCTTGGTGGCTGTTATGTGTTTGACATCCCTTCAGATCACCAAAGATTGACAACTAGATAGCAGGGGTGGTTGATACCCTGATCGAACCCCATCACGTTACAGCTGGTAGGAAGCAGGCATATTGTGGGTTGTTGTGGAGGTCTGCTTGATGGAGGAAAGGAACGGCTTTAGCCCACCTCTCACAGTTCTGACTGCGCAGATTGTCCAGAGCTACAAGGCTTAACTTGACTTTTGTCTTACTTTTCTGTGGAGCTGAAATCATGTGGAAAGGCTGCTGAACATGCTGATTCTTATCAAATAGTTCCATACAGCAGGGATGGCTATCTCTTTGTATATCTTACTTACGGACTCACGGAGGCTTTGACATGTGGCCAGGGATGATTTAAATATATTTTATATATATATATATATATATATATATATATATATATATATATATTTTTTTTAAGTTTATTCATTTTTTTTTGAGAGACAGAGCACAAATGGGGAAGGGGCAGAGAGAGAGGGAGACGCAGAATCTGAGGCAGGCTCCAGGCTCTGAGCTGTCAGCACAAAGCCTGATGCCGGGCTCGAACCCATGAACCGTGAGATCATGGCCTGAACTGAAGTCGGACATTTAACTGACTGAGCCACCCAGGCGCCCCTAAATATCTTTTTAATCATCCTCCCACCATGATCTTTAAATATAGATTATTTAGTTTTCAGTTGTTTTTTCTTCTCTTTCAAAATATGAAGTTCCTTTTGATGTCCTGTCTTTTCTTTTCTTTCTTTTTTCTTTTTTTTTTCCCATTCCAACTGGTCCTTTAATCGGAATCTTGTGGAAGGCGGGTAGGCGAAATGTTCAGAAAGAAGGCATGAGATGAGTGAATATTATTTAAATATAAGGATGTCTGCTTTTCCTTGCACTTCAACTACCTTTCCTCTTCTTTTCTTTGTGCTGTTTATATAAACTTTATTTCAAAACATTTTTGGATTTAAAGAATTAAAGGTAGAGAGTTTCTGCACACCCCACACCCTGTTTCCCTTATTAATAGCCAAGTCAGTATGGAATATTTGTCATAATTAATTAACCAAAATTGATCAATTTTTACCAAATAGTTTATTTGGATTTCCCTAGCTTTTACTTAATGCCCTCTTTCTGTCCCAGGATCCCATCCCACATGTCATACCATATTTAGTTACCATGTATCCTTAGGTTTCCCTCGGCTGGGAGTTTCTGTCTTCCTTTGTTTTTGATGACCTTGATGGTTTTGAGGCATACTACTCAGGTAGTTTTGTAGACGTCCCCTACCTGTAAAGAGTGATTTTATCGTGAAGATACCTAACAAACATACCTCAAGCCTGATGAACAAGGTCAACACCAATCGTTATAAATCTTGTGGGTAGTATGTGCCCTTGATATGATGTAACGAGAATGGCACTTTATGTCTGTGGTTTCCTTCCCCAAAACCCATTACCCCCATCTAGCCATGAGAAAAGATCTGAGAAATTAAAAGACTTTCTACAAAATACTTGAACAGTGGAACTAACAACTGTCAAGGTCATTAAAAACTAGCTAACTAATTTAATTAATTCATTAATTCATTAATAAGGAGAGAGAATAGACAAGTCTCCTGGACAAAAGAATTTTAAATAATTTATGTAGATCATTGATCCTTCCTATGAAATCATGAATATTTATTTTACACTTTGGGTTAGAGTCCAATACCACTGTATTTACTTTGTTGCTTATATTCTTGCAGTTTTAACTCTTGTATCCTTTTGCATATCCCCATCATTATGAATGGTTTATTTATTGATATTTATTTATTTATTTATTTATTTATTTATTTATTTTTGGAGGGGGGGATATTTTACTCGGAAAACATTTTTAGTTGTGGTAAGGTACACGTAACATAGAATATACCATTTTAACCATTTTTACGTGTGTACCTATGTAGAGTTAGGTATATTCACATTGCTGTGCAACCAATCTCCAGAACTTTTCATTTTGCAAGACAGAAACTCTATATCCATTAAACAACTACTCCCTCTTTCTTCTTTCTCCAGCCCCTGGCAACCACCATTTTCTTTTGACTTTTATGACTTTGACTACTCTAGATGTCACATATATTATGTCAATAGTATCATGCAGTATTTGTCTTTTAGTGACTGGTATGTTTCACTTAGCATATTACACTCAAGTTTGATCTGTGCTGTCGTAGCGTGGGTAATTTTCTTTCTTGTTAAGGCCGAGTAATATTCTCCTGTATGTATATACCAAATTTTGTTTATCTATTCATCCATCAATAGATACTTGGGTTACTTCCACCTTTTGGCTATCGTGAACAATCCTGCTATGAACATGAGTGTACAGATTTCTCTTCCAGACCCTACTTTCAATTACTTTGGATATATGACCAGAAGTGAAATTGCTGGATCATATGGTAATCCTATTTCTTCTTTTATATTTATTATTATTATTATCATTATTATTAGTTTAAGGAACTCCCATATTGTTTTCCATAGTGGCTACCCCATTTTACATCAATAGAGCACAAGGGTTACCATTTCTGTACATCCTTGCCAAACTTGTTATTTTCTGTTTTTGTTTTTGTGTTTAGTTTTATTTATTTTTTTGTTATTTGATAGTAGTCATCCTAATGAATGTGAGATGATATCTCATTGTGGTTTTGATTTGCATTGTGCTAATGCTTAGCATGTTTACTGGATATTTGTATATCTGTTTAGGGAAACCTTTACAAATTCTGGGTATTAATCATTTATCACATATATATGACTTGAACAGAATTTGTCCCTTTCCATGGGCTACCTTTTCAGTCTGTTGACTGTGTCCTCTGGTGTACCGTCATTTTAAATTTTGCTGTGGTCTAACGTATCTATCTTTACTTGTGTTGCCCATGTTTTTGGTATCATATCCAAAAAATCATTGTCAAATACAACATTATGAATTTTTCGCCTATATTTTCTTCTAAGGTACTTATAGTTGTAGCTGTTATATTTAGCTCTTTGATCTATTTTGAGTTGATTATTATATATAGTGTAAGGTAATGATCCAGCTTCACTTTTTTTTGCATGTATATATGCAGTTTTCCAACATGATTTACTAAAAAGACTGTCCTTTTCCCATTGAATGGCCTTGGGACCCTTGTCAAAAATAATTTGACCATATATGTCATGCCTTATTTCTAGGCTATTTTTTTTCTATTTCTTTGTCTTTATGGCAGTGCCACAAAGTTGTTTTGACAACTGTAGCTTGGTAAATACGTTTTGAAATTAAGAAGTGTGATAGCTCCAACTCTGTTCTTTTTCAACTTTGGCTATTCCATATGAGTTCTACCATAGATTTTTCTATTCAGCAAAAAACATCATTGGGATTTTGATAGGTATTGCATTAAATCTGTAGATCACTTTGACATCTTAACAATATTGACATCTTAACATATTGACATTTTAACAATATTAAGTCTTCCAATCCATGAACATGGGATATCTTTCCATTTATTTGCATCTTCTTACTTTCTTTTAGCAATGTTTTGTAGTTTTCAGGGTATATGTCTTTTGTCTCCTTGGTTAAATTTATCCTAAGAATTTAATTCTTTTAATTCTATTGTAAATTGAATTTTTTTCCTCAGTTTTATTTTAGATCGTTCTTTGTTAGTGTATAGAAATATGCTGATTTTTGTGTCTAATAACATTGAATTCTAATTTAACTCATAGCTTCAGAAAACAAGTATAGAATTTTAAGGTCTATTTTGGGACTTATTAGTTTACCTGAAGAGGAATTTATAACCTCAGTATTTGGAGTTCAGGTTTCTTTCACTCACACATGTGACTCAGCAGCTAATTTATTTGAGTGGGTTTTTGATTTAAGGACTTTCCCTCTTAAACCACCTTGCTTTCATTCTCATGAGAGCGGATATGCTTGTCCTTCTGGGTAATGGGGAAGAGACAAGATTAGTTTCATCTTGCGGGGCAGATTTCCTGAGATAGTGATGGTGTCATTGCTACTGATGGGAAACCTTGTGTCATATGAGCCAATTAGAATTTACTTAGTTGCTAGGAATATGGTTTTGAGGCTAGAGAACTCTGGTTTCACTCTAACTCCGAGATTTGCTAGCTGTGAAAACTTGCCGAATTACTTACTATCACAAAGCCTTAATATTATTATTTATTGAAATAGTGAAAATGCCAATACCTACCTCCCAAAACTCTTACGTGCGTGACTCTTAGCGCAAGCATGTGGAGAACAATGCATTGCATTAATTGGTGTCATGTTTGTTGCCTGATCCATTTCCGGGTAATGCAATAAATTTAATGTTTAACACTAGAGTTTTTCAACTTCACTATTACCGAGTGCAGGTGAAAGAAATACTGGTAGCAACTGGAAAATACAGCAGTGCTAGTGATTTTCTTGTGAGGGTGGCGGAAACGATTTGCACCAGAAGATGTGACCAGGGAGACACGTTTCCTAGTCGTACCTTTTTATTTGGAAGTTGGTTGAGAAAGATCAGCCGAGGCAAGGGGGCCCCACAAGGGCACCGCATGTCACAGGGGACAGAACGTGATGTGTGGGGCAGCATTCATCATCTATGATGACTAGCAATTCAGATACCAAATTTCACAACCTGGCTCCAGTCCAACCCTCCTGAACGCGTGCCTGAATCCAAATAGCATCGTTAAAGAGAAAAGAACAGCAAAACTGTGAAATGTGCAGTTTAATGAACTTCCCAAATATAGGGCCTCAAAAAACCCAGCTCTAAATGAAATAAATAAACGTGTGCTAAATGAAACTCTATCTTCCAACACTCTGAAAGCCACTTGTCCAGAAGTCCTCCTACAGCAAATATGCTTGGGATTTTCTTAGCAAATGTGTATCACTTCAGATGAAAATAGTTGAAATGGAAACAAGTGGGCAAAAAAGTAGAATTAGAGAAGTGAACAGATGGTATGTAAGGATAATGATGATCCAATTGCACCATATTATAAATGAGCTATCACAGAATCTCGGAGGAGCTTCTGGCCAAACACTTGAACATAATGGAGAAAAGCCCTGCTTGTATCTCCCCTCCTGTTTTTTTTTTTTTTTCTTTCACCATTTAAGAAAGTTGCAAACAAATGAAGCAAATGACAGAAAGTGTAACACAGAATACCTACTCACGCAATGCAAATCCCTCGTAATGTCCTCCGCTGGAAATTTAAAAAGTCTAGGCGGCCCTGGGTCAGAATGAGATGTTTAGACACGGTTTCTGTGGAACTTACAGCATAAAGGGTTCCTGGTCTCTCAGGCAAGCCATGAATTTCACCTCCCTCTGTGGCGGTATGTTCTCCTGGCATCTTTTCTAATTTCCTCAACTTGTTGGTGGAAATCGCTTCAAACCACTTTGTTATCTCTCTCAGATGTTCTCACTGAAACCGAAATAGATATGTCACCTGCCATCATTTAACAGTTGTTAAGAGCACTTCTGTGAGAACTTCGGAACGTAATTTTGCATTCAGTCCCAGTCCTTTCTGCGAGGTTGAAACACTAGCAGAAGTATTTGCAAGAGCCCCGAGATTATTTTATTAGTTTGAACATCAAATTAACCTCCGTTCTGTTCAGCAAATATTTCCAGAACATCTACAGCCATCGTTAGACCTGAGCTATGCAGCAGGTCCGCACATTCTCGGGGGAACACTGAAATTTGCACGCGTAGACGGATCTGTTGAGCCTAAACCGTTCACACCAGCAAGGGTCGAGGGGAGATATCAATGCTTATTTACAGCCGAGTCTTTAGTTATAAGAACTGACACAATCAGCTGCCTGCAATATTTAAGGATGAATTTGGAGAATTGCTGCAAAAAAGTGTTTCTCTAGTGTTACTGAGCTCGTGGTTCGGTTCTTTGGTGGAGGGAGCTATCCTGCGCATCGGAGGATGCTTATTAGCGTTATTGGCCCCTACAAACTGGATGCTAATAGCACGCCCTCACCTTGGAAACAACCAGAATTGTCTCCTAAATTTTCCACATGTCTCCCAAGGGGCAAAATCAGCCCTGGTTGAGATGCTGCTGTAAAATATGCATCCACGTTCCTCAAAGAGTTTGGATTCAGTGGGAGAAGAAATAGCACACGTATTAAGTGGTTAAGTCAATAACAGTGCTAAGATGATCCGAGGCGGAGTGGGCCAGACCAAACACGCTGTGAAACTTGAGAAGCAATCCTTAAGTCAACTGAATTGGTTTCTTACTCGGAGGACATCTGATAGCCCCCCCTTCGCAGAACTCTCATTCTGTAAATACGTTTTCATTCTCATAAAATTGTCATCAACTGTTTTCAGTATTACCCATTGATTAACAATTACCTTTCAGATGGTATTGAGTAAGAAGAGGAATTACGGTACTAGGGTTTCTAGCCAAATCGTCTATTTGTTGTATGATGTCTTTGATTTTCTGCCTATGCTATTTTTTTCCCCAAAATTCTGAGTTGTGAATCCAAGTAACATAAATTGGTGGTGGTACATATGGTACCTCTCTTTGATTGGAAATGATAACGTCAAATGTCTACTATTAAAGGAGATAGCTCGTAGAGTCTAGAGCTCATGCCAAAAAAATAGTGAGTAGTCACTGATATCAGTGACGTTCCATCAGCACGATTATGCATTATTCATCCATGAAACATTTATTGAGGATCTCTCATGGCCGGCATTGTCCTTCTGACCCTCCTTGTACTTTGAGGGCAGAGTCTTGCCCTCGTGAAAGATGGAGACTGTAAGACACCCGATTCCTTGTATGCTGAGGATATAAGGCATATGATGCACACTTGAGTCCCTGAAAGGAAAGCGGCAAGACTGGTGGATGTCAAGATTTCTGGGAACATTTTTGACTCCGTGGTGGATCAACAACATCAACAGCAAGTGTAAGAAGTAATTCTCTTTCTTCTCTTTGGTCATGGTTTGGTGAGGATGTAATGTCTGGAGCTGCAGCAGCTGTCTCAGGGTGATGAGGGGACAGCCAGAGAATGACAGCAATACGTGTCGAATGGCAGAAATGAAAAATCAACAGCCCAACATCCTTGGTGACATAACTGAATGGCTGAATTATTTCATTCTGTTTTTGCCTGCCATCATACTTCTTGTCAGGGAAGATTATCGATGTGCTTGTAGGAAAAGCCTCCATTGGCAAGATTTTCTGTGAATTGCAACTAATTTTTTTTCAGATAATATTTTCTACTATATTCAAGATGCAACGTGGGTGAAATTAAAAACCAACCGACCAAACAAAGATAATGACACATCCTATCATCAAAACTTGCATTTAGACATTGTTATGGCCATTCTGTTTCCACAATTAATGAGTATGTCTTCAGAGTAACCCTCAACCTCGAGTGGACACAGAGAACACAACATTTGGTCAACTTGATCCTATTGTATTTATTACAGGTTGAGTTGTGTTCCCTCAAGTTGGTATATCGAAGTCCTAACACCCAGTCGTTCAGAATGTGACCTTATTTGGTGATAAGGTCCTTACAGGAGTCATCAAGTTAAAGGGAAGTCACCAGGTTGGACCTTAGTCCAATTTTACTGATGTCCTTATAAAAAGGGGAAGTGTGGATGCAGCAAAACACAAGAAGAAAGAAGAGAAGACCATGTGAAGAGACATAGAGAAAAGAAAGTTGTCTAGAAGCCAACCAGAGAGATCTGGAACAGCTCCTTCCCTCACAACCCTCAGAAGGAAACAGCCCTGCTGGCCCATTGATTTTAGATTTCTAGCCTCCAGAGGTGTGAGGTAATATGCATATGCTGCTTAAACCACCCCCTTTGTGGTGGTTTGCACCACAGTGTGTGGTGGCACATTCTTTTGGCTCTGCTTTCAAAGTTATTAGAGTTTCTCTGTTTCTCACTCCCTCCACAGCCACAACCCTAGTCAACATCACAAAGAGCTGGTCTCTTTGACCATTGCAGCCTCTATCAGAGTAAGCAGATTAACTGTGTTAAAATATAAGATGGGTCATGTCATGATCCTGTTCAAAATCTCCAGTGCCTTCCATAAGACTCAGGTGACAACCAAAGTTACTGACAACACCCTATTGCTTTTCTCTTATTACGCTTTCACTTGGCTGGGGCCATGATGGCATGTTGGTTGTTCTTTGAGCTTCCGGGCATTCGCCTTTGAACTCGTTCTTTTGCTTGAATAATTGTATCTCCCAGATATTTGCTTGACTCATTCTTGCCTCCTTCAGATAATTCATTGGGAGAAAATCTAATTTTTAAATGAGATGTTTTCTGACCATTTATTTATGTACATATTTGTTAAATGTTTGTTTTTAGATATCATGAGCAGTTGGGGGGGGCGGTGGAGGAAGAGAGAGAAGGGGACAGGGGATCCAAAGTGGGCTCTGTGCTGACAGCAGCAAGCCCAGTGCGGGTCTTGAACTCACGAACCATAAGATCATGACCTGAGCCAAAGCTGGGTATTCAACTGACTGAGCCATCCAGGTGCCCAATGACTACCTATTTAAATGTGCACCTGTTTCCCTCTCCTAAGCCTAGGCAAATCTCACTTCCTTCCTGAATTATTATTTGGTCTAGTAGCATTTGTTGCCATTTATTGTTTTCTTTTTTCCCTTATTTTTATAAAAAAATCAATGTCTTTTATTATAATGCAGTATTTACAGAGGCAAGGGTTTGTTTTTTTCTACTTTGCTTACTGCTTTGTCTCTAGTGCCTGTAGTAGTCCTAAGAAACACAGATACTTAAAAACTATTTGTGCGATAAACACATGACTGAACAAGAACTCACGTTACCACCATTTATTACAAAACTAGGAGTTCCAGGAAGTTTGGAATCATCAAAAAATTCTTATGCTTTGTAGCATGTTAATCGTAGCTTTGAAGATTAAAATTCCTTGCAGGATATGCATGGTGTTTTAATGCCAGTGAATAAGTAATTAAGTGCTTACTATGTAAATCTCTGTCACATAAGCTCACAGCACCAAATTTAAGACATATTAGGAGCTTAGAAAAGTTTTGTTTAGGGAGTGAAACCAAAAGTACTATGCTTTATTATCTTAAATATGACTCCGTGACTCTCTGAGTGGCTCAAATAAATGAACCTGATTATTCTTATTGTTTTTCCCCTTTATTTAGGGCTTGTTCCCAGCACCATGGGTTTGAAAGTTATCTGAGTGGAGAGCTACCTTAGTAAATAGTTTCCAATCTTTCTTGATGCAAATAACAGACTTAACTTTTGTTGCTACATAGTTATAATCTCACTGGAGGAGGTAACATAAAGTAAATCTGTTTCTACTTTAGATTCTTCCAATAATGTGAGTGTTTGAGACCCCTCTGAACAGAACATGAATAAAAATATCTCCCTTTGATTTCTAGAAGATACAATATATACATATTTAACATATCAACTGTAAACATTTTGTATAAAAGCTGCATATGTACCTTTTTTATCTGTTTTATGCTTGATAGAGATTTAGACACTGTGATTTTCAGCTGTGTCAATTACCCGGAATCAACCATCAGAGGGAATTTCCTGGGGAATTCTGAGCATGGTCATGAACTCAGGTTAATTTACATGCAAACCATCAAACACAGGTGCTTTTAAATTTTTATTTATATATTTTTTAAAAAGAACTTGTAGGATCAGAAAATCTACAAGGGCCTATCCTCACTCCTGAGTTTAAATCATACCTTAAAAAAAATCTATACCTCACTTACGTCATTCTTGGAAAGGTACATTTATTTTGTTGTTGTTTAGTTCTTAGTGGTTACGGGTGGGCAATGTCATAAGGAGGAAAAAAGAAAAACATATTTCAAGGTTATATACCAAACACAAAAGCAAACTTGTAAACTACAGACTTCTGGCAAATAACAGCCCTAGAAATTCTTGCCAGATATCTTGTTTTTTTTTTTTTTTAATTTTTTTAATGTTTATTTATTTCTGAGACAGAGAGACAGAACATGAGTGGGGGAGGGGCAGAGAGAGGAAGACACAGAATCCGAAGCAGCTCCGGGCTCTGAGCTGTCAGCACAGACCCGGACGCGGGGCTCGAACTCACAAACCATGAGATCATGACCTGAGCCGAAGCCGGTTGCTCAACTGACTGAGCCACCCAGGTGTCCCTCTGGCCAGATACCTTGTAATGAAAAATATTGCAACTCTTTTTAAGGTAAATCTCTATAGAGTCATAAAGGAGAGCTCTTTGAGAATGTCTCTCCTCTCTCTAATACGTAATTTTAAGACCATGCCTTTTGTGTGATAATTAGTAATGCAGGGGGCAACCATTCCCTTTAATTTTTTCTACAGGCTGTTGCCAGACTAATCATCTTCAAACCCAGTTGCTCTCAAACCTTCAATAGCTCCCCATTGCTTATAGAATACAATCCAAACTTCTTAGCTTGGTGCACTTGACCATGTAGTTCAGATCCCCAAGAAGCGGCTATGAGATGAGGGTTCTTGTGCTAGTAAAGGATCAAGGAGATGTTCCCAGCAGAAACCAGTAAGGAAGAGAGGGAAGCGGAAGAGGGCCAAATGAAGAAACTAAGGACAGATGTGCTTCAGGCTCACATCTAGCCTCCACCTGATCCCACGGGAGCTCTGCAGTACGAATGCTGTCGGGGTTTACCCATCTTGAGGGCAAGGAGACTGCCTCTTTTCCTTTGTCTCAGCAGCTCCAGGCCACCTTGGATGGAGCAGGTTGCAGGTCCCAGGCATCACCGGCTGAGGCAGCTCCCTTCAGGCACTCACAAACCATGAGATCATGACCTGAGCCGAAGCCGGTTGCTCAACTGACTGAGCCAAATTTGGGGTGATTTGCAAAGAATGGTATGGCTATGAGCCTTTGTCACAACACTCGTGGCAGCTGGGGGTATGGGTGCACCAGCCCAGGGAAGGGATTCTGGGGCACTAATAGGAACCAGGACGTAGGCTTCTATGACCTGGCTTCCATCTTTTGTAACATCCGCCCCATTTATCATCATGTGACGATACGATGATGCTGGAAAAGGCCTCCCACCCTTCACAGTTCCAAGACGAAGCCCGCAGAATCCACCCCCACTCCTCCTGTAACTGGCCCATGGATTAACTCTGGGGCCTGCCGCGGGGATTGTTTTGTACACAAGTGAACTAAATCCCCCTGTTGGAATCATTTTTGTTGGGTATTTTGCTCTTTGCAGCCGAAAGCACCCTGCACTCCCTTTTGTAGCACTTTCTGGTAAGAGCTGGATTAGAGAATGTGGTAAAACCTAAGATTATGAGGAGTTTTTCATTCTTACTTTTCTGAAGTGACAGAAGCTGGACCCATCCAGCTGGGTGGATGTGGATTATTGGCCCGATTTCATACAGGAAGGAAAAGAAAGGAGAAGTGATCCAGCTTCTATGCCAAGCAGAAATGGGAAGCTCCATAGTGCTACCAGCGAGGGCTCCGAGTGGTCTTCTGTGCTCTAACACAGGCAGGCAGAGAGGGACTGGCAGTGGAAGGTCCTCTTATAGGGGGGCCTGGGTGGCTCAGTCGGTTAAGCATCCAACCTTGGCTCAGGTCATGATCTCGCGGTCCCTGAGTTTGAGCCCCGCGTCGGGCTCTGTGCTGACAGCTCAGAGCCTGGAGCCTGTTTCAGATTCTGTGTCCCCCTCTCTCTGCCCCTCCCCTGCTCATGCTCTGTCTCTCTCTGTCTCAAAAATAAATAAACATTAAAAAAATTTTTTTTAAAAAAAGCACACTGACTCTGCCCATTAGGGCAATTGCTCTGATAAAGGTATATTCTACCCCATATGCTTGCTTACTCCCTGGGAGAAGTAAGTCGGAGTGAGAAGAGAGCCACAGTGAGTGTCTGTAATACTCTCCAAGAGGGAAGAGTATTTTATGTTTCCCCTCTTTGGCCAGGAAATAGAATATACAGTGAGAAAGAAAGAGAGTCTCCTGTGACAATTAATAATGGTAATAATAATTATAAGCCTGGACCGTGTAAGACACATTTTGCTAAGAGCTTTATATGCATTAACTCCACCGAAATTCAAAATGACTTCAGAAATCTGCTGCTTTGTTTTCCTGTCTGATTTTCCTTTACGTTCTCTTCTCTTAAAGTTTCCTCTCTTTTGTTCAGGCCTATACAAAATCCACCAATATTCAGCTCATGTACGTCTTTGATAGATTCACAAGAAGCAAAGTTGTCTTTGACTGCAGGGCTCTACCAACCTCTCCTCTTGGTTTTGTGTACATGGAAAGGGAAGATGGGAAATTAGAATAAGAGTGATGGGTGCTGTAGCTACTGATGACAAAAATAATCTTTTTTTCTCTTGCAAGCGCTTCACACTTGGGGACGTTTTTATTATGTCATACATGCACGCAAGCTACTTAAAACATTTTATACAGACCACACTAAAACATGTGCAGTGGGAAACGTTTGCTATTTCGTAGAGCCTGAAGTTGGAACTGTGACAAAGTCTAGAAAAAAAAAATATGTAAGATTATTCTTGCAGAACATTTCCCATGAGATATTAATAGACTTTCTCTGTAAGAGTTCTTTAGTCAAATACATTGACGAGCGTTCTGGATTCCACTAGATTAAGGGATTTTCCTTCCTCAACAACTCTTCTAGACTTTTAACACATTTATCTTCAACTTTCCAGGAACAGAAGACTGTCCAAAGAGTTTCTCAGTTGTGTCTGACCATAAGTTCTGTTTGGTGAGGAACGGCTACTAACATTTCTGGAATGAGTGGTCTTTGGAAGATGCCTTGGGAAGTGGTTCTGCAGCAGACAGGAATAATTTTCCTCACAAAAATTCCCTCTTTCCATATACCCATAATCTGATTACTAACATACCAACAGGTGCATTTACTATCATCAGAAGTCCTGCCTCAATCACACTGGCCCATGGAAATGTGGACATGAAAATATTGTTCTATTTTCACATTTTCTATCATTAAGACCACTTACACTGACCTTACTTTTTTGTTTTGTTTTGTTCCTGTTGTTAGTCCCTCCTTTGCTTGTCTTCAGGTTAACCAATCAAGACCGTCCAAATATGTCAAACAGATACTACAATAGACATGAGAATAATATGTTTTTTTTTAAATATGAAATTTATTGTCAAATTGGTTTCCATACAACACCCGGTGCTCATCCCAACAGGTGCCCTCCTCAGTGCCCATCACCCACTTTCCCTCTCCCTCCACCCCCCATCAACCCTCAGTCTGTTGTCAGTTTTTAAGAGTCTCTTAATAATATGTTTTTTTAATGTGAATTAAACTCTAATACAAGAAAGAGAAAAACATAAAACCAACAATCAGAAATAGTATAACTTATTGTGAACCACAAGGAATTAACCTTTCTCTGTTCTTTCTTAGAAGTTCTTTTCCTTTATCAGTAACAGACAAATTAAGATCAAATAGTCCCAATATTAATACTAGATTTGACATACATTAGAGTTGTAAAGGGCATAATAATTCATATAATTTATTATTCATAATTTACAAGACTCCAAGATAAGGACAGCTCGATTATTTATATTCCTAATTTATTAAGCAGGTAGGCAGATGCTTACAATACAGAAAAAAGCCCATTACAATGTCGGTCATGTGAAGATAAGAAACAAGGACTAAGAGAATAAAGAAAAATGTGTATGAAATTGCAAAATACACAATGTAAGGGGTAAAAAGTTGATTTTCTTTTTGGGTAACAACTTGCAAAATATCTTCTGTAGTTTTACTGCTATCTGTGCCTTGTATGGTAAAAACTCAGAAAGCTGTACTCTGAAAGTTACATGAGAGAATCCACAAAGATGTGGGCATCAAAAAATACCAGAAAGGTAATAGGAAAAGTACTGAGTATAGAATCAAAATAAGGAGGTTCTAGACCTGACATTGTCAGAGAGAGAGGTGTGTGGTCTTGGAAGAAGGTTAAAGGCTGCTGGATTATTATTAAGGCCAAAGCTTTTCCTACACGTTTGTCATTACCTTAAAGATATTTGAAAACGACTTAGTAGTTGCTAAATGTTCTGGTCGATGTAACTTTGCCGTATTTATATTTGTTTGGTCTTCCTGGAGGATGACATAATTACATGTTAAACATAACTAATTGGATATCTCAAAAGGTACGTGGAAGAAAACGAACTACTGGAGAGGGGAGTGACATAAAAGACGAGAAGATGATGGGGCGCCTGGGTGGCTCAGTCGGTTAAGCGTCCGACTTCAGCTCAGGTCACGATCTCACGGTCTGTGAGTCCGTGAGTTCGAGCCCTGCGTCGGGCTCTGGGCTGATGGCTCAGAGCCTGGAGCCTGCTTCCGATTCTGTGTCTCCCTCTCTCTCTGCCCCTCCCCTGTTCATGCTCTATCTCTCTCTGTCTCAAAAATAAATAAACGTTAAAAAAATAAATAAATAAATAAATAAAAGACAAGAAGATGGATGTTTGGTTATGTAGCTTGTGAGTTTTTAAAACATTTGTTTTAATGCTTATTTGTTTTTGAGAGAGAACCAGAGCACGAGTAGGGGAGGGGCAGAGAGAGAGAGAGAGAGACAGAATCTGAAGCAGGTTCCAGGCTTTGAGCTGGCAGCACAGAGCCCGATGCTGGGCTCGAACTCACAGACCACAAGATCATGACCTGAGCCCAAGTCAGACGCTCAACCGACTGAGCCACCCAGGCGCCCCTTGTGGCTTGACTTCTTTTGTGTCTCAGTTTAGGAAAAGTTGCTTCAGTCCAGTTTGGCTCGAAATGTTCTTTACAAAGCCCTCTATGACGTAGATCCTGCTGGGGCGTGGACATTGAAAGGAGGTGTCTTTGGATGCTCTTATGTTCCATCCGAGTGGCCAACACTGCTGACCTGCACACTGGCTCCGAAGACGTCTTTTTGTACCAGGCAGGACTGTCTTCCGTAAACGGAGACTTGGCCTTTCCCCCAAATCCTTGAGAAGGAATATCTGGAGGAGGGGCTGGGGGTTGCTTTTCCTCTCAAATCTATAGTAATTCATGTTTTATTTATAATCACTCTGAGAATCTAATTTTTGGAGACTTAATGTTGGCCCTGTGACTGGGTAAGTGACACATGATCACAAACAGAGCAGCTTAACACGTATTTATCTTCTCACGGTTTCTGAGTCTGCGGTTCGGGCACCGGTTCCCTGCTCAGAGCCTCAGAACGCAGTTTTGTCCCTTTCTGGGGGCTCTAGGGAGAAATTCATTTCCAGGCTCATTCAGGTTGTTGATTGAATTCAGAGCCATGCAGCTGTTGGCTGAACGTTTTTCTCAGCTTCTGGAGGCCACCTGCACTGGGAAGGCTTGCGGCTTCCTTCAAGCCAGCAATGGAGGATGGAGAAATCCTTTTCACACTTGTAATTTCTCTGGCTCCCCTTTTGCCTGATCTCACCAGCCTTCCTCTTCTGCAACATCTGTCTCCTGACTCCAGGCAGAGAAACGTCTCTGCTTTTAAGGATTCACATGATTAGACTGGGCTCACGTGGATATTCCAAGGTCATCCCCTTATCGTAAGATTCATAACCTTAATTACAACTGGGAAGTCCCTTCACAATAGTACCTAGATTCGGGTTGCAAAGCCAGGAGATGCGGATTTGGGGATCAATGTGAATTTTAATGCTTATATATGAATGCAAACTTAAATGTCATTTTCCTTTCCCACTGATTCATTCATTTATTCACTTAGCGATGATTTCTGAAAAGCTTATTTCTTATTTTCCGGGCACTAATCTGGGCACTGAGAATACAGTAACAAGTGACACTAGACTTGTGTTAGGCGATACGGTAACCACTGACCACATATATGGCTATCACAAGGTTGATTGTGGCTAATGAGACTAAGGAACTCAATTTCAATCTTGCTGTAATTAATTCAAATTTAAATTTTGGACACCTGGGTGGCTCAGTTGGTTGGGTGTCCAACGTCGGCTCAGGTCACTATCTCACGGTGCGTGAGTTTAAGCCCCAAGTCGGGCTCTGCGCTGACAGTTCAGAGCCTGGAGCCTGATTTGGATTCTGTGTCTCCCTCTCTCTCTGCCCTTCCCCCGCTCGCACATTGTCTCTCTCTCTCTCAAAAATGAATAAACGTGAAAAAACTTTAAAAAATAAAAATAAATAAAATTTAGATTTAAATAGTTTTGTATTTGGTGGCTCCCATAGCACAGATAGAACGTTTTGATCATAGCAGAAAGTTCTCCTGGCAGGGCTGTGCTAGACAGATAAAGTCCCTGCCCTCTTACAGTTTACACTCTAGTGTGGAGTTGACAATTTTTTTTTTTTTCTGGAAAGGGCTGAGTAGTAAATATTTTAATCTGTATGGGCCAAATGGTTTCTGTTTTAACTACTCAACTTTGCCACTGTATCTGAAAACCGCCATAGAGGCATGGTAAAGGACTGAACGCAGCTCTGTCTTGCAATAAAAGGTTATTGACAAGAATAGGTAATGAGAAAGATTTGTCCCGTGGGCTATATGCACATCCCAGTTCTTGAGGATGATACCCGTTCATTCATCTCCCAGCTTGTCGAGTTTTCTCCACTTTTGCTCTGATCTTCGCTTTTCCCACTAGACCTAGTATTCTAACATCATTTTGATGTGCCGTATGTGAGTCTTTAAACACATGGTGTTTACTCTCTATGCACCAATTGTAAAAATTAATTCAATTTAAAATAATTATTCTCAAGCTTCTTCCTGATCTCTGACTACTGAGCCAAGGACACTTGGGCAAAGGGCTAACTTTCAGGGATGGTGCCAGTTCTCCAGGGTGAAGCAGGTTTACTGTGTCTGTTTTTTCTGTGATACTGCTCGTAGGCACAAAAGTGGTGATGATGGGGGCCCAGATAAAGACACGCAATCTGCATCCTGCTAAAAAAATACTTAAAATTATAATAAATCCTTGATTCTAAGTATCATTAAAAGTTATGAATAACTGAAATCATTAGCATGCATGCTAGAGAGACTCCAAGACTAGATAGCCCCAAGCTGCCCTGGTTCACTTCTCACCATGCTTATACAGGATTTTTATGTTGCAACCACCCAGCGCTTACTATGCTTATGCACATGCTTTCCTCCCTATGGAAAGTTCTTTCCCTTACTTTAAATGCCTCTGCAATTTCGGTGTCTTCTCTACATGCCTAGGCAGAATTACTTATTACCTCTGTTTGTTAGTATTTACACTCTAATACTGTAAATTTTCTGTGTATGTGTTTACCCTGCTCAAGAGAGCAAAGCTGCCAACGGTCACCCCTCATCTCCACATTCATTGCAGACTTTGATAATCTATTAAGGCATTCTTGTCTGCTCGATGTATGTGTGGACTCACAACCCAGTTCAGCAAAGTACTCTAGGAAGCCACCACTAATGGACCATTCAGCTTGCGAGATTGTACATGCTTGCCGTTAATTGAATTCATTAATTGAATTAATGGAAACTTGATCTAAAAGAGAGCAAAGGTAGCTTTTTAAAAATTAAACTTTTTATTTAGAAATATTTGTGGGTTAATTAGCAGTTACAAGAAACAACATGGAGAGATCCCACGTACCCACTACCCAATTTACGCCAATGGTAACACCTTGCAAAACAATGGTACGACACCAAAACCAAGATGCCAGTATTGGTACAGTTAAGATACAGAACATTTCCATCACCCCAAGAATCCTTAATGTTACTCTTTCATAGATATCTTCACCTGCCTCCCATCTCCACCCCTTCCTTAACCCATAGCAACTACTCCTTGTTTTCCATGTCTATAGCATTTGTTATATCAAGAATGTTGTATAAATGGAATCCTACAGTATGCAACTTGGAGTTGGCTTTATTCACTCGGGATAATTCTCTGGAGATTCATTCAGATTGTTTGTGTACCAATGGTGTGTTCTTGTTTGTTTGTGAGTAGTATTCCATGGTATGGATGTAGCATAGTTGCTACCTCCACCATTCACCTGGTGAAGGACATATGAGTTTTTCCTGCTTGGGGATATCATGAATAAAGCTGCTATTATATTTGTGTATACAATTTGTATAAGCATATGTATTCGTTTCTCTGGGATAAATGCCTAACATACAACTTGTGAAAGCAGATGCATGATAGATGTTTTAAAGAACTGCTAGACTATTTTCTAGATGGCTGTAGCATTTTACATTCCCACCCACAATGTATGAAAAATGGTTTTCCCACATCCTTCCCAGTATTTGGTGTTGTCAATATTTTTAATTTTAGCCATTCTGAGAGATGCTATTTTGGTTTCAGTTAGTTGCAATTCAAAGACTCTACACAGGTTCAGACTTTTGAACTTCTGGAGGCCATGGGGAGCAATGGAAACATTCTGAAGTGGGTCGTGTGCAAAGTCATGTCTTAAGAGCAAAATCAAACTATTGAGTGTAGAATGCACAGGAAAAAAAAAAAAAAGAAACCAAAAAAATAATAAATAAAATAAGGGATAAATTCTGAGGTTATTAGCCAGTATTAGAGACATATAACTATGGATGGATTGGAGTATGGAGCAAAGATGATAATAATGGAAATCTACATCTTTCTTAATCCATAGCAAGGTTTATGTGGATAGATATTAATTACAATTCTTATTCTCTTTTCGTCATTATTCTGACTTACGTTATAGGTCTTCCTTTTAAAAATTAGAAAATTCAGAGGTTCGTAGGTATAGTTCAAGTTTATCCCTTAAGTCAGGTCCTCTATAATATCCCTTCCTTCCTAGTTATTGCAATTTTAACTTCCCTCTGAAGTCATGCTTAATTCTGAGCTCTTCGGGGCTCCTGGGTGGCTCAGTCAGTTAAGCGGCAGACTTCGGCTCAGGTCATGATCTCGCGGTCTGTGAGTTTGAGCCCCTCGTCGGGCTCTGTGCTGACAGCTTAGAGCCTGGAGCCCCTTTCAGATTCTGTGTCTCCCTCTCTCTGACCCTCCCCCGTTCATGCTCTGTCTCTCTCTGTCTCAAAAATAAACGTTAAAAAAAATTTAATTCTGAGCTCTCCCCATTCCTCGATGTACTTTTTCTTCATTTTTCTATAGCATACATCACCCTCTAACTTAAAATACATTTGGCTAATTTATTACAGCTATTGTAAGTCTCCTCTGTCAGGATGTAAGTTCTACAGGGTGGATAAAGTATGAGTTCAATACAGGTTTGTTGAATGCATGAATGCATGAATGCATGAGTGAATGAATGAATGAATGAATGAACAGATCAGTTGCAAAGCTGGAATTAGATTGTATCTTTCCACCTTTCTAGAAATGCTTCTCTGGCATTTTCTTTTACATATTTAATAAAGTGATAAATAACACAGAGGATATTCTATTGATACTTGCAAACTTCAAAACCTGTATTGTGCAGTTAGTAATTATATCAGAATTTGAAACATTCACCCAATTAGACTCTCCAGTGACATTAAAAGAGCAAAGTTGAGTTAAGTTGTACAGTCACACAGATCCTTCAGTACTAATCAGTCACCTGTTACATACTGACAAGGAGAATTCTGGGAAGGTCACTAAAAACAGATGGCCCTTCAGGATGCAGGCCACATCTAGGAAGGTGTGCTCCACAAATGTGGGGCCATATGACTCTGCCCTGGTTAGCAAGCAGGCAGTGTAGGACTAGATTTTGGCTTATGCAAAGACAACAAAGGAAGCCAACCATATGGTGTTATTTCAAGGATGTCAGAAAAAAACTTTGCATGTACTCCCAAATGCTTTTCCTGCCTCCTTGTTGCTGCTTTTACACAAAGGAGAAAAAAAGAAAACACTTTCTACAAGTGCATACATATATGGCTTAAAATACACATTCCTGGGGCGTCTGGGTGGTTCAGTCAGCTAAGCGTCTGATTCTTGATTTCAGCTCAGGTCATGATCTCACGGTTTGTGAGTTTGAGCCCCACATCGACCTCTGTCCTGACAGTGCAGAGCTTCCTTGGGATTCTTTTTCTCTCCCTCTCTCTCTGCCCCTCACCTTTTCTCTCTCTCTCCCCGCCCCCTCTCTCTGGTTCAAAAATAAATAAACAAAACTTTAAAAAAGTAAAATAAAATAAAATAAAAATTATAATACCCTTTTGAATCAAAGATGTGGGGAAATGGGACGCCTGCATAGTTCAGTTGGTTAAGTGTCCGACTTTTGGTTTTGGCTCGGGTCATGATCTTATAGTTTGTGAGTTCGAACCCAACATTGGGCTCTGTGCTGACAATGCAGATCCTGCTTGGGGTTCTCTCTCTCTCCCCCTCCCTGCTCATGGTCTCTCTTTCTCTCAAAAATAAGTAAAATAAACATTTAAAACAAAAACAAATGCCTTTGGCAAAAGTTAAACCCTGATTGAAAAGTTCATTAAGACATGAATGATGGCAATCTTCTTTCTTGACAAGATGTTTTAATGTGGCGATAGCAGGACAGACGCACCCCAATCCTGATGAGAGGGAAGTTCAGAATGCCAACGCATGTGTTTACACGCAAAGAAGGAGCTGAGGTTCATTCAGTGAGGCATTTTGATATTAACTAGTTAACTAATGACAGAGCCCTAAGGAAGTAGTTTCTTATGTCGGTAACTGTTAATGTCTCCATCTATTAACCAGTGGGATAAGCTGGCCTCTAACTGGCCTTCCATCTCTGAGATACTAGATCTCCTTATTTTTGCCAGCTCATGAGTAAAACAGATAAAGCCTGACGTCAGTGGACAAGGCCTCTGAAGGAGCTGTGTTGGAACAATTTTGTTTAAATGCATCCAACTCTGAAATGTGCTTTATTGTGTAACAATTACCCTTGTTGGACCTCAGGTTCCCCTTCTATGAAAGGAAGATGTTGGGCTACAGATTTTGTTTCTTTTTGATGAAATATTTCATGTTTCCCTGTGCTGACATCAACATCAAGCTTTATAGTTAAGACAAGTTATGCAGTGATTTTGTACAATGAAAGTAATGGGGCTGATGTTAATTAACATAGTCTTTCCACTGGTTAAAGAACAGCTGCTTAAAATCTCTTTTTCTGTTCCTTTATAACCCACTCAAGGTGGATAGAAAATACGTGCAAAAATTACAAATTTAAAATCAATAGGAAACCCATGCACAAGAGAAGCAGGCTGAGAGTTGTTTTTACAATTCAAAGTTATACTGTATACCTTGATCTTACATATAGGATTTTTTAAAAATCTACAAATGTAGGCAGATTGCAATGATGATTGAGTTGCATAGATGTTGGAAGTCATTTAATGGAAGAAAAGTCAAGGGAGACACCGTTCTCTATCTTACTTCATCCACTTATTTGAGCATCTCCACAAATATTTTTCTGATCTGTTCTATTCTAGAAGAATTGATGAGGAACTGTTTTTTATTCCTTTCGTCTGTCTTTCACCTTTCCTAGAATTCACAGTTCTCCTTAAATCACTGAGGTGACCATTAAACAAAGCAGTGTCTGTCACTGTGTTTTCCAACATTTCAAATTTGAATTCTTGTGGATTCCACTTGTAAAGGTTACATTTCAACTCCGTCGTGTTCAACCTCAATTTAGTAACTAGAAGATTCTTTTCTTGCTGGCCAAGCTCCCACTTGCCAATTCCTCTATCCCTTATTTCATTATTTCCATCCATTTTGTTTTGTTCATCTGCCCACGGTAGGAGAAATGTCCTCCCGTCAGCAGATTTTCTCAGAATCTGTGAAAAAAGGGTCGACGATCTAAGTGTTTGCTGGCCACGAGAGGGGTGGGGCAGTGACAGGGGGAGTCCCTCAAGGTAGGAAGTCACCTTGTTACCAGATTTGATAGACTAAAACCAGGAAGAAATAGATGAAATAGCGATATCTGGCTTTCGGTGCAGGTAGAAAAATGAAATAAAAGACTTTCTATTAGATTCCCAGAAAGCGTGAATTACTGCAGATGTGTCTGTAATTGTGACACTGTGCAGCACAGCGCAGTGGGAAATGTTACTGCTCTGTGCTCCCGCCCCCCGCCGCCCCAACTCCCATTTGCATCTGTTTCCTGGATGAGGGTGCTGGTCATAACCAAACTCTTGGCGGATCTTGGCTGGCTCATGCTTCGCTGGAGGCCCTTTATGACAACGTGCTTTTTTTCTTTATCTAGGTGTGTTTTCCGGTCCCCTAAAAGGAGACATGTTGACAGAAAAGGAGCGAAGGGACAATAGGCCACTCACGAATGGCCTTATGGCAGGCCAGTTCTATGTCCAATGCCAGGAAAGTCACAGGTGTGTTCCACTGAGACAATGAAATCATGCACTTGGACATATGAGCAGGTGATTGGGATGGAATGCATCCATCATGAAGACTCAAGTGCATTAGCTCCAGTGGGATGGCATTATTCAAATATAAATCAGGTTCATAACCGCCACTTTAAATTAAAAAAAAAATTCAAGACTAAACACGTTGATCCAGTATGGGTTGGGGAGGACTCTATAATCCTCAGAAACTCCAATAACATAAAAATGGTGTCTACAAAAGAGGGGTGTTTTCTGGCCGTGATTGGTTGTCATTTGTATTTTCTCTTCCAGCTCTTCCCAGAACTATCTGATCTCTGCTGGCTTCGCTCTGCTTTGTAAGAACAGAGGGTCCGGGCCCTTTGTCAAATTCATGCTTCTTTCACACACTGGGCACTCAGACTAGATTTTGAGTACTCCTCTATAGTCCTAAATTGCTAAAAGAGATTTTTATTTCTTCGAAAAATCACTTTCTTTTCCTTAAAATGGTAGCACCTTACATGTTTTTATTGCTTTATAAGATAAAGCCCAGTTTCACATGTTTTCCCATTTGAGCAACATAGCACTCCTAGAAACTTCAGCCAGTAAGAGCATTTCAGAGGGTCATTAGCTTCAAGTTCATTATTTTATATATTTTCTGTAGGTCACCTCAAAACTTTGACCGGATGGCAGGACCTGTGTGGCTCAGTCAGTGAAGTGTCTGACTCTTGATTTCAAATCGGGTAACGATCTCACTGTTTGTGAGATCGACCCCTTGCGTTGGGCTCTGTGCTGACAGCGTGGAGCCTGCTTGGGATTCTCTCTCTCTTTCTCTCTCTGCCCCCGCCCTGCTTGCATTCCACACACACACACTCTCTCTCTCTTTCAAAAATAAATACCAAAATAAAACCCCCAAAAAACCGTTGATGGATTGAAATAGAAAGTATTTTTTAAAATAATAAATAAACAAGTAAATGAATAAGCAAGTAAGTGAATAAAGCCGACATAGTGGTGCTAAAACAATCTTGATTGGGACTCGGGTTCTTTGGTGTTTAGCTCAGCTGCATCTGCCTGCTTAGGAAAATGATCAGAATCAGTCTCGCCTAGAAGGTTTCATTCCATGACTTGTTACACCCACAAGAATATTAGAGTAAATGTTTATATTGCTCTCAGAATTAAACACTGTAATGACTGTTGGGGAAGCCAGAGGTGAGGAAACTGAACGGCTTACTTCATGGACACAAAATAAGAATGTGCAGCTTTTCGAGGTACATGCATTTCCTCTGTCATGAATTCCTCTACTAATTTAAGAGGGATTAAATGTGACCTGTTTACAAGAGGGTGCTAGTTGTGTTTAGGACTCAGAGATAGAAAGAATCATTGCTCCTACCCTTTCCTGGCTGATAATACTAGGATTTATGGGACTAAACTGCTGTATTTATACCTGGTCGAGAGTTCATAGATGGTAGTTAAAGCTCTGTGGTAGATGAGGTCATTTAGGTAAATCATGTAAAATGAGAGGGATAAAGGGAAGAACGTCGAACTTTGGTGAATAACAACATTTACATATTAAATGGAGGAATAAGACTAAAAATCTGAGAAGTAGGAAATATCAGAAAATAATGTAACAGTGTCATCAGTATGTTAGTTTCCTAGGATCGTGGTAACAAAATACCATAAACTGAGCGGCTTCAAACAAGCGAAATTTATTCTCTCACAATTTAGAAGCCAGAAGGACAAGGTGTCAGGAGAGCCAGGCTGTCTTCAAAACCTGTAAAGGAGGATCCTTTACTGGCTCTTCCAGCTCCTGGAGTTTCCAGGCATTGCTTGCTTGGGACTGTATCCAGCTTCATATGGCCATCTACCCTCTGTGCCTGTATCGTCACATGGCATTCACCTCTTGTAAGGACACCAGTCACATTCGATTAGGGCCCACTCTAATGACCTCATCTTAACTTGCTGACCTCTGCAAAGTTGCTTTTTCCAAAGAAGATTAAATGCACAGGTACAGGGAATTAGGACTTCATCATGTCTTTTGGGGGACATAATTCATACCATAACAGTGTTTCTAGAAGAAAGGACAGTAAAAGGTAAGAAACAAAACAGAGAACAGGTCAGGTGAGGACTCAATGTGTCTGCTGAATTTCATGATTAGAAATCAGTTAATAACCTTATTTTCAGCAGACTCATTGGAAGGATGAGAACAGTGGCAGATTACATAGGATTGGGAATTGGATAGGGTAGAAAATTCTAGAGAGGGTAATGACCGGAACGAGATGTAGAGATGACGAGAGTTTGTGTGAGTCAGTAGGAGCGTGTGGTATAGTGCGCCTGCATATCCATGTGCATTACAACAGATTTTCTTCCTTCCTTCATTCTCTTTATCCCTTCCTATCAGTCTTTAGTCCTAGGCAGTATGGAGGTTTTTTTCCATTTTTCAAAATGTTTTATTTATTTTTGAGAGAGAGTGCATGTGGGGATGGGGCTGAGAGAGGGAGACAGAGGATCCGAAGTGGGCTTTAGCCCGACGTGAGGCTTGAACTCACCAACCCCAAGATCATGACCTAAGCCAGAGTCTAACGCTCAACTGACTGAGCCACCCACGCACCCCAGGAGTTTTCTTTTTCCATAATAACACTTAAGTGATGCTCTCAGAGGTCAAGATTTGTGAGAGAAAGGTGTGTAACAACTGTAAGAGCATACCAGCATGAATCCAAGGCCATCCCTCCAGACTGAGTTGATATAAATGAGGAGAAAAGCAAGGAGATGCTCCACCCTACTTGCCTGTAAGCATCGTACGCTTTTTTTGCATTGTAGCTGGGTAGAGTTGCCACAATAAATACAAGACGTCTAGTTAAACTTATATTTCAGATTAAAAAAAACAAATAATACTTGTATAAATAGATCACACGCTATTTGGGACATACTTCGATTGATTTTTGTTTTCATTGTTTATTTGAAACTTAACGGGATGTCTGTGTTTTTATTTGCTAAATTTGGCAACCCAATAGTTGAGTGAATATGTGTTAGTAGGGGAAAAGACAGAGAGAGATTGAGAGAGGGAATATGAATGCAGGAGTATTCCTAGAGAATAGGGAGGGAGAGCTCATGTGGAGGAATTAACTTGAAATATAAAAATAATAATAATAATCCTTTCACTGAGGCAGGAAGAAAAGAGGTGGGGTCAATATAAGTATATCCAACTAGGGGAATAGGAATTTGTGAGACTTCATTTCCAGTCATCTCTACTTCATCTGAACCAGGAGGGAGAGACTTCTTCTGGGATTGAGGAGGTAGACATGACATTGGGAGAAGGAGTGCGGAGAGAATAGTGAACATTTGTAATAGCCATTTGGGAGAACTATATCACAGAACTAATTGAGCCTCCCTGGCTCCCTGGGAGCAAGAGGTACAAGCCGACTTCTCAAGAGAACTGCAGAGGAAATGGTTTAAGTTGTAGGCTATGGAGAATTGCCAAGCCATCAGGTCCCCAAGTCTGGAAAAGGGATTGGTGAGACTGGAAAAGGGAGAATACTGAAAAGGAATAATCTCTCTCTCTCTCTCTCTCTCTCTCTCTCTCTCTCTTTCTCCCACCTCCTCTCTAACGTTTTTCTCTAAGTTAGTGTATTGTGAGGCAAGCTGTTATATCACTGTGGCAAGATGCCAAGAGATGCCTTAGTCTTAGTTCAGCCCCCCAGCAGAGAAAGAATTTCTTATTCCTATTTGCCATAGCAGAAGTTCCAGAACTGATGTTCCCTGGTTCTCATTGACTCTGGTTAGCTCTACTTGACCACTCCTAGACCAGGCTCGCCTATTAGGTTGATAGAAACTGTTGATTGGCTAATCCTGGGGCTTGACTACGTGGACTGGAATTGGTGATCGGGGGCAAGATAAACTGGAGTGCCATATGGTTTAATGGGCAAATATAGCTTGTAACATTTATGTCCAGGGTTTGCAGAGGACTAGAAACATAAAAAATGACATTGGAGGAGCATAAAAGAGCCAAACATAAATTTTATACTTTGGTCTAGGGTTTATATTCCTTGTATAGTTTTATATGTCCACTTTGCATTCAACCCAATCATGGAGAACTCATGATTACAAAGGAGAACTATGGTGGACACCAGTGGTAACTTCCTATTTGCAGGTGAAACTGGGCTTAAGTATTTTGGGGTGATAGATGTCTGTCTCATTCTTCTAGATCCATAATTGTATACTACCTAATAGTTACCCTAAAAAAAAAAACCCACACGGTAATATGTGGTATCCTGAGTAGTAATGGCACAATGTAATTCAATTCACCAATTCAATTTAACAAGTACTTAGTGCATATCTACTATGCGAAAGTCACTGTTTTAGAAATTAGGGAATAAGATGTGCTGTGTACACACGTGTTCTCAGAAAATATTATTGAATGGATTTATTTATATAAATAAATTAATCAGAATTAATAAGTTACGTGAAATTGTTGTAGACAGAATTTAATATCAGTAAGGATTTATGTGGATGTTACTGGATGAATAGTTTTCGCGAAGATTTAATTTTAAAATCTCTTGTGTAAATCAAGATAGTCTAGGTTATACTAACGTAAGGAAGAACAAGCTCTCCAAATTTCATGGGGAGAAATCAGCACAGCCTTCATTCTTTGCTCACATACACGTCCGTCTTTCATCGGCAAGGTGTTCTGTTCCACGTGGTCCTTATTGAAGGTGTCAAGGTGGTGTGGGCTGTGATCATCCACAGCACCAGTCAATAATGCAGAAGAAAGCCAGGATAAAGGATAATGCAGGGACTCTTATGTGATTCCATCTAGAAATGACACCTCTGCTCATATGTTAGTGGTCAGAGAAAGTCCTATCGCCACACCTAACTTCACAGGGGAGAAGCACGTAGGCTTTCCATGTGCTTGGAGATAGAGGGAAGTAAGATGATTGCCAATTTTCATCCATCTCAATTTCTCAAAGCTGAATTACAGTATTTAGTCATTAGCTGCTTCATGATGAGGATATCATTACGAGGGTTTAATGGCAACCATCATTTATGAGCATCTATTAAATTCCAGGTACTATGCTTGCAACACTGGATGGTTAATATTGGCTGTCCATTTTAATAGATGCGGAAAGTGAGTTGCAGAGGTTATATAGATTGTCCAAAGTCATAAGAGCTAATGCATGACTATATAAATCGTTCATATTGTCTAATCCTGAGAGAATTCACAAACACCTCTCAGATCTTGTTACCGGGAATCTTACTGCCTGGTAAATACATGTTGATGAACACGCATTGAGCAATTAAGAAATGCTGGCCATTGATCTAAACACTGTCTGTGTATTTTCCCATTTAAGGAACAAACATCTGCCCAACTGCCCCAGTTCTGTAGTTTGCCCTTTCTTCGATGAACATGTGATAAATTATTTAGTTGCTGTAATCTAACATTTACAAATATTTAGGTAGGCCAGAAAAGAACACTCAGAGTAGAGAACATCACGTGGGAAGAGTCTTAGACTCAACATGGAGACTTCGTCTTCAGTTCTTATCTCGCCCTCTCTGAACAAGGCACTCGGCCTTCATCCACCCTGGTTTCCTTTTCTGTAAAGTGAGTGGGTTAGATCAGTGACCACTGTGCGCCTTGCTGATACTCTATGGTGGTTTTTCTTTTAGTCATTCTGTATGCATTTAGACTAATTCAACAAGGCAGAATTTGAAGCCTCTGACTGTTTCTGAAAAGGGACCTTAGAGCAAGAAAAGAGACTAGTCAAAATCATGGTAAGAATCAGGCGAGGATACATTCAGTCCTCAGCCGAGGTAACGGGCTAGTGGGGCACTCTTGGTTTGTGTCAGGTTTTGAGAGATGAACTTGCAGAGGAATCTGGATGGCTAATGAAAGCAAATTAGTCCTTGGGTGGAAGGTAGGCTTACTTGGTTCTCAACTTGCAACTTCTACAGCCTAAAATTTTCTCCTTGGCATCAGCATTAATACTGTGCAATGAATCTGAATCGAGCAGGAAGTGAAGTCAGAAGGACGTCAAATCAACGATTAAAATATCCAGCCATTCTCCCTCATCTCTAGCTGCTTCACTCCTTAGAGACTTCTTAAATGTCCTTTGAGCTCATGATTCTCAGCTGGTGACGGAAATCACCTCCTTCTCATGCTCCTACAATATAAAAATACCACATTTCTAAAATGAGGTGCTATACCAGTGGTATGGAAAGTAGGCTATTTTATAGAGTCAAATAACAAGTTTCTCCCTAGACAATAAGCTTGCCGCACCAATTTTTCTCAAGTGACAATAAACATACCAATGAATGACTTCTTTCTCAAAATTTTAAAGCTAAGTATGTTTGCCAAAGAATAGGTTATATGATATGAAAAATGCATGCTGCATAGAAAGGGATAATTATTTCAGTTCATCATAACATTGTGTAGGAAAGATAGATGCTATTATATAATTCAGCTACAATGACCAACTAGGTCTCCAAACCTAAATATTCAAGAAAGATGGAACTACTTGGGAGCATAAGTAAAGTATTTCAGGTGTCCAGCCAATTATTACCATAGATTATACCCAAGGAGTGTAACTTCCTTAATATAATTTTCAGGCTCCAATCTGCTACTTAATACTTCAGATAAGTTAGCCAGATTTTCTTGTTTAACAGAAATAGCCAATATTTCTATCACTTTTCACTATGTGTAATTTTTTCAAATGCTCCTTGATGCAATAATACCCCAAAGAGGGTATTATATTCATCCTCACTTTACAGGAGGGGAAGCTGAAGTTCAGTGTCTAAAGCTCAGGTTGTGGTAGTGAGATCTTGATACAAAACCAGGTCTCCAGCCTGCAAAATCTACACTGCATCTCACTGTCACACATAAGCCCTAATTTGACCATTGTATTACCTATTGCCCTCAAAGAAATAGTGACAAATCAAGTAGGATACTTCTTTTTTTTTAATTTGTTAACGTTTATTCATTTTTGAGAGACAGAGACAGAGCATGAGTGGGGAGGGGCAGAGAGAGAGGAAGACAGAATCTGAAGCAGGCTCCAGGCTCTGAGCTGTCAGCACAGAGCCTGACGCGGGGCTTGAACTCACGAACTGCAAGATCATGACCTGAGCCGAAGTCGGACGCTCAACCGACTGAGCCACCCAGGCGCCCCTAAAGTAGGATACTTCTGGTATGACCCATAGGGAGAGGCCACGACAAATAATTAGGCCCAAGTAGCAGCTATTTATTGAGTGCCTACTATGTGCTAGGTACAGCAATAAGCAAGACGGATGAAAATGCCCACCTCGTGGATTTTGATGGAAATGACTGGGGTAGAGAGAGAAAGGACAATAAGTAAAATAAAATAAGTAAACAGACGATGTGTTCAATTATGATCAGTGTGAAGGGGAAACGAAGCAGAGGGGAGAGTAGGAAGTGCTAGCAGGTGCTGAGAGTTTGAACGTTAGGGAAGATCTCGCTGAGAATGTGGCATTTTAGCAATGATCCAAGGGGAGAGAGATGACAATGCCGGTAAACCGTAATTCAAAGGATTATCCGGAACAAAACTGAGCGTGTGACTCTATCACAGCTGCCCAAGCCTCCAAAATCCTCTACATCCAACGTGAAGGTAGGATGTAGGAAGATAAGCCAGTGCTCACCATCCACCACCCTGGCTTCGCAGGCTCTGGGGAGAAAGCGAGCTTTGAACTGACTCCAGGTGGTGTCAGGGGTGAGTGAGGTGCCACAGGGAGCACCGAGCTGACAAAATGCCATTCACCTGAAGGAAAGGACACTCTTCCACTCACGTTGGGAGAGAGCTCCAGGACAAGACTCTTTTTATTTCTTTGTCTCTCTCTCTCTCTTTTTTTTTTCTCCTAAACACCTTGTCCTCTTTGCTTCTTTCGTTTCTATCGTCTTCTCTTTCTAATTTTCATATAATAGGAAAAGGAAAAGACCTTGAGAAATGGTAAGTAATTGGAAAGGAGGGTCAAATCAGTTCCTCCTTTTCCACCCGCTCATCCCGCTAATTTCACTCACCGCTCATCTTAAAACTTGCGTTTTCTTGACTGTATCTAATCCCTTTTTCTCAGGTAAACTCATTCTGTTTGAGAGTTTACAAAATAAAAACTATGTTGGCATGCATAAACAATTGATTCCACTGGGTGATCAATGAGTTTAGTCTTTGAAGGATTCAGCCCACACCATTTTAACCCTGGTTTTGCTTTTATTTAGTGAATCATTCCATTCGACTGAACTATTACAACGAGAGTGGTCAGTTTGAGTTTGCCGAGTGTGGGCCTATCCTCAAGGAGAAATAAAATCGAACCTAACCACCCATCTTCAGTTAATTTGGATTATACCTAAAGAAGTCGCCAAATATTTTTGCTGTAATATTTCTGGATAAAATTGGAAAATAAAAATTTTTCTCACTTTCTCCCGCCTTCCTCCACCTCCAACAGGTGTATTCAATATTACACCAGATTGCCTTCCATGATGCTGTCCCAGTGAATCACCCATCTGGGTTGCCTTTGTACTTTTTAAATCACAGTGATGAATACCTGACTTTAAAATTTTACAGATGGTGTCTCGCTTTGGTTGGTCCTACTTTAAGAGAGAATTTATGATTTATCTGGGGAGGGGGGGGAACAGCTCCTCATTTCACAGATTTCTCAGACCTTTCCAACATTTTAAATATTTGCTGCTGCAGAAATAAATGGAATGCCCTCACCTGATTTATAGATGCCAGTAGGGTTAAATTCCGGGCTTGAATTATGTATGGAATTGGAAATGACATTTTGAAAATTTAGAGTTTCTGTAAGTTTATAAATGCACAGACTCAGAGAAAGTCTAGTTGGAAAGACTATTGGTGCTCATCAATCTGTACTGTTACTTGATGTATAAAACCACTCTACAGTGGCCCAATAAATGGTTGTCCAGCTCATGCTTGGACACCAGTAGCCTGTCTTTCAAAATATACAAAAGACTCATGCTCTATCTGGTTGAGAAAAAAAAAAGGAGGAAAAGAATTAATTAGAAATATGATACTCTCTACTGTCTCTGTAGAGTGAATACCTTTGTCCTTACATTTAAACTGTCCAATTTCTGGACAAATCTAAGTATTCTCATGTGTTTTCACAGATTTTTAAAATGCACTTGGGTTTGTAAGAGTGTAGTCACCGTGTTTTCAAACAATAATAGCCAAGACATCTAATTTCCACAAAATTCTAATGTGGTCTATTTTTTCTAATGCAGATGCTTCTCTGAAAAGGGTTCTAAGGTTGACATTCTCTTTGAACTTCTTTTCCCTAATTAAAATGAGAACGTAAAATGTGTTTTTATGAAATTATATTGCCAAAACGATTCAGACCAATGTATGAATTGGTTAATTTCCTCTTTCTCTGTTTTAAGCACATGGACTTTATTCATATGCATTTTTCATTGCCTTGCAAGTATATTAGTCACATTTCTTTGGGTGAAAAATGGGTTTCTCAGTATCAGAACCAGTCGTGAATGTCTAGTTCCATGTTCCTTACTCCACATATGGCATGTCTGTGCCTCAACTCATTAACAATTTGAGATGAGAGTAATTATGCCATGGAAAATAGTACAACATTGTTATTCTTAAGCATACAATTGATGTTTTCTACCGTTGGCGAATAATTTTAAAGACTTAGTGTATATTGGTGCTGTGGTTAAAAGCTCCAGCCCAGGAGTCAGACATCCCGTGTTTGAATGTTGGATCTTCTACGTTTTCCTTATGTGACTTGGGCTAATTACTGAAGCTCATCCCTAAGATGTGTAATAATTATACTTCTGTTATAAGTCTAAATTTAAAAGTGATATTCCACGTGAAAATGTTCATCTCTCTGCCTATCACAAAGTAAACGTAAATGAAATGTTAATTATTGCTACACATCATTTTTCCTAAACACAAAATTTGAATTGATAATACTGACAAAGGATAGTTTTCTGAGCCATGCCATACTGGTTAAGAGTCAACAATATCATCCACCTTTTTGCTTGACCAATTCATCCTAGTTTCCCAGAGATTTCCTGGGTGTTAATGCTGACAGCCCTACATCCTGGGAACCTTTCTTTAACCTGGGAAAACCACGACAATTGGTAAGCATACCCAGAATCCACATCTTCAGCCTGGATATATGATTCTCTAGTCTCACTTTCAACTCTGTATTTTTTTTTTCCTATAGAGTAACTCCTGAATTGTGATAATGGATTTTAAAAACACATAAGATCTTACAATATGTATCATTTAAGAATGTAAAGGTGTGGCGGGTGTCTGGGTCGCTTGGTCTGTTGGGCATCCAACTCCTGATTTCGGCTCTGGTCATGATCTCATGGTTGTGGGATCTGGCCCCGGGTTGGGTTCCCCACTGAGCATGGAGTCTGCTTGAGACTCTCTCTCTCTCTCTCTCTCTCTCTCTCTCAACCTCTGCCCCTCTACTCCACTTTTGCACTCTTTCATGCTTTTTCATGCTTTCTCTTTCTCTCTCTCTTAAAGAAAAAAAAAGAAATGTAAATGTTTAATTATTAAGTCTTGAATTAAGAGAAACATGCTACGTTGTTAGGACAAGTATTATTAAAATGTGTGAGGGGGATTATTTTTCTCTCCACACTTCTTGTGACACATTTAGTTCTGACTGGTTCTCAGAGTTGGGGTCTAAAATACTTGGGTTGGTTGAAGAAATCTCAAAGTATGTCTTAACTTTAATCTAAGTAGTGATCATTTACTTGGAGATCTATGAATTAACACTCAACAGCTGACACTCAGGGTATCTGAGAAATTCAACAATGTGACACAAATTCATATGTATACGTTTGTGCATTTTTCAGGGAGAATATTAACAAATTTTGTCAGATTTCAAAAAGAAACAATGGTGCCCAAATGTGTAAGTTTCACTTACTGGAGAAGGTTTGAAAAACTAACATATACACAATTTGGATCGACTTGATGCTGGGAGTACATATCTCTCACCTGCCTTCAACCCCACATTGATCCTGTTATTTTTATTTTTTAAATGTTTATTTATTTATTTTGAAAGGGAGAGAAAGTATGTGTGCGCATAGGAGGAGGCAGAGAGAGAGAGAGAGAGAGAGAGAGAGAGAGAGAGAATCCCAAGCAGTATCCTTCATGTTAATGCAGAGCCTGGGGGTGAGGGCAGCTAAATCTCATGAACCTGAGATCATAACTTGTGCCAAAGGTCATGGCTCAAGACCTGTCACTCTGGGGCACCTGGGTGGCTCAGTCTGTTAAGTGTTCGACTCTTGAATTTTGGCTCAGGTCATGATCTCATGATTCATAGTTTCGAGCCCCACATGGATCCCTGCATCAGGCTCTGTGCTAATGGTGCACAGCCTCCTTAGGATTCTCTCTCTCCCTCTCACTCTGCCCCCCCCCACACAAATAAATAAGTAAACTTAAAAAAATAGTCGCTTGATTGACACAGCCACCCAGGGGACACCCCACTGATCTCTTTAAATCCTTGGATTTAATGCTTGAAACCCCAAGCATCACTTCAGAATAACTTGGTTCAAATCCTCTTGGAGATTCCTTTCCTCACTCAACATTAGACAAGTTTTGAATTGGTCGCAAAAATTCTGACTTTATGATATGGCCAATTATATTTGATAGATCATTTCTGTGAGGGATTTGTTGTAAGAAACAATGATTAATATTATTATTATTAGGGTAACAGAGAGAATGTGTTAGAAGAAGGTAGAAAAGAAGTCTGCTCTAGGTGGTACAGACAGTGTGACTTATTTACCTAATCATGGGCTTAGGTCAGTGAGTAAAGAGCATTTCTAATTTTCAAATGAAAATTATTTCTTTACGGTAGCATGAGATAGCCTATGCTGAAAGATCATCATAGGTGAAAGCCATGGGAATTTGGTGTTTGCGAGGTGGACCATACTTGTAAACACAAATGTTCCCAAGTTCCAAGAAATGGCTTCGGGACAAGGAATGGGTCGGAAGAAGTGGTTTCAAGACTAGATTTGAGAATAAGAGCATTAGAGGATCATCTTTATGTGGTAACAATGCACGAGTGCATGGGCAGATATGGCAATTTATAAGGGTATATACTCAAAGTTGCACGGAGATGTAGCAAGAGATGAGAAGTTCTCTGTCATCCAGGCAACAATGCTCCATTGTTGGACACACTGAACTTGGTTGAGAAAGCATTGCATAAAGCTTATCAGATTACCTCTAAATTCATCACCAATGTCAAATGGACTTTCGACATTGCTTGGCAGACCTGCTTCTTTTTTTAATTGACTTGTAATTCCAGTAAACCTATTGTTTATGTCCGTATTCCCCAGTATCGTCAAACCTCTAGCCTTCCACGATTTTTCACGCTCAGTAAATGATTATTTATTGCTTCACAGAGAAAGTATAAGCTTCCAAAGAGGAAGATGTTCAGTCCCAGAAACCAAATATGCCCCTCTGCTACAATGGAAGTGATATATCTTCTACACCTTCTTCCGTTTAAGTCTGGCTGCCTCACCTTTGCTCCAGTCCCTCTGTTCCTGTCACCTCAGGAATCTCATACTTGACATTACCTACTGTCTCCTGAGTCTTCAACTTGTTATTCTACTTGAGCTTTGTTATCTCAGCTAAACTTGTCTCTTTCATTGAAAGAAAGAAAGAAAGAAAGAAAGAAAGAAAGAAAGAAGAAAAGAAAAGATTTCTCTCCAAAAAAGAAATCTTCTGTTTTGTAAATAATGATTTCACATTTTCCCAAGGAGCTCATATAGGGCTGCAAAACACTTCAGCGTTCAGCCATGGTGGCAGGGGGAGGAGGGCAGGGTAGGAAACAGGGGATGGTGTGGGGAAGGCAGGCTGCCATGCTTCTTCGGCATTCCCATGGAGAATTCCCACTGTTTTATGTTTCCTCCAATACCTGTACTTTCCTTTTATTCCCTCCCAGTCAAACTACTTATTGTCTCCACTTGCTGCACTCCATACTATCTTCTGACTCCAGCTTTCCACTCCCAAACTGGCATGCTGATGTCACCAATGCCCTTGGCGTCACAAGATCCCAAAGGCACACTTTCATTGTTACCTTAGCTGACATCTCAAACACATTCAATGTATTTGCTTTTCCTCGAACCAATCTTGATTTGGCTCCACTGATGCCATAGACTTCTGTTTTTCATTCAACTTGCTGGTCAGTCCTTGCTGGCACCCTCCCCCTTCTCTCTCCTTCTCTTCCACTCAGTCTTCAAAGGTTGACATTCCAATCAAAGCTTTAGCTTTCCCTCTTGTGTTTAATGTGAATCTTTAACGTGAGCTACAGGTCTTGAAATTACATCACACATTGATCTCTTAACCTCATATCTTACCATACTTCAACACTCTGTCAATGGTACTGTCACTTTGATGAAATATGGAGTTTTTAAATTAAAAGTACAACCCCCAAAATGTAAATTTGCCAGTGGAGACTTTTTTTCAGGCCATGATGTGGAAAAGATACAGGAAAAAGTTTTTACGAAAATATGACCAACATGGTCATGAGGACTGAGAGACAGTTAATGCCATGTGCATGATAACGCAGGGATGTGTGTAAATGCTTGAAGCCAGAAGTGAAATTTATTTGGATAAAGTGATACGGTAGTAGGCAAGAAACAACTGAGGTAGACAATAGTCAGTAAAAGAATTTTTAACTAGAGCATAAGATTTAATTCTTCCTTAGAACCCACTTAAATATTATTGTAGGTCAAGACTTGTGATTTTGCACTTTGGATAGCTGAGCTTGTCCTACGTTATCTACGTTACTTGGACAATTAAGCGAGGATGGTGTTGCCCGAGAAGAGACATTCTGTTAGGCTGACCCATATGAATTGCTGATAATTATCCATTTTGCCCCCTTTTAAAACCATTAAACGGTGGCACCACCTAATATATAAATGCACGTTAGCTTTGTGAGTTTTAAAATTAATAGCTACATAAGTACATGTGCTCTTGCTTTCTGATGTTTATTAGTTTCTTCAAACTACTTGGCTTTTAAAAATGGTATCCATTTATTGGTAAAATACTAGCAATTTTTGAATGAAACATACAATACTTGTATTATAGCCAACAAATAATGTATCTGTGCCAGAATTAATCTCTTTGACATAGCATTTTCTGAAAGTAATTTGTTTATCTCTTCCATAGTACATGCTTGTACAAAACTCTTTTGTGAATATAACACATAGGTTCATCTTTTTCATTAAGCACTTTGAACATAGCCAGGTGCTGTGGCGATGGGGGGAATTTCAAATCTAATATATTAAAAAAATAGCATAGCTACTATTTGTTCTTTGACACTTTTACTATTTATAAAAAGGCTCTATGGATATATTCTCTTATTCAATTTTCATGTTTCACTTCTGTAGAATTTAACAGGAGTTGAGAGTGTTAATGAGAATATCCTTTGGTAGTATTTTTCAAAGCTCCAATTCCAAAGACTTCTAACTACTTCTTTGTTATTGGAAACAAACGATAATGTTGATGTGTTAAAGACTTAATAAGAAACATGTATAATACCTATTTTTATTACAAACTTTCTCCCATTGGTATTATATGTGTATTTTTGTACAAGGGAGATACCACCTAGAGAGAGGTTTATATTTAGGCTTATAATTTATCAGGTAAGTGATTTGCTTTTAAATTGATGTTTAAAACTATTCATATGATAAAATGAAATCTAAATTAACCTCGAAAGTAAACCATTTTCTACTCTAATAAAACGTAGTTTTTTTTTTATGTTTCTGAGTCTTAAATAAATAGGAGATGGAAGGCAAATATAATGCCCTTAATTTCATAAACTGTTAATTAGCACATCTCAAAATCCTGTTTCACTAAAAATGAACCCCATTGCAAGAAAAAACTAAAGAGTAATGAAAAGAAAACTCAAAATCAATACAGAATAACGGCAGGAGTTTTACCTTGGTGTGTTGGACAGTTTACATGTTTCCTAAATTGGCTTCACCTCGTAGTTTTAGTTGGAGATGGCAGGTGACACTGACCTGGGTCATGTGTTGTGAGGGATGATAAAGGACGGGAGCAAAGCCCTCCCTCATTGCCTTGGCAGACATTTCCCTCTGCATCACCATGGGTTCGACTTTTGTTTTCAGAGGAGCAGTTTTAGGTGAAAGCAAGGAATCTTCGTGTTCTGCCAAACGTGAAGCAGGGAGAGTTATTGTAGCAACAGCCACCTCTGCTCAGGTTTAGCTCGGATGTCAGCCTGACATTTGCTCAGGGCAGGTGGTCTCAAAGATTTGGCCTACAGTGTCTTTTTCCAACCCTTGGTGGAACTGGAGAAGCCGCCAAAAATGAGGCAAGAGTGAGAACAAGGCTGCCGGACAGCTGATCGACCATTCTCTATGTGCTAACAACCCCGTCATTTCACGTCCCCAACTCTTCACATGTAAATTGGTATCTGTCCCACTGGTCTCAGGACAGTGTCGTGGGCTTAGATGAGACACTATATTCACAAGTTCTTTAGCAGCTACCAGGTATTATGCAGGTGGAAGGTGTAGGTTTACCATAGTCTTAATTTGAAGGCATTGATTTGGAAGTCTTCCCCGGGGGGTGGGGTGGGGTGGGGGACAGGAGGCATAAGTTCAAAGAAAGTGAACTAAACCATTTGAACTTCTGAACAGTCTCTCCTCCAGTGGCTATTTATCTCTATTGTGAAGCTTCAGTCTGTGGCTCTGGGTCTTAAACTTAACAAGTACCTGATGTATTTGTAAAAATGCGGCTTCCCTGGCCACAATCTTTGGTATTTAAGGTCAGTGAATTTTTACGAGTCTGGTGATTCTGGTGAAGAGGTCAGTATGGAGTGAGACTACCCAGCTTCCATGTTCATATGGAATATCCTAGCATTTAAGGGTGTTAGCCTTTGGGTCAGCTGTGGCATTTATCCCTAGGTACTCTTAGGCAATGGTAGGATGTCATTTTTTACCCCTACAAATTTTTTTGTTCACCAATGTGATGGTATTTGGAAACAAAGCCTTTGGGAAGGAATCAGGTTCTGAGGATGAAGCTTAGTGCCCTCATCCGAAAAGACAGGAGACTCTTGTCCCTTCTTCTGCTCCCAGCCATGTGGGCATATGAACCAAGGATTGCCTTCCGTAAACCAGAAAAATGGTTCACACCAGAACCCTGCCATGATGGCACCTTGATCCCGGACTTACACGCTCCAGAACTGTGAGAAATAAATTCTTGTTTATTTAGGCCACTCAATCTGTGGTAATTGTTACAGCGGCCTGAACAAAGACAGGCAAATAGGTGTATTTTCCCATTCATTTTTCATTCATGCCTTCATTGAATATTTACTGAGCATCTATTATGCTAGATCCTGGCCTAGGTACTGGAGATGGAAACAACCACGTTGACAAACTCCTTCCTCCTGAACTTCTGATGCTAGTGATAGGAAGGCAGGTAACAAACAAACAAAACTGGCTGACAATTCACACTGGGAAAATATCAATACAGGTGTTCATAGACAGTAGTCACAGGATTTATTTTAGTAAGCTGGTCAGAACTGATGAAAATGCAGTATCATCTGGTCACTGACTATGTTCATGATGTTCAATCTGAGGCTACACATTTTTTCAGTATTTCCAGTTTTCTCATCGGTGAAATGAGATAAATTTGGGAACTACTTTGCAAGATTGTTGGTAGGATTAAATATGATCCCTGCAGAACAGTTAGCAGATTGTCAGGTACGTAACAAATGTTCAGGAAGCGTTAGCGGTGACTGTTATTATTATTATTTCTATTATTTTGGCTCTTAGTATGGTGAAGGAGCCCTCTACTAAGCACTAAGCAAGCAAAACAAAGCTATTGGGTAAACAATGTGATAACTTTCTTCCTTTGTGGGATTTTATTAGTGACTCAACAGAGAAAATGGCTCTATGATAACATTTATACCTTAGGTAAATTAAATTGTATTTGTATATATCATATAGATCTGTTTGTTTATTGATATATATGATATGTGTGTGTGTGTAGGTATATATATGCCACAAGCCGATCTGTTTAAAGTGGTTGAATAAGTCAAATTCATTGCACCACCGAAGGAAAGGCTGTGATTAGGGCTTCAGATCCAGTTCAGACCAGAAGTATAGATCAGGCTTTAAAAACTTTTTTTAATGTTTTTATTTATTTTTGAAGGGGAGAGAGACAGAGCATGAGCAGGGGAGGAGCAGAGAGAGAGGGAGACACAGAATCCGAAGCAGGCTCCAGGCTCTGAGCTCAGCACAGAGCCCGACGCGGGGCGGGGCTCAAACTCACAAACCATGAGATCATGACCTGAGCTGAAGTCGGCCGCCCAACCGACTAAGCCACCCAGGCACCCCTAGATCAGGCTTTAGATCCAATTTCCCATCAGTCTCTGGTTCTGCTTGGCTCTTTAGGTTTCATCCTCAGGCAACCAAATGGTGGTGCTAGGTCCAGGGCTCATATCTGAAACCGGTTAGATCCAGTGGAAACTAGAGCATTGTTTCCAAAGGATTTTTCCGAAGTGAGAATTATTTTCTTTCTCAGAAACCTCAGGCAAATATCTCTCTGCATCTCCTTTGGCAATTGGGGAACTTGCTTGTTTTTGACCAATCTCAGTAAAGAGGAGAAATGCCATTTGATCGCTGGCATGGACCTTCCCTTCCCTTTCCAATCACTCTGGAAAGGGCAATTATCCTAATTGTGGTGGGCTAATCAGGGCCAAGCCTGAAATTGGAAAAAAGTTCTTAAATCATTTGATTATACAATGCAGAAGGGACTGCTCCGAAGACCATCACCCCCTATAGGTGATTCTGGAATCCTTCTTAATCTCACACAGGGCTTTAGTGTGTCAGGTCACAAGTGTAAGAGAACTGACCTGAAGTGCTCAGAAAGGAAGTAAACGTGACCTGAGGGAGTAATACTTTGGCCTCAAGAGAAGAGCTAATATGGCTGCTGTGTGTGTGTGTGTGTGTGTGTGTGTGTGTGTGTGTGGTGTCAAGCTGAAGTTCAGAAATGTGTTTGGGATAAAGCAGTTGTTCCTTCATTCTTACATTTATTAAATGCCTAGACACTAAATGCCTGGGATGCAATTATCTGCCCTCCAGGATGTGGATGTGAGGGCAAGAAAGGAGTGAGGGGTAAGAGTGGAGTATAAAATTAGGAACCTAGAGGGGTTCCCCGGGTGGCTCAGTCGACTAAACGACCGTCTCTTGATTTCAGCTCAGGTCATGATCTCTCTGTTTGTGAGTTCAAGCCCCACATCTGGCTCTGTGCTGACAGTGCGGAGCCTGCTTGGGATTCTCTTTCTCCCTCTCTTCCTGCCCCTCCTGTGCATGCGTGCTCTCTCTCAAAACCGATAAATAAACTTAAAAAAATTAAAAAAAAATTGAGAACCTAGAAAGGAGTCATGGTCGTACAGTCAGTAGATTAATTGCATCATTCTGAAAGGTAAGGTAGACTAAAAGAGGGTATTCTATACCCCCTGGCCCCTGAGAAAGGAGACAAGGGGACAAAGGGAAGGAGACCTAATTGTTTTACCAAATGATGTTATGATCTGTCCCAGCACTTACCACCAAAATTTGCCTAAATTTACGTCACTTGGACCATTATTTCTTTACTATTTTCCTCAAATAAACTCTTTTAAACCTAATTTTGTTTTTATCTTCCTAATCCACAAACGGACCAGTTTAATTTGCTTATTATATTTTGGTATGTATTCACTAAATACATAATCCAATTTTTAATGAGTAAAATGAAAAAAAAAAAGTCTTTCTGCATACCCCTTGAAATAATCTTCCACCATGGAACCTGTCTCACACTTTGGGAAGCCTGGCTTTCTTCTGATCATCCCTTTGGGAGCCCTGAGATTTTAATTTCAGCCTAAGCAACCCATCCACAGGGCTCTAAGCCTCTAGGTTTGGCTGTCCTTTAGCTTACCAATTCTTTGGGAAGCATTTTCTGGGAATTCCAACTTTTATTTCTAAATATCCCTAAGCCATTTTCCCTCACCCCTGGTGGCTGAGTCCTGAGAAAGTTCCCTTTCTTATTTTCCTAAGATGGAGTGAGAAGTCAGGTGTCTCTGTTCTCCATTTCTGCCCACAGTCTTGGTGCTTCAGACTCAGCATCTGGAGTGAACGCTTTCTCCATTGCAGCTTGGTCGACGCGTCAGCTGTGACATTTGCCTTTTACAGATTAAAAAAAAAAAAGAGGTCCCCTTATGTGCTGTTTGTGCTAACTCTCCTGACACATTTATTTTTGATTTATTGCATATTAGATTTCAGGTCTTCAATTTGCATCTTGCTGGCAGATAGATCGCGTCAGAAGGTTATGTTGTGGCGCACGTCTGGAGCTGTATGTACATAAAATACAGGCACGTTCAAATGGCAAAGCTCAAAGATGGAAACAAAGGACACACCATAAGTGTTTGACCCGAATTGTTTTACCCTTTCTGTTGCATAAGTGTCAGAATATAAAGTGGCATCATTTAAAAATACGGGAGGTTACTTCTGAAGTTATTTGTTGGCGGTTGTGTTTTATTTTCCGCCCCTGGATTGAAAGTAATGACTGACTTTTGGAAATAGGTTTTTTATTGCAAAATATACAAGGACCAAAGGGAAGTTTTTAAAAAAAGTTTATGTCAATTTTCACATTGTGTCATGATGAATGAAATAGAAAAACACGAACAAATTCCTTCTACAGGACTTCCATTAAAAGCATTTATAAAAGCGGGCTTTCTCTCTTTCATTCATTTAAGAAGTACCTTGAGACAAGGATATCCGTCTAATAGAATTGGCTATTTAGTTTGAAATTTCTTGTTTTGTTATTCATAAGCTTAGATGGCTGGCTTCTGGCTAACCTTAATCAGTTAGGAGTGCAACAGTCTGAGCCAGGCACAGCCTCCAGGCTCTCAGTTTCCTTTAACTGGAAAATGGGCACAATAATAACTGAGTTAACAGCCGCTCTGTAGACCTGTTAAGGGAGTTGAATGAGAAAATTTATTTGAAACCGGTTTGTAAATTCCATGGGACTATAAAATGAATAACAACACTGCAACATATCTATAGCACACACGTAAGATATTTATAAGTTATATAATTTGTATCATATAAATTAGCACATATGGCAATTATTTAATGACGGTCAATGATATCACACCACCTTATACATTTAAAATGTGTCCAGCACTAATAAACATGCTTTCAATTTAAAAGATCCTTGTCCATCTATGTCTGAAAGGGCACTGACATATAGTTATCCTACTGGTTTGATCTTTAAGAGTATTTCTGTATTACTTGTGATTAACATGGATTTTAATACTGAATTAATTGCTATGGTTGCTTGAAGTTTGAACTTCTATTTTGTATTTTTTAAATGGCTTCTGTTGGAGTCGCCTTGTTAAATTGGGCTGTATAAACATGCAATTATTTATACCAATTCATGTCAGGGCCATGGTTTAACGACTGCCAATTTCCCACTGTTGCAATTTTAGCCATAACAGGTCTTGAGTTATTTGAATTAAATAGTTCTCTGTCTTGAAGCCATACTTTTTGAATTTGCCTTGCAAGTCATACCTTCATTCGATTTTTAAAAGTAAAATTACTTTATACATATATATGTTACACATACAGAAATTTAAACGTGTATGAGATGTAGTCACAATTCTTAAAACGTTGCTGTTGTTAATTCTGACCCACAATGTATGTTTCAGAAACAGTAAATAAAACTTTCACTTAAAAAGGTGTTCTTCATACTTGAAAATAACTTTAATTTCCTTGGATGTCAGTACTCTGTAATTAAGTAATCCCTGTTTTACAGAAAAAAAAAAGTGTTAGATGTAAATACATAATTCTGCCACCGCAGTTAACAGAAATGTTATCATTAAGGGTTTTCTACATTCTTGAGGAAGGTAATAAATGCCCCCAGGGCTGTCCTTTTTTTTTTTTAATTTTTTTTAACGTTTATTTATTTTTTGAGACAGAGACAGAGCATGAATGGGGGAGGGGCAGAGAGAGAGGGAGACACAGAATCAGAAGCAGGCTCCAGGCTCTGAGCCATCAGCCCAGAGCCCGATGCGGGGCTGGAACTCACGGACCGCGAGATCGTGACCTGGGTTGAAGTCGGACGCTTAACCGACTGAGCCACCCAGGCGCCCCTGTCCTTTTTTTAAAAAGAAGCACTAATCATATTGACTATCCAGTTCTAGCAGGGAAATAGAAAAACACAGAAGACATAGCATCAAATACTTATGGGGGAAACGTTCTGTTCGTCAACCTTGGCTACCGTGAATGTCATTATTAACCAAGATTTGCTATCATAAAGTATCTTGTAGTTCTCACAATTCTTAATTCTCTAAATTGAAATAGGCGCTTTTTGCAATATTGCGATTCCCAAATTTACTCCTGGTTTTGTCGATAATTTTTTTTCTTTTTTTAACAGATAATTTTATTTTTGTAATGGATAATTTCCACCAATTTATTCAATTTGCCTTATGGGACACACATAGTATATGGTGGTCTGACTTAGTTCTAAGCTTGATCTTTTGCCTACTTCTGAATCATCAACAAAATTCACGTGGTGTCCAGGTAAACTCAGCAGCCACTGAATTTGTTATGTTTTCACCATTAATTCTGGCAAAACTTTTTTATAGCAGTGTGGAATGTTGGCATCACTAGACTTTCCAGGGGAGATCAAAGAAGTTTGTGTCTGAGAAAGGAAAGGTTGACATGATGTACTGTTACACTTCAGAGCCAAATGTGTACATTAGACCCATTTTCAACAAGCCCAAGCCACTTTCAGAATGTGCCTGATTTGGATCAAATTGTCTTTTCTTTCCCCCGTCAGAGCTTGGCTTCACTTATCTGTTTCATATTTTTCTTAGAACAAATGAGCTAAGAAATTCCTGAACAAAAGTTGTGAAACTCCATAGTCACCCACTAAATAAATTTAATTTAGCAGTTTGTCTGAAAACTATTCATCAAAAGGGGAAAAATACACCAGAAAAACATTTGTGGGTCTATGTCTTTTTCCAACATCTCCGAAATGAATTTTCTTGATTGTGTATGCTGAATCATTCAGAGGCACACATAAAATAAATTTGACATACATGTAAGTAATTTGTAGGCAGAGACAATATTTGTGCTCAAATTTGAGCCAATTTTCTCTATAGCTTCGTTGCTCTGCACTCATAAAAGATTACATTTAATTCATTCAATTCAGATGATTTCAGACTTTGTCCCTGTAAGTAATATTAATTGTATTTGAATTGCAAATGACCGCATAATCTCATTTTTAATTTCAAGCCTGGGGACCAAAAGATTCTACTAAAATCCAAACAGATGTTCAACATGAAGAATGTTTACAGACTTACTGAATAAAATGTTTTTTGGTCACTAAACTTTTTTGATATTAACAAAAGGTTTTTAAGAAAAGAAACCCATTTTTGTGTGTGGCCTCATTTACACAACAATTGTGTGTGCAATCAATAATTAACATTTCTTACTTTCTACATTATAGAATTTGGAGGACACAACAAAGTGTTTATAAAGTAATTGTCTGGACTTGTACTTCCAGCGGGATGGGATAAAAGGGACAACTTTAACCCTCCACCCATCAATATAATTTTATTTATTTAGGGGGAAAAAAAAACATATGAAACAATGGCTTTCAGATCCTGGACAATAATCAGTGAAGGTCAGTGATCCTGGAGAAGAGGGAAATAAACATGCTAAGTCCTAGAATTGCCTTACCTTATTGCCTGGAGAGTTTCCGGGCCACAGTACAGGGGGAAATGGAGGCAAAACTAGGTGGTTACATGATTAAGGAGAAGAATTGGAAAGTTTAGGAGGACAAGTAGTGGGGGCCTTAGGACAGACAAATGGTGAGATAAGTTGCACTGAAAGTGAATGAGTTTTAGAGATATACCAAGGGTTCCCTCCTCCAAGTTTTCAGCTGAATGCTGATCCGTGCATGCATATGAGCAAACTACCAGTCCTGGAAAATAACAGGAGACAGAAAAATCCTAGAGCTACACTGAGCCTTAAGAGTTGATGTCCTCAGCAGTCAAGATGTAAAAATTTCATAAAGCATGGGACATTGAGTGCAGTGTTGTAAAATATAGCCTCAGTAGTAGAGAAAAACCAGCCCTGGGCTAAAAGCTTTTCTGGTCCTACCTAGCAAGGCTCACATATAAGCTTGTAAAAAGATCAAATTATTTCCACATGACCTAAGAGTACCAGGAAAAAAAAAAGAAAGAAAGAAAGAAAGAAAGAAAGAAAGAAAGAAAGAAAGGAAAAGAGAAAAAAAGCTTCAGTACTTTCTATTTAAAAAAAATGTTTGAATGCTTTTTATTTTTATTTTTTTATTTTTTTATTTTTTTAATGTTTATTTACTTATTTTGAAAGAGAGAGGACATAGGGAGGGGCAGAGAGAGAATCCCAAGCAGTTTCCATGCTGTCAGCGCAGAGCCTGATGTGGGTCTCCATCTCATGAACCATGAGATTATGACCTGAGCCAACATCAAGAACTGGATGCTTAACAACTGAGCCACCTGGGTTCCCTTTTGAGTATTTTTTAAAACATGTAATATTTGCAAAAATAATCAGAAAAATTTCCAGAAATAAAAAAGGTCAGAAAAAATAAAGCACAGAAAAGTAACTACAAGAAGGCACATCATAATTAAATTGATTAATACCAGTGATAGAGAAGAAAATCTTAAAAGCGACTAGAAAAAAAAAAACACATAGTGCATATAAAGAATAAGAATTAAGATGACAAGTGATTTGTTTTAGGAAACAAGGCAAACCAGACAACAGTAAAGCAGTATTTTGCAACTACTGAAAGAAAATCAAGTTGTCAATCTGGAAGTTTAAATCTGGTATAAAAACTTTCTAAAACTAAGGCAAAATAAAATATTTATTTCTAGAACACAAAAGATGAATAGTTAATTACGATTAGACTTTCAATATAAGAATGTCAAAAGAAGTTCTTCAAATGGAGGGAAAATTACACCAAATAGATAGTTGGATCTACACAAAAGAATGAAGAATACCAGAATTAGTAACATGTAGATACATACAAACTAATTTTTTTATTTAAAAAAAATCATTTTAAAGATAAATCAGTTAACCATAAAGTAGTGTAATGCCATTTGAAGGTAGACCGTAAGAAGTTAAAGATAAATGTCAGAAAACCTGAAAGCAAGTGCTAAATAAATACACACAAAAAGTTAAAATGAATAAACCAACATAGAGATAAAATGAAATCATTAAAGGTAATCAATTCTAAATAAGGAAGAATAAGAAAGAAAAAAAGGAGCAACAAACAAACTGAATAAAGAAAAAAAAAAAGTAATGGAATGGTAGATGTAAACCCAATTGTGTCAGTAATCACATTATATATAAATTGTCTAAACACTTCAATTAAAAGGCAGAGATTGTCAATTTCTCAAATCGTATAAAAAAGCAAGGGTCCACTATTAGCTGCCTACAAGAAACTGACTTTAATGCCACAAAGAAGTTGAAAATAAAAGGATAGAAAAGGATATATCATTCTAATACTAATGAAAGGAAAGTTGGAATATCTATATAAAATTAGAAAATGTAAGGGCACCTGCGTGGCTCAGTCAGTTGGGTGTTCCACTTCAGCCTGGGCCCTGATTTCACAATTCAGGGGTTCAAGAAGCCCCTCATTGGGTCTGTGCTGTCAGCTCAGAGCCTGGAGCCTGCTTCAGATTCTGTGTCTCCCTCTCTCTCTGCCCCTCTCCTGCTTATACTCTGTTTTTCTCTCTCTCTCTCTCTCAAAAGTAAATAAACATTTTTAAAAAAAACAAAGAAAGAAAATGTGATTACAGAGAAAGGAGTTTAATGAGTGATAAAGGTCATTTCATAAAGTAGTCAATTAATCACGAGGACATTAACAATTATGAATGTTTATCTAATAAATTTTCAAATACATGAATCAAAAGCTATCATGACTAAAAGGATAAATACACCAATTCACAATTATCGCCAAAGATACCGACATCACTCTCTCTGCAATTGATAGAAAATGTACAATGAAAATTGGATCCGTAAGGATTGGACACAAAAGACTTGAACAATACAATCATCTGCTTCACCTGGTTGATTGTCACTTCACCCAACAACAATGGGATATGCATTTTTTCAAGCACATACAGTAATTTTCAGAGCATACCATATTCAAAGCCATAAAACAAGTCTCAATAAATTTAAAAGTATTCAAATAATACAAAAATATGATCATAATGGAATTGAATTAAGAAAGAAATAATGGAAAGATATCTTTAAAAAGTCCTCAAAGGTTGGAAACTAAAGAACCTACAGCAAAACTGAATGGTAAATGAAAAAGAAAATGAGAATGTACAGCAAAACCTTGGTTTGCAAGCACAATGCTCTCCAGAAACATTCTTGTAATCCAAAGCACTCATATATCCAAGCAAATTTCAAGAACCATTGGCTCAGTTGCGATCAAGTAACATTCGGCAATATGTACTACTCGTATTTCAAGACACTGCTCATTTATCAATTTAAAATTTATTAGAGGGGTGCCTGGGTGGCTCAGTCGGTTAAGTGTCTGACTTCAGCTCAGGTCGTGATCTCGTGGTTCATGAGTTCGAGCCCCACATTTGGCTCTGTGCTAACAGCTCAGAGCCTGAAGCCTGCTTGTTTCTGTGTCTCCCCCTCTCTGCCCCTCCCATGCTCACACTCCCTCTCTCTCTGTCTCAAAAATAAACATTAAAAAAGATATTAGAAATGTTTGCTTGTCTTGTGGGACACTCGCAGAGCAAGTTACTTGCAATCCAAGGTTTTACTGTATTTTGAGCTGAGCGAAAATAATAATCACATATCAAAAATGGTGTTGTGTAGTCACAGCATTTCTTAGAAGAATTTATAGCAATGAAAAAGCCCAGAAAATTTATAGCGTCTTTCAAAACTGAAACATTAGGAGTAAATTAAACCCAAAGTAAACAGAAAAAAAGAAATAATAAATATAACAACAGAAACCAAGAAAATATAAAACAATAGTAACAAATAAAACCAATGACATAAAACTGGTTTTCTGAGAGAATCAATAAAATTTATAAATCACTAGTCAGACTGATCAGGAAAAAATTAAATTAGACACAAATTTCCACTATCAGAGATGACAGAGGAAGGATCACTGCAGAACTTAGGGAAATGGGAAAGGATGATTAGGAAAAAATATAAATAAATTGATGTCAATTTATTTTATAATTTAGGTGAAATGAAAAATTCTTTGAAAGACACAAACTACTAGAGCTCCTCAATAAGATAGAAATAGAGATAGATGGGTGACTGGGTGACTCAGTCGGTTGGGCATCTGACTTCGGCTCAGGTCGTGATCTCACGGTTGGTAGGTTAGGGCTTCACGTTGGGCTCTGTGCTGACAGCTCAGAGCCTGGAGACTGCTTCAGATTCTCGGTCTCCCTCTCTCTCTGCCCCTCTTCCACTCATGCTCTGTCTCCTTTGCTCTTATAAATAAACATTAAAAAATTAAAAAAAAAAGAAATAGAGGTAAAAACAATAGATAAATAGACATACGTGAATAGCCTGCATCCACTAAAGAAACGGAATTAGTAGTTACAAACTCTCTCCAAAGGCAACACCAGAGCCAGATGACATTACTGGTGAATTCTTCAGTTTAGCGTCTGACTATTGATATTGGCTCTGGTCATGATCCCATGGTCATGTGGGCATAGAGCCCTACATCAGGCTCTGCACTGAATGTGGAGCCTGCTTGGGATTCTCTCTCTCCCTCTTTCTGCCCCTCCCCTGCTCACTCTCTGTTTCTCAAAAGAAATAAGTAAATTTTTTTTTAATGAAAATGTGCTCAGCTGGGGAGCAAGTATTTGCAAGTTGAATATCTTAAAAAGAACTTCTATTGAGAACACATAAAGAAATTTCAAATGTCGGGGTGCCTGGGTGGCTCAGTTGGTTGAGCATTTGACTTCAGCTCAGGTCATGATCTCACAGTTTGTGAGTTTGAGCCCCACATCGTGCTCTGTGAGGACAGCTTGGGGCCTAGAACCTGCTTTGAATTCTGTGTCTCCCTCTCTTTCTGCCCTCCCCGCTCATGCTCTGTCCATCTCTCTCTCTCAAAAATAAATAAAACATTAAAAAATTAAAAAAAAAAGAAATTTCAAATATCAACCAGAAAGCAACCAGTAAAAAAATGAGCATAAGATTTAAACAAATTGTTCACCAAATGAAACCCAGGGATGGTAAATAAACACATGAGACGCGTGCGACGTCGTTAATACTTACAGGAAAGGAAATTAAAATCACAATGGAATGCCTTTCAATACCCATAAGGATGAAAATAATAATAAATGGAGCAATAATGCCAAATTCTGGTGCAGATGCAGGGAGCAAGTAAAATGTTCATATGCTGCTGGAAGGAATGCAAAACGAGGAAGCCTCTTCAGTCAACAGTTTGGCAATTTCTTATATCCTTAAACATACACTTATCGCATGGTTCAATGACCCTACTCTTCATTGTTTAAATGAAATGACAAATTATGTTCGCATACAAGTTTGTACTCAAATGCTTAGAGCAGTTCCATTTGTAATCATCGAAAATAGGAAGCAATCCAAATACTCTTCAACTGGTGAATGGATGAACAATGTGTGGTATACCCATACAGTGGAATAAAACTCAGCAATAAAAAGCAATGGACTATGGACACGTACAATGATGTGGAGGAACCTTGTATTTGTTTGCTAGGACTTTTGTAACAGAGTACCACAAACTGGAGGCTGAAACAACAAAAACGCATTTTCTCACAGTTCTGGGGGCTGGAAGTCCTGAAGTCAAGAGGTCAGCAGGATTGGTTCCTTCTGTTTCATGGCTCTCTCACAGCTTCTGCTGGTTTGCCGGCAATCTTTGGTGCTCCTTGGCTTTTACAAGCGTCACCCTGATCTGTCTTCATCTTTACGTGGCACTCTCCATAAAAGCCTGTCTGTGCCCAAGTTTCCTCTATGACACCAGTCGTATTAGACTAGGAGCCCATCCTATGCCAGTATGACCTCATCTTGACTTAACTAATTGCATCCACAGTGATCCAATTTTCTAAGTCACACTCTGGAGCACTAGGGATTAGGAATTCAACCTATGGATTTGTAGGGATACACTTGAACTCATCACAAACTTCACATGCCTTATGCTAAGAGAAAGAATCCGGGCGCAAAAACTATATACCTTGTTTATTCCGTTTGTATGACTTTCTGAAAAAATAAAAACGGTAGGGACAGAAAATGGAGCGGTGGTTGCCAGGTTGACAGGGAGGGGAAGGGACAGACTGCAAGGTTGTCGGGAGAAATTTTGCACAGCGTCAAAACTGTTGTACATCTTGATTGTGGTGGTGGTTATATGACCTCATTTTCTTGCTAAAACTTATTTAACTGTACCCAAAGAGGGTGAATGTTAATCTATGCTAATTGTACTTTAACAAAAGAGTGTGGAGAACAACAAGAAGTGGCTACCAATTATGGACATTTTTCATGTAAAGCCTTGCATTTCCATGAGCAGGAATTATCTTTACTATAGAGTGAGGCTGGAAAAATAAGTACTTCCATTCATCACTGGCCACCAGCTAAGTACAAAATTGGTACAAAGGAAAGTATTTGGGCAAACTAAAAATCTCTATATATGCATAGCCATTGAACCATTTATGGAAATTATTCCTAAGGGAATAATGTTGTGCGTTATGAAAGAAACATAATTTAGGAATCATGGATGAAAGACAAATATAAAAGACACCTCACTGAAAACGTTTTCTAAAGATTTTATTTATGCAAATGTTAGGGACCGTATGCTAAACCTTGCAGTTTAGCATGCAGAGACCTCATTTTCCAATGGCCCAGGAGATCTTGCCCAGAGTTACAAAATTATTTAAAGTTATTTCACGTAACCAAACCAATCTATTCTGTAGAACCAAGTAAGTGTTAAAAAAATCTATCCTCAGTAGGAAGAGGTCAGCTATACTATAAAAAACCATGTGTTTATTATATTTTTAGTTGTCCTTTGGGTCAATTATGTCTGTATGCATTTGTATTACCCCAAGAATGAAATTTATATTGGCCTGGAGCAGAAATATTATTCCTTCTAAGGTCCATCTGGCCATTTGCAGTTTTACCTATTGGCAGGTTTCCAAACAAGATCCAACATGCTCCAAAATAGATCCTCTCTTGTATTTAGAATTGCATATACACTTTCAAATGTGTTGTCAATGCACATAAAAGTTTCAACTTCTTAGGCTCTCCATTATTCTTCAAGCAAACGCTTAACTGTATTTATTTATTTATTTTTAATATCTTCCTTTTTAGAAAAAATATTTAAGCAATCTCTACACCCAATATGACCTCACGACCTCAAAGTTAAGAATTGCCTGCTCTTCTGACTGAGCCAGCCAGGCACCCCAACAGGAGTTTAACGTTAAAAAATGATTTATAAAGGAGCGCCTGGCTGGCTCAGTCAGTTGAGCATCTGACTCTTGATTTCAGCTGAGGTCATGATCCCAAGGTTTGTGGGTTCAAGCCCCACATCGGGCTCTGTGCTGACAGCTGGAGCTTACTTGGGATTCTCTCTCTCTCTCTCTCTCTCTCGATGAATAAATAAACATCTTAAAATTTTCTTAATAAAAAAATAATTTATAATGTCCTCCATGATCCAGCCCTTGTTTGCCCCCTTTGTTCCATCTGTAATGATTCTCCTGTTCCTCAGTATGCTCGGATTAAACGGGATTTATTTCAGTTTCTAGATTGTGCCACAGTCTCGTTTCTTGTGCCTTTGTACATGCTGTTCCTTATTCCTAGAACATACTATCCCTTCTTCTAACCAACTTCTACTCAGATTTGAAATCTTGGCTGAGATATCTCATTCAATCTTGGAACTAACAACATCATAGCAGTTTTCACAGTGACAACACAGTACAATCACCTGTCCACCTTGATAAGGGATGGGGACTGAGTCTCTCATTTCCTGTTGCATCACCAGGTCCTAACATACAAAAGGTATATATTGAATATGTAACAGTGGATATCATGCAGTTTCTTTTTGAATATTATAATATTTTCATGGGATGAATTCGATTCTGTTCTTAAAATGGTTTGTAGAAAAGACCCAGAGATGTGGAGCCCAAAGGTTCTGGTGCTTGGGTCCCGAGTTTGCTGTGAATGTGATCTGTAATGAGTTACTCAACCTCCCTGATCCTTAGTTTCTTCAACCATAAATGGGGCCAATAAAAATACCCTTGTTACTAGTCTAACTTCAGGAACAAATTAGGTCATGCACATGAAGCATTTCTTTTGAAACGATGAAGGGCTATACATATGTCCGTTATTTTATTGTCCACATTTCAGCAGAAGTCTCATGAGTAACATTTGGTGGTGGGTGAGTTGTCACTTCTCTTAAATTTCTATCAGCATCTATCAACAGTAACAATAAATGGATGTACAAACTAAGTGAAGCAGTATGCTTGTTATGCAAATACGTTGCCATATGCCCTGAGTTGCTAATTCCAAGTGTATTTTTTGCTCCTCCTATAAAACAATTTCAGAAGTATCACCACTCTAACCTGCAAGTTTCTTACAGCTACCAGCACCTATAAATCAAAACCCATCCCATATGAATTTGCTTAAAATTAAATTGGCCAGATCTATCACGGAGACTCTTTCAGTCTCCTTATTCTATCATTGAATACCATTGAAGTGAAGTTTTGAATAATGAGAAAAGCATAATTGGGCATACAGTTAGCACCAAGATCAACAGAGGAAAAAGTGTTTTATTAATGGATTTTCAAAGGTGTTATCTATAGAATAGCCTCCATTTAGGAAACGGTGACATTTGACTAATTAAAACCTGAGGTATCTCCAATGGCTCAGCTTCAACACTGTCTCCTCTTTTGACTGTCAAGGAGTGTCTTTAAATAAGGTGTGTGGGGCTCATTGATTTGCATGAATTCTTCTGGTTTCTGTCATCTAAGAGTCTAAAAGTCATGTCTTACAATTTTGAATGTTTATGGGCTTTGACAGTTCCCATCTGCTCTGGGGATGTCTAAGTGCCCCAAGCCTAGTTGGCAAAACTCAGTGAAATCTTTGTTTTTACTTGATAAAATTTAAATTATTTATAGTGGTTATGTCTCACTGATTATTAGAGAGATTTTTTTTGATGACACAAGGATTTCCTGTCACCATTTTCCAGATTATGAATAAATGCAAGGTAAAATGACACACACTTCTTATTAACATGAACTTTCTGATATTGTGATTATAATTAGTTGGACTGTAGTCCCTTCATTAGTTATTTATTTATTCACCTTCATTTTCCACTTCATTTTGGAAAGGATTTGTGGTGTTGTCATTTCATTAAGAAAAGTGCAAGGGCAATTGGAACAGAAATGTCAAGTATTCAGAAATTGGCGACCTTGAAAAAATCACCCTTACAACTCCACAGAGCAAAAATTTAACTATGGCAGAATGGCTTTCTACAGGAAAGGAACTAGGGTAGAATTCAGCCATGAATTTCACATGTGTCAAGATGGCTGACCTACATGCCATAGTTGCCAACTATTTGGGCCCAATTCATGGACATTCATGTTGTCTTTAATGCTTTACTTAGTAAATATTTATTAAGAACCTACTGTGTGCCGTTGTCCTTAGTACTGAAGAAAGATAAAGAAAACAGAGAAGGTAACTGTTGTCCTCATGAAGCATACATACTAATAAAACAAGTCACACAATAAATAATAGGCAAAAAAATTTTTTTGAAGAGTTCTGTGAAGGAAATACAGAGAGTTATGGCTGAAAACAGTGGAGTTGGGAAAGTCAGACAGAGCGACACTCTCCTGAATAAGTCTCCAGTTTCTCTGTTTGTTGTAAAATACCCTTTCAAATTAAAATGCGAGGTTGTGTGCTCTAATGTTATGGATTTAGGTACAACTTTTCACCTGCTGTAAAATCGTTCTTCCCGGGGCGCCTGGGTGGCGCAGTCGGTTAAGCGTCCGACTTCAGCCAGGTCACGATCTCGCGGTCTGTGAGTTCGAGCCCCGCGTCAGGCTCTGGGCTGATGGCTCGGAGCCTGGAGCCTGTTTCCGATTCTGTGTCTCCCTCTCTCTCTGCCCCTCCCCCGTTCATGCTCTGTCTCTCTCTGTCCCAAAAATAAATAAAAAACGTTGAAAAAAAAAATTAAAAAAAAAAATCGTTCTTCCCAAAGATGGTATTGGTTATCTGGATTTAGGCAATGTTTCAGTTCCAATTACTGACTTTGTAATAACAAAATTACGCTACATAATATTTTTTAAGTTCTTATGATAGGCACGAATTATCTCCTTCAGTCTTCACAGACCATGAGCTAGGTATTTATTTTAACATTTAAATTCTCCTTTCCTAGCAAATTTCAATTACATGGTAGTGTTATCAACTATAGTCACCATGTTATATGTTGGATTCTCAGACCTTAGTCTTCCTACACTTGGAATCTTGTATCTTTTTATCAACTTCTTTTTTTCCTTGCCTCCACTCACCCCAGCCCAGGTCCCCAGCAACCACATTTCTACTCTCTGCTTCTTTGAGATCTACTCTTTTTTTTTTTTTTTTTTTTTAAAGATGCCATGTATAAGTTGCACCAGGTAGCACTTTGTCTTTTTCCGTCTGGCTTATCTCACTTAGTGTAATGCCCTCAGTATCCATCCGTGTTGTCACAAATGGCAGGATTTCTTTCTTTCTCATGACTGAATAACTGTGTGTGTGTATGTATAGGTATGTATGTGTGTATATATCTATAACTATCTATCTATATATCATCTATCTATCATCTATCTTGATATAAAGTGGTATGTAGAAATACATATATAAATATTAGATATATATGTGTATGTATATAATCTATTATCTATCTATCCATACATACATAATATATACATACATATCTTCTTTATCTTTATCTTCTTTATCCATTCATCCATTGATTGGGCACTTAAATTGCTTCCATGCTTTGGCTATAGCAAATAATGCTACAATGAACATGGGAGTGTGGGCATCCCCTCAATATCTTCTTTTCTTTTCCCTTGGATATATCCCCAGAAATGGGATTGTGTGGTCATATGATAGTTATATTTAAAAATTTTAAGGACCCTCTATATTGTTTTCCATAGTGGCTACAGCAATTTACATTCCCACCAACTGGGCACAAAGCTTCCCTTTTCTCTACATCCTTACCAACACTTGCAATCTCTTGTCTTTTTGAGAATAGCCACTCTAACAGGCAGGAGGTGATATCCCATTGTGGATTTGATTTGCATGCCCCGGGTGATTACTGATATTGAGCAATTTTCACATACCTGCTGAGCATTTGTATGTCTTTGGAAAAATGTCTATTCAGTTCCTCTGGCCATTTTTTAATTGGATCATTTGGTTTTTATTGTTGTTGTTAGAGTTGTGTGAATTCTTTACATTTTTATAGTGACCCTTTCGTAGATATATGATTTAACAATATTTTCTCCCATCTCAGAGGATGCCTTTTCATTTTATCGAAGATTTTCTTTGTTGTGAAGAAGCTTCGTAAATTGACATAGTTCCAGTTGTTGATTTTAACTTGTGTTGCCTTTGATTTTGATGTCAGACCCAAAACATCATTGCAAAGATTGTCGTCAAGGAGCTTACTCTTTATCTTTTCTCTTGGGATATATGGTTTCAGTATTTTAATTTAAGTCTAATGCATTTTGATTCGATTTTTGTTCATGGTGTAAGATAGGGATGCTGTTTAATTTTTTTGCATGTGCTATCCAGGTTTCCCCCACCACTTGTTGAAGAGATTATCCTTCCCCCATTGTATATTCTTGGCTCCTTTGTCATAAATTAATAACCATATATGTCTGTATTTATTTGTGGGCTGCCTATTCTGTTCAATTGATCTGTATGTCTGCTTTAATGCCAGTACCACAGTGCTTTGATTACTAGAGCTTTGTAATATAGTTTGAGATCAGGAAATGTGATACCTCCAGCTTTTTACTTTTTCTCAGTATTGCTTTGGCTCTTTGAGGTCTTTATGCATGAATCTCAAGATTTTGAGTTGCTGTAGTATTGCTATATATATATATATATATGCATATATATACATTTATTATTATTATTTATTATTATGAAAGAGTGGGAGAGGGGGGCAGAGGGAGAGAGAGAGAGAGAGAGAGAGAGAGAGAGAGAGAGAGAGAATCTTAAGCAGGCTTCATGCTCAGCACAACACAGGATGCGATTCCACAACCCTGGGATCATGACCTGAACCAAAATCAAGAGTTAGAGACTCAATTGACTGAGCCACCCAGGCACCCTTGTTAAATTATTTTTAAATCATTTTGTGCAAGTATAACATGGAAGTCATAGAGTGCACAAATCTTAAGTGTAATATTTAATAAAATTTTATGAGGTGAATATACCAGATATGACATTACCAGTGACCAGAGAATGCCCTTGTACCAACTCCAGTTATTGCCTGCTGCCAACAGCAGCCACTTTCCTGAGTTCTATCACATTTGGTTAGGAAATTTCTTGTGAACACACATTCTTTTACGTTGGGCTTATTTTTTTCTCCATGCCATATCTTTAGATTCATCCATTTGTTGCATGAATCAGAAGTTTGTTCCTTTTCATTGATGTATGTTATTCTAAAGTGTGACCGTACCATGATGTGGTTATCCTTTCTACTGTTGACAGACATTTGATTATTTCTAGCTTTTGACTCTGATGACCTATGGGCATTCTTGTTCATGTATATTTGTGTACATAGGCACTTGTTTTGTGGGTGAACATTTAGGACTGGACTTGTTGATTCACAGGGCATGTGCAGCTTTAGTAGATGTTGGCAAGTAGTTTCTATTAGTTGATACTCTGTAATGTCAAACAAACCAAGCCATTATGAATGATACAGAATAAGAAATTTATTACAGTAGTTAGACTTTACTCACTCGTTGAAGCTGAAGAAGCAGTCCTTTGAAGATACTGTCATTATGTCTATTGTTGAGTTCCAAACCACCCCAAATCAGCCAGACCAGCAGCTGGAAAGAAAAGCTGAAATCAGAAGAGAACAATAAGAAATTGGAACTCACAAGGAAAACTAGAATCTTTGAGGAAAGGTGGGAACACTTGAGAAGATCTCAATAGTGTTAGGAAAAAGCAAAACCTGCTTTTATCACTTGATGGTTCCATTAAACTGAAAGTTAAGCTTGATAGATGGGCACTTTAACCTCCAATCTTGATGATGTGGGTCATCTGCTAGCATCGTTTGCCATAGAGCTGCACACATATTTGGCCCAGGCCTCGGAGAGGTCGAAAGAAGAGATCATCCAGAGCCGACAAGCTGCGAGCGAACTGGAGATCAGTGGCAACATGGCTGACTTCCTGCAATGACCCTCAGCACAGAAGAAATATGGTTCCTGATCTACTCCTGTCCTCTTGATATCACTTATAATGTTTTTTCTAGCCAATGTTAACAAAGAATCCTATGAGAAAATAACTTATGTAAAATACAGTTTCAGCTTAGTTGAGTAAACAAAGGACAAAGCCATCCTTTTCCAATGCTTGTCACATTGACATCCATATATACCTTTGCTAACCATCCTTAACTGCTTAAAAAAATCCTCTTTCTACCTCACATGATACAACTATATTTATACAACTTTAAAAATGCTTGCTATCCCTCTCCTCAAAACAGGTAAAATCCTTTAATCGATTTTTAAGCTGTGTTATTACTCTCCTAGCTGAATTAAATGCCTATTTTGAAATTCTGAATTAAATACTGAGATGTAAGTTCAATGCCTTTGAATATATCTTACGTGAGATGGTTGAGAAATAAAAGAGGGAAAGAAGTTGGTTAATATTTATATAAATAGAGTCATATCAAAATAAAGAAGGAATATTCATGACTATCATAGATTTTATTTCCATAACTAGCCACCTAATTTCAGCTCATATCTTTCAGCTCCATACTTACTCTTTCCCTTAGCAAGCACTTAGCTTGTCATAGTCCCCTGACTGGTGCAGTGACTCAAACTTTTACTCCTAAAGGATTTGGGCTATTTATAGTCTCGCCTATATTGGGTTATAATTTTCCACTGATTATTTTTTCCTTTCTAAGTTTTTATTTAATTCCAGTTAGTTAACATACAGTGTATATTTAGGTTCAGATGTATAATTTAGTGATTCATCACTTACATACATCATCTGGTGCTCACCACAAGTGCCCTTCTCAATCCCCTTCACCTATTTAACCCATCCCCCTGCCTACTTCCCCTCTGGTAACCATCAGTTTGATCTCTATGGTTAAGATTCTCTTTTAACTTCCTCTCTCCCCCTCCCCATGTTTATTTGTTTTCTTTCTTAATTTCTACATGTGAGTGAACTCATATAGTATTTGTCTTTCCCTGACTGACTTATTTCACTTAGCATATAATTCTCTCTAGTTTCATCCTTGTCATTGCAAATGGCAAGATTTCATTCTTTTTATGGCCGAATAATATTCCATTGTGTGTGTGTGTGTGTGTGTGTGTGTGTGTGTAACATCTTCTTTATCCATTCCTCAGTTGCTGGGCACTTGGGCTGTTTCCAAAATGTGGCTATTGTTGATAATGTGACTATAAATTACAGGGTGCGTATGTTCATTCAAATTATTATTTTTGTATCTTCTGGATAAATACCTAGTAGCGAAATTGCTGGGTCATAAGGTAGTTCTATTTTTAGCTTTTTGAGGAAGCTCCATACTGCTTTCCAAGGTGGCCGCACCGGTCTGCATTTCCACCAACAGTGTGAGAGGGTTCCCCTTTCTCTGCATTCTTGCCAACACCTGTTGTTTCTTGTGTTGTTAATTTTAGCCTTTCTGACTGGTGTGAAGCAACATCTCATTGTAGATTTGATTTGTATTTCCCTGATGATGAGTGATGTTGAGCATATGAAAATGTGTTGGCCACCTATATATCTTCTTCGGAAAAATGTCTATTCATGTCTTCTGTCCATTTTTAACTGGATTATTTGTTTTTTGGGTGTTGAATGTTACAAATTATTTATATATTCTGGATACTAACCCTTTATCAGATATGTCATTTGCAAATATCTCCCCAATTCCATAGGTTGCCTTTTAGTTTTGTTGATTGTCTCCCTCGATGTGCAGAAACTAATATCATCCTCAATGGGGGAAGACTAAGAGATTTTCATCTATGGTCAGGAATAAGATAGCGATATTTACTCTCAACACTGTTATTTAGCATAGTACTGGAAGTTCTAGCTGTAGCAATCAGACAACACAAAGAAATAGAGCGTATCCAAATTGGCAGGAAAGAAGTCAAACTTTCAGTTGCAGTAGCCATCTTTCAAGATTTCAATAACCTCATGTGACTAGTGTCTACTATATTGGACTACACAGATATGAAATTTCACTAGAGAGTCTAGAGATCATAATAATCCAAACTATTGTTGACTGGCACAAAAATTTTGCTAGAGGAATACAAGAGCTAAAAATGACAAGAGTCCCCATTTCCACCTATTGACTCTGGGACCAATGGATTTTAACTAGAAAAAGCAGTACTATAGAGAGGCTGCTGACTTACCACACATGGCACCCTGAAAGCCATCGTTGAGTCTTCCAACAGCCATTCCACTGTGTTATCAGTAAAGCTGCTTCAGGATGATGAGGGAGATGGCAAGAGACTGTGTCTCCAATCACAACAAAGCTGTGTGGGATACCATAATGTTGAATAAGGTTTTCTGTAAACCCTTGCATTGTGGTTTTGGCAGAAGACTTATGGGCCAAAAAAGCCAATCCATACTCAGAGTAAGTGTCTATTCTACTGGTAACAAAATGCAGCTCCTTCCATTGTAGCATGGTCCAATGTAACCAACCTGTACCAGCTTGCTGCATGATCTCCTTGGGGAATAGTACAATACTGGGAACCCAGAATTGGCTTTCCTGGTGGCAGTTTGGGCCTTCAACAGTGGCTTTAGCCAAAATCTCTTTGGTGGGTGGTAGTTTATGTTTGTGAGCTCATGTGTAAACTCTGTGCCTAAAATCATAGCCATTTTGTTCATGGACCTATTGGGCAAGGACAGCAGTGTCTGGGGACAATGATTGACTGACCTCCAGAGAATGGATCATCTTATCAGGATGATCATTAAAATCCTCTTGTTTGAGGTTACTCTTTGTTAAGTGTTCACATGAAGAACAACTATCTTCATAATCTATGCTCATTAACAGAACAAATATTCCAATTATATCCCTTTCAACTCTTCAACCAGTCCTCTACTCATTAGCTGCTGTTCATTAAGTAGTATAGATTCATACTTCTGGTCATCTCTCCTTCCAGGCAAAGCAAACAACCAGGTACATAGCTCAAAGCTTTGTCTACTGGAGGATTTCCCCTCATCACTATTCTCCAGGGCCACTCCAGCATAGACCTGTATAAATGCTCCCATCTCTAAAAGAAGCCATTGTTTTCTTAGTCCACTGGTTATAGGGAAATCTCCATAGTGTTATGAGGGAAGGTCGAGAAGGGGGAGTCAATGTCATATGAATATGGCCTGTGGGCATCTGGGCCGTCTGCTCAGCTGAGCTCAATCTTGTATGTACCACTTCTATTTGACAGTGAAGTATTGTTGTGTTGTCCAACTTTATGGTTTGAGGGTCAGATGACACCTGCTTCATAATGAGCAGCTAAGGTCTTATGATAAACTGGTGGTCTCTGATCAAGCATTCATTTGTTGCTTGGCCCCAGTGGTAAGCCTGAAGCTATTTCCCAAAATGATAAGAGTAGTATACAGAGGATGATACAGTTTTGATCCAAAATTTTAAATGTTTACTATGTGATCTAATTATAGGGTCTTGCCAAAGTCTCTGTAAAGTATTCCAATCTGTCATAGACGTGCCAAGCATCATGAGACCATGCAAGGTCATATCCAAGTGGTAGGGAAGCTAAAGAATTTTTTTTTTCTGGGCCCTGCTCAGACCTGGCAGATTATCAAGCTACTCAATAAATTGGTCAGAGTATCATGCCCAAAAGGGGTTTATTGTTTGGCAAAGTCTAAAATGGCACACTAAGCATTTTTGGTTCTTTTTTTTTTTTTTACCGGTTTTTTAACAAATTCTTTTTTAACAAAAAGCCATTAGTTTTTTTTACTTTAAAAAGAATATTTCAATATGTCTCAGACCACTTTGTCCCTGAAAATTCCATTGAGGTGATAAGTTTCTAAATTTTTGTGGGATTTATTTCCCTTTCCTTTCTCATGCATATATTCTTCCAAAAAGTCTAGAGTAGTCGCTGCTTCCTGCTCATCTGGCCCAATCAGCATGATATCATTAATGTAATAGATTATCAGTATAATGATGTCTTGTGGAATGAAGATGCCATATAAGTCCCTGTAGACAATATTATGATGTAGACAGTTAACATGGTTTTATATTGCTGTTCCTTCAAGAGGAAAGCAAATTCTCCAGGAAAAGAAATTTCTGGTGGGGGGGTGGGGGGTGGGGGGAGAGCAAAGAGAGAGAGAGAGAGGGAGAGAGAGAGGCATTTGTCAGATGCTGAGACAGTGTTGATTTGTTCCAGTAACGATTGTACATCTGAAACAGCATCTGTAATTGGATTTCACCACCTGATTAAGTTTACAATAATGCACTACTATCTGCTAAGTTCGATCTGTCTTCTGTTCAGGCCAAATAGAAAAGTTGAAGGACAACGTGGTTCCTCACATTATACCTTTCAAAACCTTGAAATCTCTGAAATCCCTCCAAGGATATGTTACTTGTTATTTTGATAGGTAGAGACAGCTGTTCTACAAATTTTCATCTGAACTTTTCTACCTTATTTGCCATGGAGCTACTCATGTACTTGGTCCATGCTTTTAAGAGGCTAATGGAGAAGATCTGGTGGGGATCTCACCCCAGCTGAACATCTCACTGCTGCCCCATACTAACTAGGTGAGCTGGGAGATAAGTGACAGTATACATGAATTGTCCCGGTGCCTGTGCCCTGTGCTGGCTTCGGAGTATAAGAAATACGACTATCGTTTTACTTTGCCTTCTAATTATCATTCCAAAACCATGAAGATCTTTTTTCTGTTTTATTTTACAAAAGATTTATAGCTCTTTATTGAAATTTATATCTACAATCTGTCTGGAACGTGGTTTAAGATAAACACCGAAATGCATACTTTTCTCATATTGGCACTCCTTTGATTGGGCATCATGTATTAAAAAGAATATCTTTTCTAGCAAAATAAGATAAAAACAGAGAGGGACGCAAACCATAAGAGATTCTTAAATACAGAGACAAACTGAAGGTATCTGGAAGGGTCTTGGGGTGAAAAGATGGCCTAAAAAGGGTATGGGCCTCTGGAAAGCAGTGTGGAGGTTCCTCAGAAAATTAAAAATAGACCTACCCTATGACCCAGCAATAGCACTGCTAGGAATTTACCCAAGGGACACAGGAGTACTGATGCATAGGGGCACTTGTACCCCAATGTTTATAGCAGCACTCTCAACAATAGCCAAATTATGGAAAGAGCTGAAATGTCCATCAACTGATGAATGGATAAAGAAATTGTGGTTTATATACACAATGGAGTACTACAGGGCAATGAGAAAGAACGAAATATGGCCCTTTGTAGCAACGTGGATGGAACTGAAGAGTGTGATGCTAAGTGAAATAAGCCATACAGAGAAAGACAGATACCACATGTTTTCACTCTTATGTGGATCCTGAGAAACCTAACAGAAACCCATGGAGGTGGGGAAGGAAAAAAAAAAACAAGAGGTTAGAGTGGGAGAGAGCCAAAGCATAAGAGACTGTTAAAAACTGAGAACAAACTGAGGGTTGATGGGGGGTGGGAGGGAGGGGAGGGTGGGTGATGGGTATTGAGGAGGGCACCTTTTGGGATGAGCACTGGGTGTTGTATGGAAACCAATTTGACAATAAATTTCATATATTGAAAAAAAAATAAAAAGGGTATGGGCATTAAGGAGGGCACTTGGGATGAGCACAGGGTGTTATATGTAAGTGATGAATCACTGGGTTCTACTCCTGAAACCAATAATCCTACACTGTATGTTAACTATCTTGAGTTTAAGGAAATACATTTAAATTTTTCTACTTTAATAAGAAGTCATGATGTCTAGTAGTGTAACTCCTTTAAAATTTTTGTCTTCATTATTTTGCTCTCTTGCCTTTTCATATATATTTTAGAATTCATTTGCCAATAGCCACAAAAATTCTTGTCAAAATTTTGGCTGGGGTGCATTGAATGTATACAACAAAAAACAAAAAAATGTTGAGAATCAACATTTTGACAGTATTGACACTTCCAATCTATGAATGTAGTATATTCGTCTATTTTTTTTTCAAAGTCTTCTCTGATTTCTTTTAATACAGCTTTTTGGTTTTCTGTCCAGAAGTCACATGCATTTTGGATTTATTCTTAGGTATTTGATATTTTTGATGTTATAAGAAATGGTATCTTTTTAAGAATTTTTAATAGTTTTGTTACTATGTTGTATACGATCTTTCACCCTGTAATTTTCTTCATTTAATTAGTAATTAAATTTACCGAAGATTCTTGTTCTCAATTATGCCAAATGAAAATAATGACCCTTACATTTCTTCCATTCTGATTCTTATAATTTCTATTTTTTTACATTTCCTTTTTGAACTGTCTAGGACCTCCAGTACTTTTGACTAAATGTAATGATAATGGAGAGTCTTGTCTCATCCATAGAGTTAGCTGTACATCGTCATTGTTGTTGTTTATAGTTTCTCTTGATCAGACTGGGAAAATTTCTTTCTGTTCCTTGTTTTATACTTTTTTAAATTAACAGGCATTGATAGCTTTTTCTGCAAATTGCAGATGACCATATGATATTTTTTTTCCTGATGATATAGTAAAGTCATGTCAATTGATTTTAGAATGTTAATCTTACATTTCTTTAATACACCTAGCTTTTCTAACACATTATTTTGAATGTGACTGCTATCACTTAGTTTATGCATATGCATATATGTGTATTTATGCTCATGAAATTGCTATTACGTTCTGTTATGATCCTTACACTACAGATTGGAATACAGGTATAGAGACTCTAAATAAATGATTAAAGTCAACAGGCAGTGATTCAGCGTGAGAGAATTTGATTCAAGAATATATTTCCATAACATTAAATTATTAAATAGAAGCTACTGATTATAATGTTTTCAGAAAATGACATAAAATGATGCTATTCTGTGAAGTCCCATATATTAAAGGTTATGAATTTGTATTTTTCTAGAAATTATACCACTTTGGCAAGCAGGACGGTTAATTCTATGTATAATTTGGCCGGGCTAAAAGGATGTTTAGAGAGCTGGTGAAAAATTATTTCTGAATATGTCTGTGGGAGTATTTCCAGAAGAGATTAGCATTTGACTTAGACTGTGAGGGACCATCCTCACCAATGCAAGTGGACATCATCTGATGCATTGATGGCCTACACGGGGCAAAAGGGCAGAGAAAGGGTGAATGTGTTCTATTTGTTTGAGCTGGGACATCCCTCTTCTCCTTGCCTCATATATGTGTGCTCCTGGTTCCTGGGCCTTTAGATTCAATTGAATTATACCACTGGCTTAGAGATAGCAGAATATCCCCTGGTGCTCCAGCTTAGAGATAGCAGATCATTGGACTTCTCAGTCTCCATAATCACATGAGTCTATTTCTATAATACATTCCTTTGGTGTGTGTGTGTGTGTGTGTGTGTATAATTTTATTATTTTATTATATTATAAATATAATATTATATCCCTAAAACAATATTATGTATTATTCTGTTCTGTTACTCCAGACAACCCTGACCAATATTGGCAAATCTTATTTTTTTTCTACATAGTGGTAATGCATTTTTACCATGGCTTACAAGACCTTAAATAATCTATCTTCCTGGGGTGCCTGGGTGGATCAGTCAGCTAAGAGGCCGGCTCTCAATTTCAGATCAGGTCATGATCTCGTGGTTTGTGAGTTTGAGCCCTGCGTGGGACTCTTGTGCTGACAGCACAGAACCTGCTTGGTATTCTCTCTCTCCCTCTCTCTCTGCCTCGTCCTTGCTCATGTGAGCATGCTCTCTCTTTCTCTCTCTCAAAATAAATAAATAAACATTTTAAAAAATCTATCTTCCTTCTCCTTTTTTTTACATTTTTAAAATATAATTTATTGCCACGTTAGCTAACATACAGTATCTATAGTGTGCTCTTGGTTTCGGGGGTAGATTCCCATGATTCATTGCTTACATACAACACCCAGCGCTCATCCCAACAAGTGCCTTCCTCAATGCCCATCACCCATTTTCCCCTCTCCTCCGCCTCCCCCCCCCCACCCCATCAACCCTCAGTTTGTTCTCTGTACTTAAGAGGCTCTTATAGTTTGCCTCCCTCTCTGTTTGAAGCTATTTTTTCCCTTCGCTTCCCCCATGGTCTTCTGTTAAGTTCCTCAAGTTCCACATATGAGTGAAAACATATCTGTCTTTCTCTGACTGACTTATTTCACTCAGCATAATACCCTCCAGTTCCAGCCATGTTGTTGCAAATGGAAGGATTTCATTCTTTCTCTTCTTGCGTTCACACACAGTTATTATTATTCTTCAACCACACTGACCACTTGCCATTGTCTGAACATACCCATGACCAAGTGTACTCCTGTGTTCGTGTCATTGCATGTGACATCCCCTCTACCTGGAACTTTCTCTCTGTAGACATCTGCATGGCTCACTTCCTCATTTCCTTAACTTTTCTGCAGAAATGCCACCTTACTAAAAAGGACTTCCCTGACTCATGCCACCTTTTTTTTTTTTAATTTTTTTTTAACGTTTATTTATTTTTGAGACAGAGAGAGACAGAGCATGAACAGGGGAGGAGCAGAGAGAGAGGGAGACACAGAATCTGAAACAGGCTCCAGGCTCTGAGCTGTCAGCACAGAGCCCGACGCGGGGCTCGAACTCACGGACCGTGAGATCATGACCTGAGCCGAAGTCGGATGCTTAACCGACCAAGCCACTCAGGCACCCCTCATGCCACCTTCTAATGTAGTTATTAGCAGAGAATCAGAGCCCTGCTCCTCCTTTCCCTGGTCACCCATAAACCGGTTCCCTTTACTAGTTTCTTACCTCCACAGCCTCTATCGATACCTAGGATTGTAAATTCATTTCTTTACCTTCTCCAAAATATTGTAAACTCCTGAAAAAGACAGGGATTTATTCTGGATCTATTTCTACAGCCAGATGAGTATCTGATATATTATAGACTTTTTTTTTTCATAGATGTTTATTGTACGAATGAACAAATAAATGAATGAATGTGTTTCAAAGTGTCAAAAGTTACATAATTTCTCAGAAATTTGCTAATTCTTTTTTTCCCTGTGACTCTAACCCTGAAGACAGACAAGCTTGGTGCCTTCATTATTATCTTCTTTTTATAGCAATGATTCAGAAGGTGTTGATAGATATTTAACACATCTTCAAGATACATCCTGACTAGACCCAAGGTAACTTGGAGGTGGGGGCATTCATCATATGCCATATGATAAACTTCTGCTGTTTTCTTGTAGTGCAAGGGGCTCATCCTGCCCACTTTATATGCAATATGTTTGAAAAATGAAAGATTATTGTTGATATTAAAGTAAGATATGCAATATCATATGTAATTCATTTCCCTCAACATATGCCCTTTAGCTATATTCAACCCTGTCCTTCACACCTGGTCCTGAGATAAATGTAAAAATGGGGTTCTGTATATAAATTGTGCCTCTATCTACCAAATTGATTTCTGGGGCCAAAGAAATCGTTGTAATTTATGAGATGCACTTGCGATAGTCATGAATGTTAAGCAGAGCAGATGGGACTGGGTGACATGACTTTGATTTTTAATTATAGGTCAACTCGGCTTAATTCCATAGTGTGACACGTCATCCCCCTCTCTTTAAAGTGAAAGCTAAAGTGCAAACGAACTAACCTTTGAATGTCAGCCTGCATTCCAGCAGCGAAATATGCAGCTCTGAGCAAGTAACTTGACTTCCTGGGCCCTCAGTTTTCGTAGCCTGGCCCGTATCATTTCTAATGTCCATCCTTAAATCTGCAAAAACGCAATGGTTCTAGAACATCATTTATTAAGGGAACCAGCTTGGGAATTAGAACTTGGATGAGAAGTGCTTTAGTCTTAAGTCTCCTACACAGCCTTCTGATACAGAGAGAGGAGGAGAGAAAGGGCGGAGAGAGAGAGAGACAGAGAGAGCCATCCATCAGAAATCTTTTTTAAAAAACACAAGCCAAGTTTTTATTTATTTTTAATGTTTATTTATTTCTGAGAGACAGAGAGATACAGAGCAGGAGCAGGGGAGGGGCAGAGAGAGGGGGAGACACAGAATCCGAAGCAGGCTCCAGGCTCTGAGCTGTCAGCACGGAGCTCGCCGCAGGGCTCAGGCCCACCAACCGCGAGATCAAGACCTGAGCCGAAGTCGGACGCTCGACCGACTGAGCCACCCAGGCGCCCCATCACAACCCCGATTTTAAAACACAACCTTAGTTTGCCAGACCTCGCCTACCTGGGAGAACAGATGAGGTCAGAGTCACAAAGCACTCAAGTTTTGTGGGATCTTTCCTTTGACTCCGGAATCTCACTGTCTTCTTGAATATCATTCTTCTGCTGGAAGATGTGTCTAAGAATCCCTAGGGATTGTGTGTAGCTATGAGGAAGGGAGCTGGAGCAAGCCTGAGGGAAAGAGGTTTTGGTGATGTCAACAACAAGGGTAAAGTTACCATGACCTGGTGGAGTTTGGTGCATTGAAGATAAGATGTGTTTACAGCCCAAAGAATGGCAGTGGAAGGGGGGGTGGGGGGGGGCGAGGTAGGGGAGGTAACATAAGATCAGAAAGTGAGGTGGGACTAGATCAAGCAGGGATCTGTAGGACAGCTATTTTAGCTTTTATTTATGATACCACTGCTTGCCATAAGTCTAGGTATGGGTTAGAGTGGGAGAGAGCCAAAGCATAAGAGACTCTTAAAAACTGAGAACAAACGGAGAGTTGATGGGGGGGGGTGGGAGGGAGGGGAGGGTGGGTGATGGGCATGGAGGAGGGCACCTTTTGGGATGAGCACTGGGTGTTGTATGGAAACCAATTTGACAATAGATTTCATATATTGAAAAAAATAAAAATAAAAATAAAAGAAATTGGTTTTAGCTTACAAAAAAAAAAAGTCTAGGCAGGGGTGAGGTAGAAAGAAGATTTGAGTGACAAACATCATGCTATATTAGGAAAGATCCTTCTCCCACTGCCAATGGTCTCCTTACTAGTTCAAGTTCATCCTGGGTGGTTCCTGGACGTGTAAGGAACCTCCCAAGTGTAAGAGACCTCCCAACAAGTCCTTTCACAGATTTTTTTGGAGATTGGCCCTGCTAACTCATCAGGTATGTCCAGTCATGTCAGAAGCACATTTTAGGTACAAGGCGGGAAACCCTGTACTCAGACTACATCATCATATAATACCATAATCAAAATTTGTAATCTCTTCAGGAATCTAGAAACTTCAATGCTAAGTGCACTTGAACTTCTAATTGGAGGCTAAAGATGATTTAGATAAGGTTACCGCGTGTGTCCCTCATCAAGAATGGACTTTCTTCCTTCGTTCCTTGGCTATCTGCTTGGCTGGATCTAGCCCATCTCAGGGCTCTATCACACAGAGGAAGCCACACTCCTCTTGAGATTGATCTCCTTATTAGTAGGACCGGCTGGTAACCCCGGGACTATTTTCAAAGTCTCTGAGCAAATATAGGCAAACCCTTTCAGAAGGGTGGACAGAGAAGGAACTGGCCTAACTGGCAGCTGATATTTGAAACGATGATCTAAATCTTCTGTACCACCTTGAGGGCTCACTGACTTTCCGCAAACAAGTCGAACGTGCACTGCTTTCTCGTTAGCAGGGATGACCAAATACGCTCTCGGATGATGTATGTGTGGTAAAGCTAGTTAGTGAGAACTAACAAAATACTTGTTTCGGGCACAGTGATGAAAACAAGTATCTGCGTCTGGGAAACCTCCGCTGGTGAAACCAATCATTTTAATGAGCAGAAATACATACAGCTGAAGTTGTGTTCTAATGCAAAATGTGTATTTGTGGAAACGAGGCTTTCTTGAGTAATGCTCTCAAAGCTTGCTGAGGAGGGAGAGAGATTAACAAACTGACATGTGGTATTAGTTTCTTTGTAAAATATTTTATACGACTTAACTATTTTGCGGGATGACTGAAGAGGTTTTTTTTTTTATGAAAAAATATTGAATGGCAGTGCCCTTGAAATTACATGTCTGTAAAGAATGTCACAGTAGTCCCACAGTAAAGTTCGTTTCTGGGGGAAATATCTAGCACAGCTCACTTGAAGAGAAGTTCCGGGTCTGGGACTCCTTTGTGTGTATGTGATTGTGCTCTTAGTTTGATTTGATTTTTTGTGGGGGGATAGACTGAGAGAAAAACTGTCTTAACTAAAAAATACATGCACAGTTGATTAAAATTTACTAAAGGACAAATCTACAATTTTAGGCTATCTTTCAAAATCAGTCCTCCGTTCTGAATCATCCATTTACTTGTGGAGATTCAGTTCACTCCTTTATTATTAAGGTACATATTCATAGTACTTTTCGAGTTTTGCTGTTCCAGTTACAAATAGCTTCTGCTTTTCTCGGACATAATTTCACTTTGTTTGAGCAAGAATTCTTGACTTCCGTGGTTTTTGGTTTTGTTTTTAAAGGGAAAGAATCCATTTGCTGATTTTTTTTTCTTCTCCTTATTGGGCTTATCAAGTGATTTCAGGCACATTATTTCAGGCCCTTAATTGATGTGCTCCTACTGGGTTAATATTGCATTTCTTTATTTCTAAGAGTTGATTCTCTAGGTTTGTGAGATGAATTTGTTAACACGTCGAGTTTTCATGAAAACAGCAAACTTTAATCACAAAGCTGGGAGTAAGACAGTGGGGGTTGGTGATCTCTGCTTCCCTAACCCCATTCTTTGGCAGAGAAATCCAATGAGTACGCTTTGATTTTTGCCACCCACCACTAACAGAGTTATTAACCAAGAGATGTATGTTATTATGTAGGACCTCTCAGCGCAGATAAAGATTTAATGCAGGATTCCCTCCCAGGACTGATGACAGCATGAAGAATTACACACTGTGGGATAAGTTTTAAAATTCCCAGCAATTTCTGCAAATCTATGGAAGAAATGGTTTAAGAAATAGCTTTTGTCAGCTCATTGTGTTGATTTCACTTGCCCAGCATAGAAGAGTATATAAAGCTATGTAAGGGTAATAAAGACTCTGTTGAAACAAAATTTTCCTAGATGTGGAGATACAATATAAAATCTAAAATTCAAAGGAAAAAAAAACTATTTTTGGACGCTATTGATTCTTGGGAGGTTTGTATGAATAGCCGAGGACCAGTGATGTCATAACGCGCACAGTGTTGCTCCAACAGGGAAAGTTTGCTAACTTGTATCTGGGGCTTATGCTTTATGTATATTATATTAGTTCATTTGATTCTTACACTAATTCTCTGGGAAAAGGTTTACTACTGATGAAATCAGGGTGCAGAGATTAAGCACAACTATGTGTCCAAGGCTAGGCAGAAAGGGAGCAGAAGAGGGAGAATCTGAACCCAGGACCTTTGACTCAAGACTCTGTGCTTTTCACCACTAATCTGTATGGTACTAATAGATGTTGATTACTGTCACATTCTCTGTGGCTGGGCTGCAGTGCTGCTGGAACTTGTCTTGGTTTGAGAAGCTGCGAAGATACTCCAAACTTAAGGTTTCCCTGGTCATTCCGGAATCTTCCACAAGGGTCTGACCCTCTCATCCTGTCTCCTATCTTGGTAGAAAGTGCTGGCAATCGGGTTCCTTTCACGAATCTTGTGATGGGAGAGAGGAAGACAAGTCAACACTGACCTTTGTTCAAGCTAAGCCATGAAGAAGGAGAACTTCATCACGACAGAATCATGACTTTCTTAATAATCAACTTAGGGGGGAAATGTGAAGAGACCTGTTATGCATTTTGTCATGGTCTAAAATAATGGCTTTCTATTAGAAGTTCAGGTTCCATCTAAACCAGGGTCTCTTAACCTCAGAAGTGATGACATTTTGGGATGAGTACTTTTGTTGTTGCTACAGGAGGCTGTCCTGTGCATTGCAAGGTGTTGACCGGAACTCCTGGCTTCTCACTAGATGCCGGTAGCATTCCCCCACGTGACAGCCAGAAATGTGCCTCCGGACGTTGCCCAGTATCCCCTGGAGGCAAAATCGTCCCTGGTTGAAAATGATCGGTAGATATAGTTGTATGTGTTTACAGTTGTCACCTAAGTGGTATGAAGGGTTTTTATAACTTTAATTAATATTGATAGAGTTCCCATCAATTTTTATATTTTTAGAAAACTGGGGTTTTTTTATTTCTCTATGCATTAGAATTAGTATTTATCTTTTAATTGACCAGTTGAGTTCTTTGATTAATTGTTTTTTAATAGCATGATTAGTGGCATGTAAGATAGGAAAGGTAGATTTTTCTCAGGGCATGGTATCATAAAGGGGAAAGCAACCTGGAATGATAAGATAGTAGCTTGTTGAGAAATTCCAGAAACAACTCAATAGGGATATTTGGGGCGATATATATATTTGATATATAACTGATATATATGCAATTATAATCCAGGCGGAGTGAAAGTTTATCACGGAAAAAGGTAGCTAGAGCTCAAACCACTGTATGAACAGTGACACAGGGGACTTCAACTGCTTTCCTGAATGATGAGTATTGTAGCATGTAAGAACCAGAGGGCCTACTTATGATCCGTTTATTCAATTCTCTCATTTTACAAAGAAACGGGGTGTAGGGAGATTAAATTAACTCGCCAAAGTTCCTGGTGGCCAACATAGGGCTAGAAGATGGATTTCCCAATTCCCATGTCTACTGAACACAGTTTCTCTGGGGAATGAATGAAATCCTGCATTAGTGGTCAGGAAGAGTCTGCCATTTTCACCTGCAGAATCAAGGGCTCTCCTTCTTTGCTCGTGTTATTTTTCTTCCTTAACATTTCTGCTAGAACGCTGTCATCCCGTGTTCCTCTTTCGTCAACGAAGTTTCGCTTTTTGCAGAGAAGAGACTATCTTTATATCATCTCGGTACCTAACACAGTCAAGCAAGTGTTTAAAGAAACAATATTCTGTGAACCTGAAGAATGATGAACTCCAGGCGTTGTGGATTGATACAAAGGCTACCACTGCTAAGCGCCTGAATCACACCTGTGTTTTCCCAATATGGGGAAAACTATTATTGGATGCTATTGTTTTATTTTATTAATTTTCCTGTCCTCTCCCCAGATTGTTTCCATGAGAACAGCACTTTTTTTTTCTCCGTTGCTCAATCTTGGTTCCCTGGGACCTCACATAGTGATTGGCAATACATGTATCTGTTGAATGATGAAACTGAGTAGTGGATTTGCCAGTGTGGACACAGTGGAAATTTTCAAAATGAATTTACATGCAAGATAGTCTCTTGGCAACCGTTGGACAAACAGAGCATGCATCATAACATTTAGAAACAGCAGACACAGTCAGCCAGACTTGGATGAAAATACTAATGCTGATCCTTATGAACCATGTGACCTTAGTCAAATTGCTTAACTCCCTGAACCTCTACGTCTGCATCTGGAAAAAGGTCATAATATAGTATTTATCTCTTAGGGTTCTTATGAAGATTAAATGAGATAATGTGAGTAAATTGATAAGGTGAGCGGTTGGCACTGAGTAGGCACTTAATAATGGTGAGTTGGGTGGGAAGGATACTTCTACCCCACGTGGCAGTTTTGCCCATCGAGAATGTTTTATTGGCCAAACCCCAGGTTTTTAGAAGGATTAGCATACCGTAAATATCAAGAGTTATGCCAGGCCAGCCTCTCACTGTTTCTAGCATCCATCCCTCCCTGCCATAACGGTGTGGCGTGGGCCCGTGACTAGTGTAAATGGACCAAGAATGTCACCCACAAGCCAGTAACTCTGGATTCACACAAAGGGTGAATTAAACAGCCCTTTGAAATTCAGCCTGAGTCCCTTGACACAGCAGTGCTTTCCAGAGAAGTCCTGCATGAGGAGATGTATTGAATGTTCAGTAACTATCAATGAAATGGACTTGATTTTCCACCAGGCTATTTTTTTTTTCCTTTGTGTCAGGGAATTCTAGAGAGCATTGAAGCTGAAGTACTAAGACCCAGTCCTTTCAATTATTATTATTTCAATTATTATTAGGATCCTACCGTCTATCTAAGTGAGAAAATAAAATACAGATAACAATAGTAATTAGCCAAAGGATGGAATCTATATTTAAGTGCAGAAAATTGAACATACTATATTTATTTTAATTTTTTTTAATATTTATTTTTGAAAGAGACAGAGACAGAGCATGAGCGGGGAAGGGGCAGAAGGAGAGGGAGACATAGAACTCAAAGTGGGCTACAGACTCCATGTTATCATCACAGAGCCCGATGTGGGGCTCAAACCCATGAACCAAGAGATCATGACCTGAGCTGAAGTCAGAGCCTTAACTGACTGAGCCAGCTAGGCGCCCTGAACGGGCTACATTTAAATGATGAGAAGTATACTGAGAAATGTCGGTCGTATTTTAATCCATCCCCCACCCCCATACCTAATGTTATCATGTTATGGTAAATTGTACTAACATCTACTTACTTCTGAATAATGAAGTTATATATATCTCCCTGCTATACAACTTTGGGGTTGCATATATAGACTTTTTGAGTCATTCAATATGGGTTAGGGAATGAGAACATAGAGTGTTGAGAGATGGTAAGGCAGAAGACTGAACCAAACAACATTCCCTTGAGGGAGATGAAAAAAAAACCCAAATTAACAGTCTAGCCTGAGGAGAACAAGAGGTAGGGGTGTTTTAACAGAAGGCAAACGTGGTCGCTGAGAATGTCTACCTTCTGATGAGCACTGGCATTGCTGAACTGAGTAGATTGTAAAAAATAAAAATTAAATGAAAAAAAATACTTCATGTGTTTCTTCTTGAGCATGGAAATTTCTTTATGTCTCTGGAGCCACTGGGGACAAGAAGTAGGAGGTCAACAATTTTGAGACTTAAACAGGCTTTGAGTGCTCAAAGACAGTATTCATTCATTCATTTGGTCATCACTCACTCACTTATTTATTCCTTTAATGGACATTTAGTGTGTTTCTTCTATGACTTAGGCAAAAAAAAAAAAAAAGAAATTTGAAATACGCATCTCACTTGTATCTAAGCTCTTAATGAAAATCATGGAGATAAAAAATGTGGAAAGGTTATAGCAATCCAGAGGTGATCTATTAAAAATAACTGAGCTGTAGCTGTTACTGTAAATGAAGCATATGAAAACTATAAAAACTTAAAAGTACAGAAGAAATATTTGTTAAATATTTTATATATTATGAAAATATATAAAATATTTAATATATAATATAAAAATATATGTGCAAATGTCTACATACATTTATTGATGTCCTGAATAGGCTTTAGATCTTTAACAATTATTAATTTTTTAAAGATGATGGTTTTACAGAGCTGACACTCTATATTTGTTTGTTACTGCTCTATCTTATAACAGAATGATGAAAAGAAATATAAGACATTTTTTAGATCAAGTCCTCTATCACCCACTTATAACTGGATGAAAGATGATGAACATCAGTTCATATTGTTGATTGGCCCTTTATGATAATTGCTTTTTCATCGGTTTGTGCAAATTAGAACTTGAAGCTCCAAGGTAAGATTTATAACACCAGGAAGATTTTTATTAAGCCTTGAACAACAATAAGGAATATGTTTGTAAAATAAACTTTAATTATATTCTTCTGCAAAAAAAGTTCATATATCACAATTAAATACAAACTACTTAGAATTAATAACTTTCTGTTGATGTAATATTCTGCGTTCCTCGAGAAAAGGCAAGCTATAATATAATAGGGAATTGGGATGTGGGAAAATATTTTTTATCTATCACTCTAATAATCAAAATCACACATAAATTCCATGATCACAATAAGAATAATAATGGTGACTCACATTTATGGATCACTTAGGGTGTGCGCTCACACAGCCACATGAGACAAGCACCTTGATTTTTCTCATTCTATAGATGAGATGCTGTGGCACTGAGATGTAGAGTTCTTTGTCCAAAGTCACCTGGCTGATAAAGAATGGAGGTTAGATTCTCCAAGTCCGTCTGGCTCCTAAACCCACTGGATTAACTATGCCAGATGGCAAAATACAGAAATTACTTTCTTTTTCTAAAAACTAAAAAATAATAATGTTTCTTTATTTTTGAGAGACAGAGAGAGACAGAGCATGAGCAGGGGAGGGGCAGAATGGAACAGAGACACAGAATCTGAAGCAGGCTCCGGGCTCTGAACTGTCAGAACAGAGCCCGACGCAGAGCTTGAACCCATGAGCTACGAGATCATGATCTGAGCTGAAGTTGGATGCTTAGCCAATGGAGCCACCCAGGTGCCCCAGATATTACTTTCTTTAGGGGCACCTGGGTGGCTCCATCAGATAAGCGTCTGACTCTTGATTTCAGCTCAGGTCATGATCTCACAGGTTCATAGGTTCATTGGTTTGAGCCCTGTGTTGGGCTCTGCACTGACAGTGTGGAGTCTGCTTGGGATCCTCTCTCTCCCTTTATCTCTGTGCTTCCCCCTGTTTATGCTCTCTCTCTCTCAAAATAAACAAAACAAAACAAAACAAAAACAGAAATTAGGGGCCCCTGGGTGGCTCAGTTGGTTAGGTATCCGACTCTTGATTTTGGCTCAGGTCATGATCTCACGGTTCCTGGGTTCGAGCCCCACATCAGGCTCTGTGCTGACAGCATGGAGCCTGCTTTGGATTCTGTCTATCTCTCTCTCTGCCTCTCTTTCTCTCTCTCAAAATAAATAAATAAACTTAAAAAAACAAAGAAAATCCCTTTCTTTGATGCTATCAGCTGACATTTGCATTAAGGAAAGAAAAAAAGTCTTACTGCAATCCTAGCTTAATTTCAGAACGTGGAGGAGAAAATGGAGAGGAAAGTAGACCCTGTCTTTTGATGAATCATAAATTCTGTCTCAAAGGGATGTGCCCTTTAAGGCTCCTTCCATTCGGAAGCACAACTGCCCATGTATCACTAAGAATCTACTTAGTTCTAAGAATATCACATCCAAAACATACAGATTGAGAAAATTTCCCTAAGCATGCATTATAGAAGGAAAATCTCAAATGCAACCCCAAATAAATGAGATGCACAAAAGAAAAATGGGGAAAAATCAGCTCTGTTCCCCCCATTCTGTCCAGCATTCTTCACCCCGACTGTCTCCAGTTGGAAATACTTTCCCAGCCTTCTTCTTATGGTTTGAGCACATACTTAGCATTTTGAGAAGCTTCTATTTGTCTTAGGCTACAATATCCTACATAAACATCCTCTGCCTACTTATTTAGAACAGCTCCAGGTTCTTCTCACAGTCTCCTCTTGCAAGTTCACTATCATTATAACAACCATAGCCCCCAAAATGTAATAATTAACACTTAGTAATAGGAATGTAGGGAAGTTTATTTTTGGTTTCTTTTACCCTCAAATGAAATTGCTTTTGCATTATTGCCTCAGGGGAACACTTGTAGTGTGGCTGTATTCTTGAATTTCCAAATCTCAATCCTGAGGAATTCCAGGGACAGAGATCAACCAGTTGGCATTATGCTCAGGACTGTGCTTCTTCCTGAAAGCTCTCGCATGAAGAACGCCATAAAAATGAAATTTTAATCAAAGATCCCAAACTGGATTGACTTCTCCCTTCTCATTATTCTTGAGCCAATCAGAGGTGATGGTGGCATGAGTTCACATGGAATGACAAGGCAGTCAAATATCAGGTTGATCGAATCAAGATGAAAATAGAAAGTGGAGTTGAAAATAGCCCGAGAGTGAGGACAAATATACTGTGGTTTCAAATGAAACATCAAATATATTTGCAGTACGACCCCAAATATCAGCTTATGAATAATGCATTATTTGGGTAATAAGCATATAAGGAAATAGTTGGAACTCTTGATACGACTTTCTAAACTTTATAATATTTTCATTTTCAGCGTCATCTTGGTTCTTTCTTCCAGTCATTCAGCTGGATGGCGGATCCACTTTTCCTAAAGTTGGTTTTAAGGTTAGTTTCCAAACTATTCTCAGTCTCCATCTAAGTGGCCTATACTTCTTCGCATGTCCTCCCCTCCATACTACTTTGAGTCCACCATCTCTTTATAAGAGCTCATATATCCGTTTCATATTTTCTATTTGTTAATAGTTTCTGATACTCTCTACTTGTAGGAACATTTGCTTCCACTCTTAGGGGAGGGAAAAAGATTTGAGCATCGTTCCTTTCTGAGCTGGAATGTCTTGATTATGTAACTTCAGGACATCACCTTGGTAAAATTTTCAACATCATCGAAAAACGTAATTGTTCCCTCATGAAAATACAAAACAAGAACTGATAGAAAATATTTGTTTCTCTTTCCCTGTGAAACAAGGAAGCAAAACTATATCGGGCTTCTCATTCTAGCCCTGAATGGACATTTGTTTCTGGAATGCTTGAAGTGTTAGCCACCTGCCACAGAGCTCCTACCCACAAGATGGAGAAAATGTCTATCAGTTCTGAAGGTGTAGCTTGAATTATGGTTGTTATTCTGTTCTTGAAAGACCCATATGTTTATCACACTTTTGAAAATGAAAGAAAACCAGCAAACCTGTAGATCCAACCTTTTGAGAATAGGTTGGTGAAGTCATCAACATATGATGGGATTTGAAGGCTTCTAGAAGACTCTGATTCCTGATTCCATTCCCCAAACATTCTCTATCCCTTCCTATTCAGAGCCAAGTCTACAATTTGGTTTAACCCTCTATTTTTTCCACTTGAGTTACAACTTTCTAATTTACAGTTTTAAGTCCTATTAAAATGCAAGGGAATTTTTTTTTTGTAAGAAAACGATGCATTTACTTTGCAGAGATAGCACTATGGTCTCTGCAGAGCTTGAACATGATTAATATCACATTAAAGTGTTGCCTGGCCCAGATTTGCTTGCGTAGGATGAAGCTTCATTAAGATGGAATCCCATTCACTTTCCAAATGAAGAATCCGGAAGAAGGTTTTGATAAGGCAATAAGAGCTTGGGGGTGAATTTAAGTACCTGAAGTGCAGGTGGCAATGCCAGTGAATGAGTGAGAGGGCACAGAAGGAGGAGAGAGACACAGACCACACAAGAACTTGTCCAACCTTACCATTTTGCTTACAACGGCTTTGACAGAAGCATTCATTTATTTTCACATAACTTGTTTAAAGTTTCAACCCACATTTTAAGGTCCCCTCAACCTTCAGACTTCAGCTAAGACACATGCTTATATAAAATAAGAACACCTAGCATACACCAATCACAAACTGTTGGGTCCCGAGAAGCTCAAGTGACAAATGAGAGTCCTGAACAGATACAGTTGGGAATTTACTTAAAACCTGATCTTTCATTCAAACTCTGCTCATCCTGTATTTTGCAGGTAAGGCTTTTTCAAAGAGTATCATAATATAAGTAATTAATGCCTCTATTAAAACGAGCTTTTAGGGGCGCCTGGGTGCCCCTAAAAGTCAGTTGAGTGCCCCACTTTGACTAAGGTCATGGTCTCATGGTTTGTGAGTTCAAGCCCTGCATCAGGCTCTGTGCTGACAGGTCAGAACCAGGAGCCTGCTTTGGATTCTGTGTCTCCCCTCTCCCCTGCTCGCATGCTCTCTCTCTCTCTCTCTCAAAATTAAATGAAAATTAAAAAAAAAAAAAGGAAACAAAACAAAACAAAAAGCTTTCAGATGAAGCTGAGTTGTTATTTATACTTCACGTCTACCATATTAATAGTTGGATATTTTAAGCATAAGTATATAAAATGTCTTTGTACCCACTGAATAATATATCATTATATATATATATATATATATATAAAATACATACACATATATGTAATACACATGTACATAAATGTGACACAATCTTGTTTTCCTTATTAGCTTTAATGACTGGTAACACGTGATGTCTTATGGCTCTACAATTACCAATGTTGTTTCCCATTTGACAGAGAAGTTACCTTGGATAACCTATCCCCACACAGAGTTTTATGGCCTGCTTTCCAAATTATACAAATTACTCAGAAGTGAAAACCACAATGGAAATATTACAGAATCACATTCCTGGCTCTGGAACACAATGCCCTGGTTGTTAGCCAATTTTCTTTCCTTCATCATTCAGGGTAGTTTATAAAAATGTTTTTCTATGCCAATATTGAGTACTGGCATTAATGTGTTCTTTACATTTATTGCTGGCAGCTACTAGGGTAATTTGGAAGGAACATATCGATATAAACTGAATAGTACATCTCAATCCAGGAGATCCCTCATTATCCTAAAGAGATCATTACTTTGTATCATGGAGACTCCATCTAAGATGTATGGTCAACGAGTAAAGGAATGAACCAAGACTTATAGGAACTTGCTGATGGAGCAAAGATATTGCTGTGAATTTAGGATCTCACCAGGGTGAATTTTCTGTGTATTAATAGTTTCATTACCAGTGTCATTAAGCAGTCATGAAAGAATTTTTTGCAATGTCCTGGGCATTGAAATAGTACGGAAGAAAGGAGACAACACAAAGAACATATATTCTGTGATTAACATCTACCACAACCATACTCCAGTATTACATTGAAAAACATAAAACAAGATTATGTAAAGTTCATTCAAGAATGCAAAGGGCTTTTAATATTAGAAAATCTGCTTATCTACTTATATAGCTCATCTTATTAATAAGTTAAAGAAAGGCATGCAACTCATTCAACAGATATTGAAGACATTTGATAAAATTTCATAGCATTTTTGTCAAAAAAAAACTTTGGAAATGACATTGTGTGTTTTATTCCTAGGAATGATAAAACAACCAGATAATTGCATCACAGTGGATGAATTGTCACTAAAATAAAGAAGAAGACATGAATACCACCATCACCATCACTATCTAGCATTATCCTTTGAGAGCCTGCATATCCATTAGAAAAGGACAACAACAAAAAAGGTGTGGAACCATGAGAAAAAGAAGGCAAAAGTGTCAGGATTGGATTTTTTGATTGTCAGTATTTGATTTTTTATTGTATATCGACCCCCAAGATAACCAGTTGGGTGGAAGGAAGGGTATTAACACAGAAGTCATGTAAAAATTAATTTATTTTTATTCCATCTTGACAAACGTCAGTTCAAATACAACAGAAACCAGTGAAAGTGTCTAAGAATAGCAAGAAATATGTGGCATATTTATGAATAAAATTATTTAAAAAGTTTGAAGCACAAAAACAAGAATTGAGATATAGACAGCTGGTATCCAAGGAGGTCAATTTTATTTGAACTGATATATGAATTTAATTCAATTCTAATAAAAATCTTTGTTTTTCAAGAATATGATCAAATGATGCTAAGGTTGATCGGGAAACGTAAATGTCTGATTATAGGCAAGCATCTTCTGACAAAGATGACTATTGAAGGGGACCATAAAATGTATGGAAAAACCATGGTCCTCAGAAGATTTTAGCACTGGAATAAATATAAAGAAATAGGAGAATTTATATCCAATCTTATTCCACTGTGATACTCCCTGAGTACATGTTAAGCAGAAATATCGTTTCCTAGGCATGATTGTTAATCATTTTGTAGTCATTATCCTGTAGCCATATACACAACCAACATTCACTGGAATATGTACACTTCTTGCTGCTGTATTCAATCAGCGATTTTTCTTCATATGAATGGACAGGTCATACCAAAGCAAACAAACACAACTTTTTAATGTCAAAGGTATCGGGGCCCCTGCGTGGGTCGCTCGGTTAAATGTCTGACTTCAGCTCAGGTCTTTATCTCGGTTTGTGAGTTCAAGACCTGTGTCAGGCTCTGTGCTGACAGCTCAGAGCCTGGAGGCTGCTTCAGATTCTGTGTCTCCCTCTGTCTCTCTGCCCCTCCCTCTCTCTCACTCTGCCTCTCTCTCTCTCTCTCTCTCTCTCTCTCTCCCAAAAATAAATAAACATTAAAAAAATTTAAAAAATAATGTCAAAGGTGTTAATTTTTCATTTTATATTTCCTATACAAAACCATACATTTCATAACCAAGTATATGTTTTATAACTTTAAAATATTTTTAAAGCAATATGTATAAGAAACACACATTTAGAGACAAACTAGAAAATCCACACCTTTACCCATCCTAAGATATTCTTTATTCATCAGTGACCATATGAGGGCTAAAATTAGTATTTAGATCTTTAATTTTTATATTTAATTACTAGTGAGTTTGAAATTTTGCTAGTGTTTATGAGCTACTTGTGTTTTCCTGTGTGGCTTTTATGTTTATATTTTGGACCATTTTTCTTTCTAATTTGAGTTTATTTTTTAAAAATTTAAAAATTTCTTAGTATGTAGTAACCTACATACTAAGGCTACTAGACCTTTGTTTTTTAAACACATGGCAACTATTTTGCTATATTGTCTTTTGACTACTTATAAAGCATTTCATCAGAGAGACATTTTAATTTTTATGTAGTCAGATTTACTGATCTTTCCTTGTGCCTGTCATACTTAATGGGAACTTCCTCACTTCTATATTCATTCATACTTCTCTTTGTAAACTGGTGGTTTCATTTTCACATATAAACCTTTAATCCATTTAGGTTTATTATGGTGTCAAATACTAGAAGGGAATATAATTTTATTGGTCTGTTTCCCTCTATTATAAAATAGGGTCATGTTACTTGATATGCAACAATATCATTTGATATTTATTAATATATACTGTATTTCATATAGCATATATTCATTATTTAATATAATTTGCTATATTAAGCAACATTGATTTTAAGTATAATAATAGATACACAGAAGTTAAACTCTGCAATATCTCCTTTTCTCGCTTCTTTTGGCCACAGCAGACAGAATTGTAATACTGATGCTGGGTGAAAGAAAGTAGCTTCTAAGGGAGCCCAGAGGATGGAACTTAGGGGCACATAGACCTGCCACATTTCAAATGTAAGCAGTCAGCATTTTGAAGGACATACTAGAATGGACCTTGAGGACTTTTATTTCACATACGCTGTAATTCCTCCTGTCCCCTAAGTCCCTTCTGCTATCATCATCACCAATATTGGCAGTAAGGCCTCTCCATTATGCCATGAACAGACCTCAGGTAGCAATGATGAATGAATATACACTGGACAATGTCCTTCACTGCTATTTTGATATACGCAAAATGCCATCGGTATTATTTTTAATTAAGGTGTTACCTAAACTAAAGTACTTTATGTGAATGTACACATATTTGCTTGGAGAAATTTTAATCATCCAATTTTTTTTTTCAAGACAGCTTTATGCCCATTTGAATAGGTTCTCACACCAAAGAGAAGCCTGGAAGATACTGCTTTACTCGTGTGATCAAAGCAAATCTTATCAGTCATGGGACAATTCTATATTACTGATATGATCTAATGCAAAGAAGGTAGCATTAGTTCTGTAATACTACTGACAGAATGGAGAGCACAAACCTAATCGTGAGAAAACATCACAAAGGCCCGAATTTGGTTTGTAATCTGCAAAAATGTCAGGGTTATGAAAGTCAAGGAAGACTGAGAAACAATTCCAAACTGAAGAAGATTGGAGACATACGTCAATTAATTGCAATGTGTGATTCTGAACTAGATGTTGTTGTTGTTGTTTGTTTGTTGGTATAAAAATCTTTCTGAGTTTAATCGGAAAGCTTGAACAAGGGTCTGAAAATTAGATGGTAAAGGTAAATCTGTTCTGATTTCCTGGTTTTTGATGGTAGTATGGTGGCTATGACGAAGAATGTTCTTATTTGTAGGGTATGACAGTAGACTTTTAGGGATGATTGGGTTGGATATCTTGGTGGCAACTTACTGTCAAAAAGTAAAAGAAAAGTTCAGAAAAGAAGAGTGATTTCCACAGCACTTTTCTGTAAGTGTGAGATCGTTTCAAAATGACATAGAAAAGAAATGATTAAGCATAGTTTGATAGTCAGGCAAACTATTAAGGTGTAGTTCTTGGTTTCCTACACTGTCGCTAGCATTCTGCCATGATCTATCAGTGATGGATACTCATTCTTCGAGATATGCTTTCTACCCTTGAAGTGTTCACAGTCTACTTCAGCATATCCTATATGAAATATGATTAGTGAAGGCTAATGGAGTTCTTCTTTGTTTAATAGACATTCAGAGATTGACTGATGTATGTAGAAATCAAAGAGAGTGCCCGTGGGGAATATTTTGCATGAAACATTTTTTTTTAAGAGATAAGAAGAAACCTCTCTTGTTAGTATCAGTGACTTGTGGTTAAGCAGGGGGCCAAGGGACAGTGATGCTGGGTAGGTGACAATAGATGACTGGCCGAGTTACTGGGTGTGAGGCGAGGCTCTGGATGGGAGCTCGTGTATTTAGACTCCGCCAGATCCTACGCTCCACTTTGAAACAGAAATATGGCACACGGCAGATCTTCGTTATTCTTTCTAACGTAGAGCGTTTTTAGATGCCAACAATTTTATATGTCAATGATGAAGTAATATGTAAGGGAAACTTGCATACACTTAATAAATAAATATATAAGAGGACTAGAACTGGTTTTTTATACTTACATTATTTTGGTAAAGAATAAAAGTGACTGGCTTCCTGCAGGCTTTCCACGATAATCAGCCATATTGTTCTCTCAAACCACATGAATGTTATTTTCTTTATTCTTTGCCCCAACCACATTGCACTGCTTGATAGTCCTCCCTGGGCCTCACCGGTTACCTGTTAGTGATATCCTATTTTCCAGAGGGAATAAAAGAAAAAAAAAAAGGAATTAGAAGAGGAAAACAAAGATACAAAATCACTAATCTCGATGAAATCATGTGACATTAAAAAATGGAGGGAAATATATAGATATAGATATAGATGGTACAGATACATCTTTCATTCACAATCTTTGCTCCAAATGTGAATTAATGGTGCTATCATGATATGAACATACTGAGGCCAAGTGAACACATTCCCCTGCTTGGTCAGTTTGAATGTTCTACCCACAAGTATCTCGTCTTCATGCCTTTCTCTTTTAAGTTTATTTATTTATTTTGAGGAGGTGTGTAGGGAAAGAGAGAGAGAGGGAGAGAGAGAGAGGATCCCAAGCAAGCTCTGCATTGTCAGAGCAGAGCCCGATGTGGGGCTCTGTCTCAATAACCTCGAGATCATGACCTGAGCTGAAATCAAGTGTCAGACGCTTAACCAACTGAGCCATCTAGGTGTCCCACCCCTCTTTATTTCCTTGCTTGTACTCGGAGGCCTTAGAACTTTCAACTACTTTGATCAACATAAAATGGCTCCCAGCAACTTGTGACATTAGAATTATTTGGGATGCTGAAAAAAAAAAAAAAACAAAAACAAAAACAAAAAAAAAACAGTCTATGGCTGATTTAAAAAAAAAAAAAAAGGGTGAATTAATTGATTTGGAGAAAACTCCAGTTATTGTTACTTTGAAAATCTTCCCTGAGCTCTAAAATATAATCAGGGATGAACATCGGACGGATTAGCTGGCAAAGGCTTTCTAAAAAGTTGACTTCTCTTACCCATTTGCCGTACTGCTCAAACAACAATTGATGTGTTAAGTTTTCTTTTCCCCACTGAATGGATGTGGTAATACTCGGATTGTATGGATGCTTGGAAACTGCTTGGAAATAAATGTATTTATTTATTTATAAATCAAGTATAAATACACTTTATTTATAAAGTGTATGCACTTTACCATGCAAAGTCGGTAATGAGTGTATTCCCTGGGCTAGCTTTAAAACAGGAGCTCGGATGTGAAGTTACCGAGCACAAAATAATTGATATTCATTCTAAATAAACTTTTGTTATTAACCCAGCACCTAACATGATCCATGTCCTATGCTAGACAGCTAGGATTGAGAGTTGAAGCAGATTCAGTCTCTGCCTTTAGGGAACACACAGCATAGTAATGGACCGTGAGGCAAACACAGGATAAAAACCTTGACACTAAACCTGGGACCATAACGGAATGCAGTGTAGGAAAAGGAAGCAGCATAGTTGGTAACAGAGAAGAGTATTATTCTCCCTGAAAAGTTAGATTTCTGCATTTTTTTTACAGTGGTAAAGTCCCCACAGTTCTCACTGGCAGTATCACTAGTCCTTATATATATATATATATTTTTTTTCTTTGCTTATTTTTGCTTGCTAAATAACAGAACACCATGATCTGGGAGTCTGACTGTATTTGAATAAAAATGTTTATTTATGAGAACCTAAAAAAAAAACAAAAAACAAAAAAACAAATGGGTCAGCTTCAGTTAATTCTCCGGGGGCCTCAGCAATAGTTAATCGTTTCCGTCCTGGGGCAATTATGGCCAGCATTTCCCAAGACTATGACTTGGAACTTCTCCAGAGGTGGTTGATAGGCCTAACTCCAACAGAAGTTTCCAAGTCAAACGAATCTGGGGAATTATGGATTAAGGAAAATTACATATATTTGTTTACCTCAGGATTACTTAGATCCTTTAATATCCTAGTGTATAATATGACTCACCAAGAAGAGGGTATTTTGTTCAGGGGTTCTCGAACATAAGGAACTGTGGAACTTTTTTTTTTTTTTTAACATTTATTTATTATTGAGAGACAGAGACAGACAGAGCATGAACCTGGGAGGGGCAGAGAGGGGGAGACACAGAACCTGAAGCAGGCTCCAGGCTCTGAGCTGTCAGCACAGAGCCTGACTCGGGGCTCGAACTCACAAACCAAGAGATCATGACCTGAGCGGAAGTTGGACGCTTTACTGACTGAGCCACCCAGGCACCCCGGAACTATGGACCTTTTTGATTTCCCCTTTTAGGACTGGCAGTAATACAGCTCTCTGGGCTCTTCCATTTACACCTGACAAAAGTTGTCTCAATGTCATCCCATCAGAGAGACTTCTGCCAACTGCCATATCTAAATTAACATCAGGCTCACATCAGTTTCTACCCTCTCACCTTGTTTTCGCTTTGCTCTTCACTGTGTGTTTCTCACTCCCCCTTAGAATTTAAGGTCATTGCTAGAGCAGAGCCCTTCTCCTTTTCAGCACTTGCCACACAGTAAACACTGACAATATACTTGTTGACTGAATTGATCCTGTGTTGCCACCTTTAGTGTGTGGCTTTTGTTCCCATGGCTACAAGACGGTTGTTATTAAGGCGACATGGGTATTATGTATGCCATTAGTCTACATCCCCACTGGTCCCCGGAGACTGTGATTGTCACATAGTTGGCTTCACCTGTGTTATTTGTTTGGTTCCCTGAGCATTTGAGTTTGCAGCCTTGAACCAGACATTTCTTAAAGTCATTCCCAGTCTTTAAATGCTATGATTTTATGATCTATGCTTTTCCAGCAAATGCCTTAGACTTATCTATATACAAAGTTTTCACATGTTGCACTTAAATTATGAATTTAATGATTATTTAAGGGGAAAATCTTCCTTTTATTTTTCCTGTAAAAAAAAAACCAATAAACAAACAAACAAAAAAATCACTTCCAGGTAATAGTCAACTTTGTTCTGAAGTCATTCTTGGTCCTGTTCACTGAAGTAAAACAAATGCTGTGGAACACGTGAGCGTTCCTTCCCTGGGAAGGCTTGGCATGCAACTGTCACCAGTCCTAATCACAGTCTCAGGAACAATGATGATGCTGTCACTAGAAGGTCAGGAGAGGAAGCTGAGAGGCTCCAAAGCTTAAGCCAGAGCAAGACTGACAGAGAACACAGAAGAAAAAAGAAAGAAAGAAAAGAAAGGAGAAAAATTAGGCCCACATAAAAGAAAAAGAAAACATCCAAAGAAAACACTTCGTGAAATGTGTTGAAAATTGGAACATTTGGTTTATAAAATGTCCTGTCACCTTCTGACAATTTTCCATTTTGCTGTTTGATAAGTGACAAGTTTCACATTGCACAGGTGACCAATTCCAGTAAAAAATAGTTTCTTGAGCCTTATCGGTATCATTTATCAGAAGCAGCAGAAAATGTTGCCCTGTGCTAGAGATACTCAATCTGGTCCTATATACGCTCCCGAAAGGCTAGTGGATTTCAGGATGGACCAAGAGTGAAGCTGATATTTACTGAGCACCTACTAAATGGTAGGAAGAAGAGGAGACAGGTACACAATCATTATATCATTTATTTCTTATAATAACCTTCCCAATCTATTTCAGAAGAGTATACAGTATAACCTAGGCAAACAACTTGAACCTGCTGATCTTCCATTATCTCTAATCATATTGGCATTGGACTGGTTGATACCCTTTTTCATTCATTCAGTGACTGTGTTTAATAACATCCTTAAAATGTGGTTTTCTCATTAGTAGAATAGAGATAACAGTATCTGCCTTGTTGCAGGAAAGAAGGGAGTGAGAAAGGCAGGAAGGTAGGATAACAAGAAAAGAAAGGAAAAAGTCAAGAAAGAAAACCAGGGACATATCTAAGCTCAAAATCAGACTCCCTTTAGATTTCTTAAGAGCAGCACTGGATATAAATAAATGAATACATAAATACATAAATACAGAGAAGTAAGTAAACAAATAAAACCATCACTTCAAAAGCCTGAAGGAGAATTGCTTTGTCCTTGAGTTCTATACCTTGGCAAACTATTAAGAAGGCATGAGAATAGAATAAAAATATTTTCAGACATGGAGAGTTTCCAAAAACTCACCCAATCTCATGTGACCCCTCTTCTATCATCCCTCTGTCCTCCAAATATAGCTATACATGTTCCCTTCTTCTCTTTATAATGATTGCAGCCAAGCTTCACATGCAATATTCCTTTGTACAATAGAACTAAAAATAAATTACTAGAAAAAATGAAATACATCCTCAATTTTCATTAGATTCAACAGACATTACATTATCTTTTAATAAATATTATGTGAACAAAACTACCATAAGGATAAAAAGGAATTACAAAATCTGTATGTGTTTATCATTAAAAGGGAGTGTCTAAATGATTAATTTGAATCTTTATGACACTTGAAAATTTTAGTTGTTCGATATGTGTAGCATAACAATGTTGTCACACAGTGATTCCCTATTTTAGACAGATACATACATAGTTTAACACACCAAGTTTTTATCAATATTTAATATTTTTAATGTTACAAATATATAAATACTTTTCACTTGTTAATTTACCCATTCTAGGCTCAATCGGTCACAGCAGTAACTCAGGCTATAATGTATATCTAAAATATTTCTATATTTTGTTTCACTAACATTTAGGAGGAAAACTAATCTCCCCAAATATGTGACAGAAGGATTTCAAAGTAATTTCAGCCTGCTCTCGATATTCAGTTAGAGCTTTTATTTAAAATGAAGGAGGTGCACCTGGGTGGCTTTGCCACTTGAGTGACCAACTCTTGACCTTGACTCAGGTCATGATCCCAGGGTCATGGAGCCCTGCATCGGGCTCTGTACTGAGAGTGAAGCCTGCTTAAGATTGTCTCTCTCTCTCTTTCTCTCTCTCTGCCACTTTCTCTCTCTACCTCTGCCCCTTTCCCTTGCTTGTGTAATCTTTCTCAAATAAAAATAAAATAAAATAAAATAAGATATAATAAAATAAATAAAATAAATAAAGGAAATGACAATATATTTTCAACATTCATCTTTAATTTTAATTGGTTCTAATTTTAATTAGAACCAATAGCTGGTTCTAATAATCTATCTTATAAAGTTTTAATTAAGTTTAAATTATCTTTCAGTGTAAGAAAAATAGATCCATAAATATCTTATTGTGTGAACCATATATATGTATATGTATATTATATATATGTTTTTCAAACTTATAAGGTATTCAGAGGTAACTTTCACCAAATGTGCTCTATGAAGATTATTCCCTATTTCACTGATAATTGTGTTAAATTACAAAATATATCATCACAATCTGCAAAAATTCTTGAAGCAAATCTTCCTCATAAAGTGGGCTGGATTCCTTCTCTAGAAGAGAGTAAAAATATCAATACTATCAAACAAAGAAGTAAATCTGACTATCTCATTTGTATCATTAGAATTTGGGACCTCAACTATTTTTTTTATTTTGTAGGAAAACCAAAAGTTCGATCAGTCTACACAAAACTTTTCCCCTGAAAACTGATGAATCTCAGCATGCATAGAAGTTGCTTATAATCAGTTGTCATATTACCCCATAACTGGCACCAAAAAAACTAACATTTAATAAATTAGTCTCTACATAATTCATACAGTATAACCTGGCTGACTTTTTTTTTCAGGAAGTAACTCAAGAGAAGGAATAGAACACAACTTCCAGATTGTACAGAGACAGCATACTCAAGGAAGTTGCAAGGAAAACACGCACGCGCGCACACACACACACACACACACACACACACACACCCTAGTTGAATTGCTTGCTTCCTGAAGTGCTTGACCATATGATAAAGAGCATTGAAGAGTTTTTTTTTAATTCACTTGGAGAACTTGAAAGCGTTAATGATAATGGCAGAAAATCATGCCAGCAAATACATACATACATACATACACACATACATACATACATACATAAAGGATACACTTATTAGCTGAGAAAAGCAATGTAAACCATGCTTAAAATGATCATAATGAAAGTTTGCTAAATTGCATAGGAGGATGTAGACAAAGGGTTGCAGGGGGTGACAGGATGTAAGGATGCTTTTTGTCTCCTGGCAGAAAGTCAACGGATGATGCCTACAAATTGTAAATGGAGAGGTAGCAGGAAACGTCTGTTATTTAGAACGGTGGTGGTGAGTAGCCCAATAAACTGCTAAAAGAATTGTCACTAGTCACTTGTGGGGGGTAGTATGAAGAATAGTAGTGAAGTAGGGGACTTCTGATTTCCAGATAAGGTTTGTAAAGCGTTTTGACTTGTAAAACTCTGCATGTGCATAAAGTAAGTTCATAAAAGCTGCTACTCTGATTTAGTGATTTTATTCTTCACTTTATCAAAGCTTTGATCTACCAAAATATCCGTTTCAGAGTTTTTCTCTAAATTATGTATATGTCAGTCTCTAGAAACTGTTTTAAAACTACTCAGTTATCATGACTAAATCTAATGTTCCAATATCATTTTGAGCCATTCTTAAAACTTGTAAGATTTTACCTGAAAAAAATCAATTGATTCTCGTTCCATGGATCTTTGTGTTGAAGCTCAAGAATTTTGACATTTTAAAGGTTCAAGAGGGGTTATTACTTTTTGTGCTTATGACTTTAAGTGGCTCAGAAGACTTCAAATTTTCTTTTTAGAAAGTCACCTCACCTCTGAGCAGAGAAACCCCTGCCCCTTAGAGGGAAAGCTTTTGTACAAATTTCAACCAAGAAGAAATGAGGTTAAAGTGGAAAGTATTTGGCAATGATAAATTTTAGCCCTTGCCAGAATTACAGTTATTGTGCTTTAAGTTTGTAAAATTTCATTTTGTCTTGCTTAATACAAAATATAAAGTTGTTCTTTGGATGCATAAGTTAAATTTTATATTCAAGCAGGTAAAACCAAAGATAAATTTGCCTTCATCAATTTGCTCACAAATTCTGACTATATCTTTGTCAAGATTTCTTTTTCGATTTCTTTTTTACTACAAAGACAATAAAAACACGAGTCAAGTAGCTTGAATCCGAAATGAATTCCATTCTGTTTAGTGACCTGAAATATTTCCCTGGGAAATTTTTACTTTGGCCACTCGTCCTCCATAGCCTGAAACCTTTCAGGGATTCCCATCCTTCTAAATGAAAAGTTATTCTTTGGCTGTAATTTAGAGCCTCTAAAATTCCCACTGGAATTTCGACTCAGGGGTGCCTAAAAAAAAAACACGGGAAATTGCCTTGAGTTATTCTGGAGCAAATGACACCTGGTATTTAAAATGGAGAAGAGATGGCTTTCTTGTACAATTCCTATGCTCCAAGTAAATCATACCCTCTGTCTGAAGATTCACTCACTGTAGGGTTCACATCGACCTAGAAGCAATTCAATCTACAGAGTTCAAAGCTAAGGGGAAAGAGAGATATGGCCTAAGAGCCAATTCATTATACTAGTCATCCATTCCCAAAATGGGTGTGCGGTTGCAATCAGGTTAATATGAACATCAGGGCCACAAAGCTTCTGGAGGCCATATGAAATTGCAAGGGACAAAGCGACCTGCTCTGCTTGGGTCATATCATGCCAGATAGATTTTCATCTTGCGCTGCTTTGGCAACATATTGTGATGATGAGGGCTTCTTTTCTACAGGCTACCTCCCCAAGGCACCTCTGAATCCTTCAGAGATTTTTCAAGAGTTCCAGAAGCCTCTGGGTTTAGGTCCTCCAATGCCATTCCCACACTCTTGTGAACAGCGGTAGGGAGCGTAGCAAAAGACATATTAAGGATCCATCAGATCGTATTTGATTTCCAGTCTCTGAATTACCCCAACTCATATAGTTTGATTTCATTCAATCCTACACTGCACTCCCCTTTGGAGGTTTAATTACCAGAACCAGCTCTGCCCTAAAGATGGAGAATCTGAACCACCTTGAAGCATGTGAAGTTAACTAAGCATCACCATCCTTTTTCCCTGGAATCTTTTCAATACAGTGAATTTCAGACCAGACTCATGATGATCTCCAGTTCCCCTTAATCTCAGACTTGACATTTCTGTGACTCGTCCAACACCCCAGGCATGCTAAGTCCAGGAACTTGTCTGGACTTCAAAAGACACCTTGGAGACATTAAAAGAAACCTCAAATGCAAAATATTTCAAATTGCAGTCATGATCTTTTCTCCCCTCCAGGCAGATCTCTTTTTCTGTTCACTTCCATAATTAGGGACATTGCCTTCCTCCTTAATCAACTAAACCACATTGGTCTTTTCCTTGAGTCCCAATTTTTCCATGCCTTATTCCCACATTCACTTAATCGCCAACTCTTGACAATTCTTACCCTATCCATTTTCTGCTATTAATTCACACTGTCACCTCCCTCCTATACTATTGTAAAATCTTCCTACCTGCTATGCTCACCTTGCCTCTAGCCTTTTCTCACTCTTCATTCTGCCAATGTAAATCGCAAATAGAATGATTGCAATGTTGCAATGGCTCCCTATTGCCTCAGGGTAAAATACCTTTTTCTTAGTAAGGCCTGAAAAGCTCCTCTGGTTTGACCTGTCTTTGTCCTACCTCATAACTTTTATTCTACCCAGATGTTCCATTCATTTTAATGCCTCGATGATGCTTGTGTTTCCTTAGAAAACTTCTTGTGTTTTCTAAGCAAATCGATTTGTCTCATACCTCTGTGCTTTGTGGGTGTTCTTCCCTGTAAAGCCTCTTCCTTGTCCAGCTGGTGGGTATCTACTCTTCCTTCAGAGGTGATTAAGCTTCACCTTCTTGTAGGTCTTTCTAACACACAGAGTGGGGCCCAGGACAGCCTAATCTTACTGTCCCACTATGGCATTTTCTTAGGTCTTATTCACTTCTCAGCCCACTGTATTCTGGCTTCTCCTGCTACTATTCCTCTGAAAGTGCTTTTGCTAAAACCCCAAATGACCTTCAAACTGCTAAGTCCAATGGGCCTTTTTTGGAGTTTAGGTTACTTGGCACAAGCTATGTTGGATACTGTGGATTATGTTCTTGTTTTGGAGCTCTCCTTACACTACTAGATTGTGGGATCCCAATATTATCCTAATTTTCCCTTCCTTCCTCCCTTCCTCCCTTCCTTCCTTCTTCCCTTCCTTCCTTTCTTCCTTTCTTTCTTTCTTCCTTCCTTTCTTTCTTTCTTTCCCTTCCTTCCTTCCTTCCTTCTTCCCTTCCTTCCTTCATCCCTTCCTTCCTTCCTCCCTTCCTTCTTCCCTTCCTTCCTTCATCCCTTCCTTTCTTCCTTCCTCCCTCCCTTCCTTCCTTCCCTTCCTTCTTCCCTTTCTTTCTTTCTTTCTTTCCTTCTTTCCCTTCCTTCCTTCCTCCCTTCCCTTCCTCCCTCCCTTCCTTCCTTCCTTCCTTTCTTCCTTCTTCCCTTCCTCCCTTCCTTTCTTTCTTCCTTCCTTTCATTCTTTCTTTCTTTCTTTCACTTCCTTTCTTCCTCCCTCCCTTCCTTCCTTCTTCCCTTCCTTCCTTCCTCCCTCCTTTTCTTCCTCCCTCCCTCCCTTCCTTCCCTTCCTTCTTCTTTCTTTCTTTCTTTCTTTCCTTCTTTCTTTCTCTTCCTTCCTTCCTCCCTTCCCTTCCTCCCTCCCTCCCTCTCTTCCTTCCTTCCTTCTGTCTTTCCTCCCTCTCTCTTCTTTCTTTCTTTCTTTCTTTCTTTCTTTCTTTCCCTTCCTTCCTTCCTTCCTTCCTTCCTTCCTTCCTCCTCTGACCAATCCTCTGTAATCTTCCTCTGTCTACTCTCTTAATTGTTGACATCCTTGGGTTATGTTCTTAGCCCACCAGGTTACTTACCACCTTAATCTTATCCACATTCATAAATCGTACACTTATCTAATAACCTATTAAATGTCTCCATACAAAAGTCAGACAAAAACCTGCCATCCAACATATACAAAACTGAGCTATCTTTCCCTCTAATATTTGCTTTACTCCTCCACTCCTTTAGTAAGTGACATCAAATTCTGTCCAACCATTCAAAATAGAATCCTGAGATTTTCCTTGATTTTCTCATTTTTCCTAAATCCCTTGTTCCCAATGACAAGTTCCTGTAGAATGCCCCCCCCCAATAGGTGTTGACTCTTTTGTACCCTCTCTGGCCTGTGCCACTCTGTGCTAGACTACTATGCACACCCGCAAATGGCTATGTGTCTTTCCCTGGACCAGTCAGTCCCGCCTCCCCAGAACGGCCAGAGCCACCTATCCTCAGTGTATCACTTCCCATCTCATTCCCTTGCCTACAGCCTTCAACAGTTCCCTCTTACCTACAAGAGACTGAAGTCCATGCTTGTTAATATTTCAGTGTCATTTATCCCCACCTCCTTTTCCTATGTCATCTCTTGCACCATCTACCTTGCACTTAATCAGGACCCACAGTGAGTCACTTCCAATTATCATGCCCAGTATGATGCTCTTTGTGTCTATACTTCGGCTGACGTGAACACATCTCCCTGGAATGCCACAGTGTCACCTGAGATAATGCCTACCCATCCCTAAAGACTCAGGAAGTTTTTTCCTGCCTCCCCCTCTGACTTCCAACCCTATTGCCTTCATGGACAGATTGGATCCTTCTGCTCTCTTCCTTGCTTTTCCCCATAGAAGACTCCTTACTTCTACCTGTGTTCCAGGCCCCCTGCTTCTTTTCTCCTCCACGATCTGTCTTCTGAAATTATGCCTTGTTCTTAGGCATTGACACAATCTCCAGCTCCAGTGCACATTTTCCTTCCGACTTCACATGTAACTTCCTCCTCCAGTGTTTTTAAGTCTTTCCTCCTACCTTCATCCCTTGTCTTTCATCATCACACATGTTGGAAGAGTGTGGCTCCGATTCCCGTACCTTCTATTTACTCCTCCACCCACAGTAAGGGCATTTCAATCACAACACGTAATTGAAACTGCTTTCTCAACGTCCCCAGTTATCTACTGATTTTAAACTCAAAGATTGAATTTTGTCCTTATCCCATTCCATCCCCCTGAATTAATTGAGATGAATACATACTTCTCTTCTCTGATACTCTCCTTCTTGTGGTTAAACTACAACACTTTATCCTCCTTCTCCTTCTGTATCTACCAGCCTGACTTCTCCTCCTCCTTTCTTCCTCTTCTGTTTATTCCATACAGAGGAACCCCACTAAATAACTATTGTCTCTCTTTTCCTCCTTTTCTTACCCTGGGGCTTCATCAATCTACAGGTGGTTCTGCAGATAAAATCCAAACGTGTATCTTTTAACCTCCACCTACTTTTCTTCTTCTGGATTCCAAAACCATATTTCTAATTGCCTGTTGAGTAACTCTCAAATTCAGAAAGTATAAAAGGACTAATCACTTCTCACCTGGTTCTTCCCTCTAATGATCTTGTTCTTCCGTGCGCTGTTTTAGAGCCTAAAACTTATCTTTAGAGCAGTCTTTTCCCTGGCCCCTACACATCCAGGGGACATTCTAGTGCTATCAGTCCCATGTCCACACTGCCTCTTACATCCCATGCTATTAGTCCCACGTCCTCTGCTTCTTAAATGAAAAGAGGCATTTTTGTTGCTGTGACATTGGTTCACAGTCTCTTTTAAGCCTTCAAAACAGAGGCCTCATTGTTATCCCTTCTCTCCAACCCATTCTGTAGGTCACCATCATTACCCTTTCCAAAAGCCGTGGTCTCTTCACATCACTTTCCTGCTTAGAGATCTGCTTACCTTTTCCTATTGTTAATAAAATAAGATTGAAATATAAAAAGTAAAAATAATCACTTTAGTTCAAGGCTTAACGTTTGTCATCATCTGGATCAATCACTTTTACCAGCCTTGATTTTTCCAATGATATCTTAAAAAAATTTAAAAAAAAATGTTTTTGTTTATTTTTGAGAGAGAGAGAGAGAGAGCAGGGGGGTGGGGGGGCAGAGGGAGACACAAAATCCAAAACAGGTTCCAGGCTCTCAAGCTGTCAGCATAGAGCCCAACGCAGGGCTTGAACCCACAAACCGTGAGATCATGACCTGAGCCGGATTCAGACACTCAACTGACTGAGCCACCCAGCCACCCCTCCAATTATGTCTTAAAATTATTGGAACAACACTAACTGTTTCCAAACTTGATCTTTACCTATCCATGTTATTTCTCTATCTAGAAATAGTGATTTGGCACTTACTCTATGCCAGATCTTATGATGTGCCCTGAGGCTACGTAATAAAAAGGCAAAAACTTGCCTTAGTATTTATGAGTTCTAGAGCAGAAAAACAATAAATACATAACTAAGTAAATAAAGTGTACTACATGCTATGTTACAGGGAATGTCAGATTTTAAGGTGTGGAATGGTAAGACACCTTATTTCATGCCTGTGGTGGCAGTGAAGGTGATATGTTGTGCAGAAAAGTTGGTTACAGAAGTAGGTACTATTTAAATTGAGTCAATTAAAGATGGGGAAAATGGGTGAGCGGGCGATTCTGGGCAAGAGGAAATGGGCACACATACTATAAATATTAAAGATCTTCACTATAGTGATTTACGCAGGATGTGAAGGGGAGGATGCTGACTCTGGGAAAGTTTGTCAGGTAAGAAAACCCTAGACAATGAAGGTACTATCAACCAATACAGGTGTCTTAGACCTTAAACATCAAGCCATTGGAAGTCTTCTGTATAAAATAAGGGTGTGATAGAATCATATTTGTGGCAGGACGGATCATTCTGGCAGCAACGTGAAGGATAAAATAGAGAAAAAAGGCCAGAGGAAGTGGGAGTGTTCAGGAACTGTTGAAGAACTTCTTGGGAGCAGCCACACTGGCCTTACTGGATTTTTGGTTATATGACCAGAGAAAGGTAGATTGGGTTGAGAAAAAAGTAAAGAGGAATAAAAATCAGGATTTAGTGATTGCTTTATTGTTGGTGATATAAGATTGAATAGAATAGATGATGGTCAGTAGGCAAGGGATATATAACTCTGGAACTCAGGAAAGGGATCAGAACTTGAGATATAGATTTGAAGTTTATTAGCATATATGTTTAGCTAAAGCTGTGGCAGTCAATGATACTGACTTTTAAGAATGGTTGAAAAAAGAGAGCAGTGGTAGTTCTAGGAAGATCAGAGAAGCTGTTTCAATAAAGAACGTGTCAACTATAGCCCAGAGGAGAAATAGGAATTATTTTGTGGGGGGGGGGGGGTGTGGGGCAGCTGAATGGCTAAGTCGGTTAAGCGTCCGACTTTGGCTCAGGTCATGATCTCACGACTTGTGAGTTCAAGTCTCACATCGGGTTCTGTGCTGACAGCTAGGGCCTGGAGCCTGCTTCAGATTCTGTGTCTCCCTCTCTTTCTGCCCCTTCCCCATTTGTGCTCTGTCTCTCTCTCTCTCTCTCTCTCTCTCTCTGTCTCTCTTTCTCTTTCTCTCTCTCTCAAAAATGAATGAACATTTAAAAAATTTTAAAAAAAGAATTATTTTGGGGTAGAAGGAGGGAGCCTTCAGTGTCAAGGATATCATTAGTGAACTTGCTGGAAATGCTTTCAGTAGAAGGTCTAGATAGAGGAGACTTTGCATTGTTCATTAATATGTCTTCACATCCATCCTTTGGATAAGACAGTAGGCAACAGTCCTGACCGTGTACTTGGGGTGGTTCTGGGAAGGGGCAGAGACTACAGGCCTTACTATCCTTACTTCTCTTTTTGACTATAAGTACAGGTCAGTTTTGACATTTCTATCTTTTGAAATCCCAAGTACTCACGAAAGATGGTGGCAGTAAAGACTCTTAACGAGTATGACTATCTTAGGGGTGCCTGGGTGGCTCAGTGGGTTAAGCGTCCGACTTCAGCTCAGGTCATGAGCTCACGGTTTGTGCGTTCGAGCTCCACCTTGGAGACAGCTCAGAGCCTGGCGTCTGCTTCCGATTCTGTGTCTCCCTTTCTCTCGACCCCTTTTCTGCTTGCCTGGTGTCTCTCTATCTCTCTCAAAAATAAATAAACATTAGAAAAAAAAAACAAGTCTGATTATCTTAGGCTGTCTGCCATAGCTGGTTGTCCCAGGTCCCATGCTCTTCTAAGGATAAAACTACCTGCCATTTCCTCTTTGTTGAAATTCCATTCATTTTCAAAAAACAGGTCAAGTATCACTTCTGCCTAAAGACATCCTTAACTCATGAGAGAGTCACTTCTCTTCTGTGTTCTCAGAGGATTTTGTATACAAATTCGTGAAGTGTTTAAAACACTCTCCTTTATAATATAGTTAGATATGGAGGTCTGCTTTCTCCTCATGGGACATGGTCTTATTTTTCTCTGCAGCCCAGATTTTACCTAGGAAATTGGGGTATTTATCCTTGTTTATTAAATTAAATTGAAATGTTTATATAGCATGATTTGTCTAACTACGATCAATTATTTTCAAAGTCTATACTTGGTTTTCCAAGAGGGAGAACTACATTTTTTATAGAGAAAAGAAGAAACACAAGACAGTTGAAATCACTTCCATTCCCTTCCCATATTACGATGGCTACTGCCTTCAGGTGTAATTCTGAACTACGTAGAGCTCTACTCTTCACATCTGAGAAAGGCTTGGCTAATACTTTTGTGCATACAGAAGGAAGAGACTCAATAAATAATATTCTGGGACTATAGTCTGTGAGCAGCATTCTGCAAAGTGCACAGTGAGCTTGCATCTGCCTCTAAACTGGATTTGCTTTGGAGAGGCATCTTACATCATATGACAAATACGAGACTCTCTCCTGGAAGTGATGGTCTGATTTACAGTCTTCACCTTCAAAACATATTGAAGCTGAATTGTGCTCTTAAGAAATTCTAAGTTAATGCCTAAATGAAGTTTAGGTTTCCTGCCAATCTTCTGCCTTTAAAAATATAATTTTATTTGCACGTTTGGTACTTTAAGCGAATTATTGCCAATACGATGTTGGATTTCTGACATGGTTTCTGGGCAGTAGGGCAACATTTGACATCAAGTGTCATTCTCAGTGTGCATGAATATCATAACATCTGAAAATCAACTAAAAACTTATGGAACTTCGCAGTGTGGTCAGTAGCCTTAAAATAGTTGTGAATTGCTAGATTTTTCCCCCTTTATCCAAAATATTGCCTTTCTGTGAGCAAGCAAATATTGTCTTTCTGATCCTTGGCAGAAGAGTTGATGAAAATAATATTGGAAAGTGCTAAGAATTCTCGAAATGTGCCCGTGCTTTAATTGCTATTTGACCCCATTCCTCTTCCCACCAGACAGAGCGCAGCTCAAATGATATGACGGATGTCAAATGCAGATTCATAATTCACCGCAGTTAGGAACACTTATAATGGTGCATTATCAAACTCAGTGCAAATGCCCGAGCGGATCAACATCTCATTCAATGGAGTCAGCGCAGATATAATGGAGTGTTTTCTTCAGTATATTCAGTGAAGCAGAGTAAGGGCCAGACTCCAATTATTTCTTATGGTCCTGGGGATGGGGTATGTTCACAAATGCAAATGGAGACATGAATCAAATTTGCATCCTCTCGTATAGATACACAGGCACACACACACACGCAGAGGAAGGGAGGGAGAGTGTATGTGTATGTGTTTGAGAGAGCGAGGTGATTCTAAAGAAAAAAATCTATATGTATTAAAAATGGTTTAAGTTTCCTCAAATGTTACACAAGGAAGAGAGTATCATTGAAAAAACAAAATCATCTTCGCAAGGGTTTTGATCATGTATTTTAATGAACGAGTTTCCTGTCATTAATGCTTTAATTAGAATAGTAAGCAAGAATGTAACGAAGCAGAATCATTTCTTCAAGCTAACAGCGAAACTTTGCTTGTATCTGCTTACAGTGGAGACTGGCAGTAGACATTTTAGACATTTTTAAAAACAGTTCATTGAAAGTTTTCCGTGAAGCAATGATTTTTCCCCCTGTGTCTAAATTCACTGCTGAAATATTTGGGACTGGACACCTGGGGCACTTGCTTCCTTCTTGGGCACCGGTCCCCTTCTCATTTCACATACTGTTGATCCAATCAGTTCCATCTGTTATAGTCAGAACCCACATACAGCCAAATTCAAAGAGAATCAGTGTCCACAGTTTCACATCCTGTTTCATTGACCCCACTGGGTGGTGCCCCTCGAAAGCTCCAAACTTTCAAGGAGCTGAGGCATTCCGGATTTCCCTCTGCCCCCTCTCACTAAGCCTCAGGTAGGATCCAGCCACTGGGAGCTCATTGTGAATTTTACCTTACTGGTACTTTTCCCGTGTCTTTGCATTTTATCCAGGGTCTGACTGGGGCATGATGACTGCTTCCCATTATAGGATTTCCAGGCATCAGTGTACAGATGAGAAAACAACGGGCCCTTCCTGGCCCTCAGAAGTCATCCTACACGGGCCTGTATTGACTCCCATTGACTCCCATTCTGTGGGCATCCAGGACCACCAAAAATGTGTGTGTGTGTGTGGGTGTGTGTGTGTGTGTGTGTGTGTATATACACACACACACACACACACATGTATACATACATATGTGTGTGTGTGTGTGTGTGTGTGTTCTTCTAAGCATTTCCTGCAAAGACCCTCCTCGTCGATTGTCTATTCCCATTATTCAAACTTAGCTGTGTTCTATGTGGCCAAACCATTAGATCCATTGTGGACCAAATTCCAGGGTCTTTCCTCCTGTTTTTCAAAACTGTGTGCACACAATTTTTATGGGCTTCACCTCTGTTACGATTGGGCACACGATTCTGCTGAAGCCACAGCTATTTTGCAAGTCAGCGAGGACTTCTCCAGCCCTGGGTTGGAGTTACATTGGTAACTTTGCTCTAAATTCCCTCTTAAATGGAAAAAAAAAACATGGACGGAAGGCAGAGGAGCATAAATCTTGCAAGTTGCTTTTCCCGAGAAACGCCAGAACGAGCCCTAAATGAAGACACCGTGCGCTGCTGGCGGCCGTATTCTTCTCATTTCGATTTCGACAAGTGGTTCCAGCCAGAGAAGCATTTAGAAGGTAAAAGGCGATCCACCAGTTGTCGCCCAGTTGCGATTTCGGTTTGGGGTCCGTTTCTTCAAACGGCCAAGCTGGGTGTTGTTCTGTGATCGAGTGCCTTTGTCCTGACAGAGGTTTTCATTTTGTACCTTTCACCATTGTTTTTGGCCGCAGATCAAGCCTCACATCTTCTGGTCATAGAATTCCTTTCTGCAGGCTCAGGCCGCCGCGTAACCTGAGCCGCCTCCGTTTCCCAGCAGACAGCACATTAAAGGGAGGTCTGCCGGCCAGCTGCAGAGACAGGTGTCGCCCTTTAATTTATACCCGCCCCCATTTATTTGTCCTAAGCATTCCTCTCCCAGGGTTGTTCACCAAGGCCGAAGGAATGGGGCAGATTTTACAGGCGCGGGAGTGTGGGATTAAAATGCTCCACCTGCTTGGTAGCTTAGCTCGTGAACAAGGCTTCCAGATGTAGCGCCATTTTGCCGTTGCTTTGTTGGACCCTCATCAACGAGCAAGAGGGGACACCGGGCCGCTCAGCGGTCCCCCGCACAATGTGTTGACCGACTCAGATTGCATCGCCGCTCTTTGGAGAAGGCTGACTCACGCTGCTTTCTGAGAAACTGGAGAAGTAAAGAAAATGCTCTGATTATTGCATATTGCGATAATCCATATTGCAGAGCCATGAAAACCTGAACTGGTTGAGTCCTATCAAATTTAATGTTGGTAGGACAAATCCAGATCCATTTTTATAGCGCTATTTTATAAATGGAAAAGGTCAAATATCATAGTGTTTACTACAGACTCTGCTGTTACTTCAAATATGTCTTTGCACAGCGTGCTGATTTTCATTGGAGAATGAGCCCATAGGCTGAGTGAGGTGTAGACATGTGGCCTGTCTAGCATGGATCGCCATGATCCATTATTACATTTCCTAGTATTGGCAACAAGGCTTCAGGGATTCGTTTCTCCCCTTGATCTGATATTTAGCTGTCAAAATCCCTCTTTTTAAAAAAATTTGTTCACATTTATTTATTTTTTGAGACAGAGAGTAAGCAGGGGAGGGGCAGAAAGAAATGAGGACACAGGATCTGAGGTGGGCTCCGGGCTGACAGCAGGAAGCCCCATGGGGGGCTCAGGGCTGGAACTCACTGAAGGTGAGATCATGACCTAAGCTGAAGTCTGACGTTCAACCAACTGAGGCACCCAGGCACCCCATCAAAATCCCTCTTTGACTGGCTTCAGTTTATTTATTTTTCACAAGCCACACTGATGTTCAACCCTCTGGGTCTTCACCCAGGGGCTTGGGTCACTCTGAATATTTTCTCCTTTCTACGATTTGAGGTGGATGGGCATGCTTTCCATAATTAGGCTAAAGACTATGCCACACCAATTAGCATTCTCCATCATTAACAGAAGATACCACGTTTGTGATTCAGGCAAAAATATAAAAAGTAGATTTTATGCATCGGCGAAACCATGAGGCTAACCAGCTGACCATGAGTTATAATCATTCCTTCCTGAGCCTTGGAATTGTCTCTTTCAAGATGTCTGGATGGGACAATGGCCACATATGAGAGAATAGCTTGTTCCTGTCTTCCAAAAATTCCTGGAAGCTGGTCCTTCAGGAGAGTGTCACGTTCGTCATTGAAACGCTGTCTGCATCCTTGGACTGTGCCTTGCTTTCTTCACTCAGGAAATCAGATAACCCAGGATGATAGCAAGGCTTTGGAAGTGGCCCCTCCATCACACCGTCACTTATGGCCTTCCGAAAACACTATGTCTTTGCCATGTTTGGAAACCCCACACCACCACAAAATGCCCTGCATGCCAATCACAAATGTTATGAAGCACACTCCATGCATAGGGAGTTCTTGTAGGATGTAGCGCCTTTGCTGTGGCATTTCTTCTGCCCCTGCTGCTTCCTGATGCCCTCTTTTCTGCCCTTTTACCTGGATAATTCCTACTTTTCTTGCAGCCCTAAATCAAGCCTCTTCTCCCTCAAGAAAAGCTTCCAGGTTTCCTGAATGCTGCTAGACGCTTCCTTCTCTCTTGGCCTCTTTCCCACACCTCACTTCGTCATGCATTACATGACTTTTGCTCTGATCTTTGCTCGCTTTGGATCTTCGTTGTAAGAGTCTCACTAGACCATGTGTTCCTGGAGGATAAGGATGGTGTCTTATTTATTGACCTTTGGGAACATAGGTCTTTCTTCCCACCTCCCCCCCACACCTATCTCTCATGCGGCTGCCCGGCAGAGTCTCGGACACAAAGTAGGTGCTCAGCTCATATTGGTTAAATTTACGAGCAAAGAGGTGAGTGGGTAAGTCCATACTTACACTTGATCTTGAAAGGTTTGGAAGGACCAAGGCAGTCTCCAAACCTGTGAAGGAGACAGTGAATGCGGGGCATTGAGAAGAGAGTCTCCTAACCCCAGCTGTCTGTTTTCTGGGACTTTCCATCAACTGATTAAAATGGACTAGTGTTACCCTTCACCCGTCATCTTTCTTTCCCTCTTTGTATTGCTGCTGTGTTCAGGAACAGCACGTGATAAGTGAGACAATGTAGGAAATTCACAGTATGGCATCCTACCTCCTCCAAACACCTGCTGATCATGGTCCATTTTATCTAGTATTTCACATTTACGAGTGAAAGATTTACCATTGCTTCAAAATAAGATAAAGATGAATATATCGGTGAACCATAGATAAATATCAAAGAGCATGGTGTTCTCCTTCCTGTGCAGAAAAATAGTTATTTTTGATCCAAAGATGTTCTTGTGCTGATCTGTTTTATCTTTCTTCTCCCTCTGCTCATCTCATGGAGCTATAGGCAAACAACTTTGTGGCAACTTCCAAGAATACGACAATCATATAAAAAGGGGTGCTATGACATCCCAGTTTTGTAGGGGAAGAAAGAGAGGCTCAGAGAGGTCAAGTAACTTACCCATAAGGCGCAGAGCTGGTTAGTGGCAAAGCCGGAATTCAAGCCCGTTCAGACTGGTTCTAGAATCTGTGCTACCAACTGCCATGATAATCTGTCTCTTGTTCAGAAGTGGACTCCACACTGTGTGGAGGACAAATTACGGGGAAGGAAATTGAGCAGCTAATTTAAAGGATCCCTTATAAACGCTCTATAAAACAATCAAAAAGTAGAGAAGATTAATAATTTTATTTGTCGTTCTAGACCCTGGTAAATTTTTGGAATGCTCATGCAATTTGTACCTCCAACTAAATAACAATATTTCCTGAAGTAACTAATTCTGTAACTTGGAAAAAAATCTCTGACTCTACTTACCGCATGCAGAGGGCCATGACATGTGGCTTAAATGCCCAAGAGTTTAAGTCACGATACACGTAAGTGGTAAAACTACTCTTTTGTCATTTTACTCTTCCCTTCCTGCTTAGAAAAATTTTAATGTTTAAACCTCTCTATAATTGTATTTTTTCCCCAGAAAGCAGAGGTCACAGAGATAAACGTCACCTGTCAGAAGAGCTGCAAATGAAGGCGATGTTCTTTGATAATGGTTTCTGAGAAGAGAGACCATCAGAGTGAAATCTCGTAATCCCGTATTTCTGATTTCATGTCTACTGAGACGCTCAAACTTGAGTGCAGACCTTGGTAAAGTACTGAGTGCTGAAAGGTAGCTCTGTCTCCTGGGGGATCTGAATGAGACCTAGTAGAAATTTTCATTCAAGTTGAATGGAAAACATAAAAGAGACTGTTCTATGGAACTCAGAAGTCTGGCAATGATGGATTTATTCCGTGTGTGAAAGACTGGGATAAGTGTTCTACCCATGGTTGCATGTTATTTTTAAATTTAGCTATTTCTGAAGAAGATGATCCTGAATTAATTTATGGAGAAATTATGCTCCTTCTTGCCTAAATCTATGGCGTGAAATGCACCCATTTCTGAAAGGATTCTTTTAATAATATTCCCTCATTTTATGAGATTCCATGGCACCATAGCATGACCAAACAAATTACCTTCTAGACATAGCCTAATTTCCCATCATCCTAATTCTTAAAGATTTTTCAGATTCTTTTTTCAATAGGAGAAATTCTGTCAGATGATCAGATTCATTATCTTTCTGATGAACAAAGTTGTACCTGAACTGTCTTAAAAGTGCTTCTTTTCATTAAAAAAAAAAAAAAGCTACAGCAAATGGAAGGCATCTATTATATAACTCCCTGGAGTGGATCCCTCTCCTGTTAACTCAAATTTTCAGGAAGCTTGAATTCCTCCAATTCCATTTTAATGCCTTTTATTTTTTTTTTTTTTTTCTCATTCTGTTTCAGTGGCAATGGAGAACAGCTGGTCACCATCCTCTGTGATAATAACCTTCATATAGTTGAAACTCGCATGGTTTTGGACATGGCACTCGCAAAAACATCCCCTTGCAAATGATGTAGCTTATTTGGTATTTCCCCCCCGTAAATAGCTCGACTCTTCCAGTGACTATCAAATTTTGGCTCTGTTCGGTATAATGCAAGCATTTTCTGCCTCGTCTATTCAGGAATGTCTTCCGAGGAGGTTTCCCAATAAAATTTATTGTGTTTAATTTATGACACACAATGTAAGAAGAATGGAATGCTTTTCTGTTAGGATTTGCATTGATAATGAAAGGTTACCATAGTGCCGGGCTGCTTTTACCAAATTTGCCAAATTCTGAAGGGAATGCCAATTAGAAGGCGGTAATGTTTCTCACTGCAACAGATTGAGACCAATACCTGGTGGTGAGGACCCGTCGCTGTTGGCTGGACCCTACTTCTAATTGGAGAGAAGGCAAATGCTAGATCAAACTGAGTGTTTACGAAGTGATATCAGTCATTCCCAGGAATGGCCACACCCCGAGAAAGCTGAGGAAGTGATTCAATCTTTCTGAGGTCATCTTTTCTATTAGTTATCGGGGTAGCCAAAAGTCTGAAAACGCTCACATTTTGCTCTCTTTAGGAAAAAACAACATTGATTTTAGAGGCTTTTGTTATGGAGGCCAGGGGGATTTTCCCACTGCAGCAAGGAGGAAGCTGGGTTTGGACTGGGAAGCCAGACTTTTCTTGGCCTGAGTTCCTCACTTGAATGGGATTCTGGTTTGCCCCCTCCTCACCTCTCCAACCCCCAAGCAGCTAGAAGCCCCACCTCCTCCCTTGGACCATATGGGGAAGCTGGCTCAGTGGCTGTTATTCTACGGACTCTAAGTTCACACAGCTGTTCATTCCCTGCTTAATGTACCGGTAATTACAGCAAATGTGCTCTTCTCTTTTTCCAATCGTGCAACTTTCTTCTAATGGAAAATGATTTGTTTTTAACAACTTCCATGCATTTTGTCCTTTAATAAGAAAGGGTGTCTCGTGGTACCGGGGGATTGAATTCTCTATAAAAAGCAAGAGTCTCTGTATCAGTTTCCAGCTCCATAGGAGAGCTCCGTGGGACTGCCAAAATGGGGAGGCGGGGGGAGACTTAAGTGGGTGTAACTAACTCGATATGAATAGGTCAGTTGGGAAACAAAGAAAGCTCATCGCCTTCTGCACGTGGAGGTGGTGAAAGAACATTTTTAAAAAATGGGAAACTGGGAAAAATCAAAAGTACAAATTGAGCTCTTGTTTCATGATCCAAATTCAAGGTGCGCTCAAAGGGTTTTTAACACAAATATCTGAAGAGCTTTTCACTTATCTTAGTTCTCCCTTTTGGAGCACGTAAATGTCTTGCTTTGATGGTTGGGTTGGGTGGAGACTCAAAGGCTAGCAAGGGATGGATCTTTCCCTTGAGCCACGCCAAGCTCTGGGGCACAGATCAAACGTGTGTGTTCACATTATCATTTCATTTGTGGGTAAAATATATCACCCTCGGAATCTCTGCCCTTACAGCTCCCTAAATGGCACTGGGAATCATTTCAAGGGGATCATTTTTTAAAGCAAAACTTTTCCAACTCAGAATACTTTATTCGGGGGCTTTTATTAAAAAAAAAAAATTAGTTAAGCAACAGTAGTAGCAAAGAAAACCAAATCAAATCACTGTGTGTGGATGGAAACGCTAGCTCTATACAACACACGAAGCTAATTTGATCTGAAAGATCATAGCCAAATGAATGTTTCCTTTACATGAGAATTCAGAATTCAAGGAAGTTGAAAGCATGATAGACTATGCTTGCAAATCAAATATGACTCATTTGACTTTTTAAGGATTCACAGAATTTAAGATTCAGCTGAAGTTATAAAAGAGGCATTCTGAGCCCCAAATCCTTCAGTGTTAAAATGTATCCATATCTCCTAGGGCATTAATTTTATTACGTGCATATTCCCTTTACACTAATAATGGAGAGTAGCAAGACGCTTGCCAGAAATCACCGGTCTTCTGCTCCGTCCCTCTTATCCAGCTCCCCCTCCAGAATTCTTGCATTTTTTCTCAGTGGTTCCTTCAGAAATTTGATGACACCAAAGTGAAGAAATTTAAAATACTCATGTTGGAAGTTGAAAGCAAGTGGCTTCTAAATTTACAATAAGAGCATTGGCAAGACAGTTGATTTCCTCAAGAAGCACCACAGTCAAGGCAGCAGTGATGAAGCACTTTTGTTCCTCTGAAGTCTTTAGTTAGAAGCTCAACATGTGGCGAACCCTGGTGAGGGGGTCTGTGTTTCCTCCTCATGAATGCAGTGCATGGGTCTGTTTGATTTCACCCTTTAGGAAATCATTGTTTCCGGCTTTATGGAAAGTAAAAATTCTACTTAATATAATTAAGCAAGTGTTGAGAATGAGACTCTCTGGAATTAGTAGCAAGACTCTAACCCAGGTGTCTATCTTACCTCAGATTCTATTTCTTCGGACGATTGCATCTGTAGCTTTGAGATTTTATTTTCGAAGCTTTAAGTTATTTTGATATCCACTAGACCATCAAAACTATAAATATGATCTGATGAATGTCAGAGTAAGAAGTCATAGGATAAACAATTGTCCTCATCCTCTGTATTTGTTCAGCAAATACTGTTTTGTCTTTTCCAGCTTTATTGGGGAATAACTGACAAATTTGTATATATTTAAAATGTACAATGTGATGATTTGATATACATTCTGAAGGATTACCACAATCAAGTTCATTAACACATCCATCACCTCACACAGTTACCTTTTAGTATGTATATAATGAGAATGATTAATTAAGATCTGCTCTTTTTGCAAATTTTAAATATGCAATACAGTATCATTATTATTTTTTTAATGTTTATTTATTTTTGAGACAGAGAGAGAGCATGAACAGGGGAGTGGCAGAGAGAGAGGGAGACACAGAATCTGAAACAGGCTCCAGGCTCTGAGCTGTCAGCACAGAGCCCGACGCGGGGCTCGAACTCACTGACCATGAGATCATGACCTGAGCCGAAGTCGGACGCTTAACCGACCGAGCCACCCAGGCGCCCCTGCAATACAGTATTATTAACTATAGTCACCATGGTATAGATTGGATTCCCAGGACCTGTTTTATAACTTAAACTGTTTCCTTTGACCAACACCTCCCCATTTCCTCCATCCCTAGTCCCTGGCGACAACCATTTTACTCTCCGTTTCTATGAGTTCAATTTTTTTTATATTGCACATATAAATGATATCTTGCAGTATTTGTCCTTCTCTGTCTCGTTTATTTCACTTAACATAATGCCCTCCAGTTGCATCCATGACATTGCAAACAACAGGATTTCTTTCACTGTGTTTTAAAGGCAAATACTATTCCACTGTATTTATGTCACGTCTTCTTTACCCATTCATCTGTTGACAAATGCTTAGGTTAAATTTCCAAAATCGGCTATTGTGAATAATGTTGCAATACACAAGGAAGTACATTTTTCAAGATAATGACTTTTCTTTTCCTTTGGGTACATACCCAGAAGTGGGATTGCTGGGTCATATGTTAGTTCTATTTTTAATTTCTTAAGGAAGCTCCATACTGTTTTACATAGTGGCTGCACCAGTTTGCATTCCCACCAACATTACACACGGGTTCCCTTTTCTCCACATCCTCGCCAGCATTTGTTATCTCTTTTTGGTAATAGACATCCTAATAGATGTGAAGTAATATCTCACTTTGGGTTTTATTTGCACTTCCCTGATGGTAAGTGATGTTGAGCACTTTTTCATGTAACGGTTGGCCATTTCTATGTCTCTTTGGAAAAATGTCTATTCAGGTATTTTGCCCATTTTAAAATAGACTTATTTGGTTTTGTTTTGTTTTGTTTTAATTGATTTGCTATTGAGTTGGATAAGTTCCCCATGTATTTAGACATTAACGCCTCCCCAGGCATATTGTTTGCAAATACCATTCCCATTCCATTGGCTGCCTTTTCGTTTTATTGATTGTCTTCTTTGCTTGGGGAACATCTCAGACGGTAGCCTCTTTTTAGGGGCCAAGAATTCAACAGTGAACAAAACAGACAAAGATCTGCCTCATGCAGGTTACAATTTAGCAAGAAGAAACAGACAAAATATATCATTAAAAAATAGGTTAAATAACAATAAAAGCCAAGAAAAGAAAGTATTGTTAAAAAAAAAAAAAAAAAAGACCGGGGCGCCTGGGTGGCTCAGTCGGTTAAGCGTCCGACTTCAGCTCAGGTCACGATCTCACAGTCCGTGAGTTCGAGCCCCACGTCGGGCTCTGGGCTGACGGCTCAGAGCCTGGAGCCTGCTTCCGATTCTGTGTCTCCCTCTCTCTCTGCCCCTGCCCCGTTCATGCTCTGTCTCTCTCTGTCTCAAAAATAAATAAAACGTTAAAAAAAAAAATTAAAAAAAAAAAAAGACCAAAAGCGAGGGATTACAATTTTACATGAGGTGGCAGAGAAGACCTCACTGATAGTGACTTGTAGCATGTATTTGAAGAAAGTAGGTTACATACTCTATGGCTATCTGAGAGAGCTGTCCAGGCAAAGGGAATAGCCAATGCAAAGGTCCTGGGGAGGTATAGATCTAGAGTGTTCAAATAGTAGCAAGGAGGCCAGGGTGCCTGGAGTGCACAATGGGGCAGATGTTAGGAAACAAGGTCAGAAAAGTAGGAGGGAGCCTGGTCATGCAAAGTCATAGTTTATTAAAGGACGCTAGCTCTTACTTTGAGATTTGGGAAGTCTTTGGAGACTTTTAAGCAGAAAAGGGACAGAATCCAACATACCTTTTAACAAGATCGTTTGGGCTATTATGTTGAGAATTGATTCAAGGACAGCAAGGAGCAAAGCTGACCCCAGTCAAGGAGCTGTTATAATAAACCGGGTAAGAGGCCAAGGTGGAAAAGCAGAACTGGTAGATATTAAGGGAGGTCCTACCGCACACCAGGCACTCTTGTAGGCCTTGTGCATATAGCAGGGGAAAAACTGAGGCTCTGCTCCTATGGGGTTGACAGTCCTCTGAGAGGAACCAGACAATTAACAAATAAACCAATGTATATATAAAATATCAAGTGGTGATAAGTTCTATTGAGAGAAACCCAAAAGGAACGCTGGAACACGTTCCCCAGGAACAACCCAGCTTATGACGTCAAATACCTACAGATAAAAGAATGCCTGCAAAGAGGAGACGGGAAAAGCAAGTCGTGGTGTAATCAACCAGGGGATATTATGCAGCAATGAAAACGAATGGTTGTAACTATATGAAACATCGCAGGTGGATCTTAGCATTATAAATATCACTGAAAATAAGTTCATAGATATTAAAAATGTCATGGTGCATTTTTCATAAAGGCAAACACATGTACAAGCTAAACATATACTTTTAAGGGGATACACATAGATGTGTTAAATAATATAAAGTAATTTTTCAAAAATTGATACTATAAGATTTGGGATTGCAATTATCTTGGACAAGGGGAGGCTAAGAAATGCTTGGAGTGATCCCATAGGGTTCTGTGAGTGTTCAAGCTTTCATGTTGGATGTTGGACTCACAAGTTTATGTTTGAAGGGAAAAAAAAAAAGAAGAAAGGAAAGAAAGAAAGGAGGGAGAAAGGAATGTAGGGAGGGAGGGAGGCACTCACAGGAGTTAAAACGGAGTGTATGTCATGAAGCAAATATTATGACTGATCTGATTTTATGCCCCTGGGGTAAAGGGTTGGGAAGAGTTATCAGGTAGGTGTTTGTAGTTTGTTTACTTGTTTTTTGGTAGAGTTGCTAAGGAAGCCCTCTGTAAGGAAATGACATGTGAGCAAACATGTGGATGGATTGAGGAAGAAGTAAAAAAAAAAAAAGGAGAGTGCTGTGGTTGGGGAGGACGAGAGAGCACCAGCAGCCGGTGAGTCAGGGAGGTAGCAGGAGAAAGTCTTCTTAGACATCATAGGCCATGAAAAACACTTTGACGTTTACTCCAAGGGAAACCGGAAAACCACTGGAAGCTTCTGAGTAGGAGTAATATTACCTGCTGTATATTTTAAAAGGATCATTCCTGGGGCACCTGGGTGGCTTAGTCAGTTGAGCGCCCAGCTCATGATTTCTGCTTAGGTCATGATCTCAGGGTTCCTGAGATCAAGCCCCACATCAGGCTCTATGCTAACAGTGCAGAATCTGCTTCGGATTCTCTCTCTCCCCCCTCTCATTCTGTCCCTCCCCCATGCTCTCTCTCTCTCTCCCCCAAAATAAATAAGTAAACGTTAAAAAAAATAAAAATGAAATGAAAGGGTCATTCCTGGGGCGCCTGGGTGGTCAGTTAAGCGGCCAACTCTTGATTTCAGCTCAGGTTGTTGTCTCACACTCGTGAGTTTTGAGCCCCACGTTGGGCTGGGCTCTGCTCTGACAGTGCAGAGCCAGCTTGGGATTCTCTCCCTTTCTCTCTGCCCTTTCACCACTCTCCCCACCCCCTCTCAAAATGAATAAATCAGCACTAAAACATAAACTAAAAATTAAAACCAAAAAAGGGATCATTCCCGTTGTGGTATGGGAATGTATATATCAGCATTTTTTCAGCACATTTGACATTTGGGGCTGGAAAATTCTTTGTTGCGGAGGGCTTTCCCGTGTGTGGTAGGATGTTCAGCAGCATCCCTGGCCTCTTCTAGAGCTGTGGCACCCTCCACCCACTTGTAACCACCCAAAGCGTCTGCAGACATTGTCAAGCATCTCCTCGGGGCCGACTCACCCCTGGTGGAGAATTACTGAATGTAGAAAAATACAGAAGCAGAGAGAGGACAGGGAAGAATGTTGCCGTATCCACCAGAGACCACAGCTGTGACCAAGGTAGGGGTCTGGGTTCCCCCGCTTTTCTTTGATTTTCACTCACTTTTTACTTTTTAATGGTGTTTATTTTTTTTTTACTTTTGTTTTGCTTTCGTGATGTATAACTTACAAGTAAAACCGTAAGACATTTAAGGTGTTTGTCATGCTGATTTGATGTATGTAGACATTGTGGAAGGAACCCTCCCATCTATTTACCTCACATATTTACCTTTTGTGTGTGTGTGAGAATATTGAAGTTGTAATCTCTTTATAAGTTTCAATAATGGAATACGGCGTTGTCAACTCTAGTCAACATATTATGCGTCAGATCCTCAGACCTTACTCGTCTTGTAACACGACCCCCTCTTCTCTAAACACACGTTTTCATAGTTTGGGTTTATATCCACGTGTCTGGAATTTCTACAGGTTGAGAGTACTCTCAAACCCCCAAAGATGGAATGTCAAAAATTCGTTCACGCTCGAAACAAATATTTTTCAGGTGCTATAGAAAAAGTATATTGGAGCATGAAATCATCCACACGGCTGTTCTTTAAGGACTGGCTCTTAATCCATTTAGAGTCTTGTTTTTGTCCAGTCTGGTGACTCATTTTCTGACTCACATTCAGGTGAGTGCTGAACCTGTGATACAAGGACCTCTTTGGTCAATTGTTTTTTGTTTTTGTTTTTAATGTTTATGTATTTATTTTGAAAGAGAGAGAAAGCATGAGTGGGTGGGGTGAGAGAGGGAGAGAGAGAGAATCCTGAGCAGGCTCCAGGCTGAGCACAGAGCCCGATGCAGGGCTTGATCTCACGACTATGAGATAACGACCTGAGCTGAAATCAAGAGTCAGACACTTAACTAACTGAGCCACCCAGGCACCCCATAGCTTTGGTCAATCTTCAAGTCATCCTACTGGCAACATTTTTTAACACAGAGCACCGTTTGAAGAAAATATCAGAGGCCCACTACTCATCCAAGAAATGGTTACTTCTGAGGGCAAGTTGCTTTCGGAGGGTCCAGGAAGGCCTGACTGAGATCATTCGAGGATCAGCCTTGTACTCCAAACACGGCAGGGCAGGTGAGTCAGATGAGAATTGTATTTTGTGCAGGACGCTGAGCAAAAAGACAGGACCCCCGACATCAGTAGTGCAGGGATTAAGGACTATTGGAGAGCTGCAATACCAGAGCCAGAGAACAGAGTTGACAGCAGGAACCTTGTGCACGTTCCCCTGCGGACTCCATTCTGTTCTCACAACGGCCAGGCATCTGAGAGGTAGGAACGTACACACAAGGACACCCAGCGGCCTGTGGTCTGAGAGTCAGCCGCGCAAGCTTCTGAGTAAACGGTTTTCAGGATTCCAGAGTGGTGCTGGGAAAATGGTTTTACAGGAGAGACAAATCAGCCACGTGCAGAAAATGCCATGCCACGGAAACAAATCCAACTTGCTTCTCTGACAGGGAGAAGGCAATGAAATCGTTCAGGCCACCGGGTGAGCAGCCCCTGCTGCTGGGGGTCCTACCTCGGGCTCATCACTGCTGGTTTACCAGATGACATTCTCTGCCAGGCCCGATATGTTAAGGCGGCCCTGGCTTTGGGGCTTTCTCTGCTCATGAGAAAAAGAGCGTGGATGAGATTGTGTTTTCCTTTGCAGAACTTGACTGTTCATCCCTCATGCCACACCCGAAATCAGAAGCCCACACCATGCTTGGCTTTTCCAAAATAATGACTCTAATATAACATCAAAAATAGCTGTGTCAACTCACCTTTGAGAAGTAGGTGGAGGGGCAGATGTCATAACGACCTAACACCGAGGAGTAATTAGACCAATATTAAATGTTATTGCCCCCAGCCAGCGTAGTTCTATGAGACTACTTGAACTGACTCGAACGCAGCTCATAATGTGAGCACAATACAACTTTACTGTATTTCCCTATTTATTCAGCTGCTCACTTGTGTTAGAAAAATGTCAAGAGGTCCTTGAATTTGCTACTCACTCTTGGTGTTCTTGTTTGTTCGTTTTTTGGTCACTTTATATCACAGTCTCCATTTAGAAAATGGAATGTCCTATACAAAATACTAATCAAATCTGTAGCTGGTTACCAAATGACAAATAGCAAAGCCTCTTTCTTCCCGGCTTGGGCCTGGTCATGGCTGCAAATCCACAAAAAGAAAAGGCCAGTGTAGGTAGGGCTTGGGATGCATCAGGCTTCCTCTCTATTTTTCATAGCGTATTCTTCCTCTTCCTCCAACAGCTCATCAGCCAGCATGGGTCCTCCAGGTCACAGCAGCAGGGAAAACAAGAGGAAAAGTCTTGAGCGAGGCTTCTCCTTAGCATGCTTCGAGTTTTCTGGGTTCAACAGATGATTAAGGCTGACTTTTCTCCCTCGAGTCTTGCAAAGGGTGTGCAGAAGACGTCACTCCCCCAGTCCCCTTGACCTGAGCAGATGCTTCTCTAATTATGATGGTAGATTTTAAAGCTTTGCAGCCCTTAGGAACATGACATTCATTCCTATTCTTAGAACTTCATTCAGGTTCAGTCAGAAAGAGCCCCCATTTTAATCTGTTGAATTGGTAAAAGAAATTGTGTGTAAGTAAAATTATAAAGAAAAGAAAGTTGAGTTTCTATGTTCTCCCATCCTTGGCCTTCCGTGTGCTCATTGGCCATCCACCTTTCATTTTGATTGGTTCTTTTCACCAGAAAATATAGAACTTATGGTGCCTAATACAAGACAATGCTACCACCATTACCACCATCACCTCAGGCGATAGCCTTTCTAAACCTTTATCTCCATTAAAGTTCTTTATCACAAGACACTTAACCCTAAAAACTCAGCACTGCACAGGCCAAGAGATAGTTCTTGAGTGTCTATCTTATGCCAAGCACTGTGTAGGGTTCTTACTGCAGAGGTGACAAAGCCAAGTCCCTGTACAAGAAGAGTGCAAGGTTTACTCTAGCTATTTTCATTAGGATATGAAGAAATGCATGGATTTGCCAATATGTTTTGATCAAATGAAAATTTATTTTTGCAAGAGCTGGGGATCCATATGCATATCGTGATGTTGGTCAGAAAACCTGAGCCAAAGGACTGAGGGAGAATATGCAGAAAGGAATATGGCAGAACATGCTCCTTTTGGTCACAAGAAAGGCAGTGTCACCGAAAAGATCCTTGTTTACTACAAATCGTGAGAATTATTAACTCCTTTGTATTTGTATTTTCTTTCATAAGACAACATCAGGGACACAAACATTTCTACCCAAACTCCTATATGGTACTGAAAGAGTACTGAGTGACTAGGGTTGTAATGGAATATATGTATAAATATATAATATCATATACAATATCATATATTAAATAGAATTTATTGTCAGATTGGTTTCCATACAATACCCAGTGCTCATCCCAACAGGTGCCCTCCTCAATGCATAATGGAATATATTAACCATGACTCTCTTAAAGAACTGGTACTCACCTTTTTTTTTTTTTTTAATTTTTAACGTTTATTTATTTTTGAGACAGAGAGAGACAGAGCATGAACGGGGGAGGGGCAGAGAGAGAGGGAGACACAGAATCGGAAGCAGGCTCCAGGCTCTGAGCCATCAGCCCAGAGCCCAACGCGGGGCTCGAACTCACGGACCGCGAGATCGTGACCTGAGCTGAAGTCGGACGCTCAACCGACTGAGCCACCCAGGCGCCCCGGTACTCACCTTTTAATCCCTTCAATATCATCTGAAATTCCAGTGGTAGTAACTCAGAAAATGTAACAACCACTGATTGATTCGTTATTAAAAAAAAAAAACACTATAAACTCCTTTGGATTGGTGTGCTAATTGTTGATTTTAAGGTTAATGGTTGACATTAGTTTTTCTTAACCTTCCAGGATACCATTTGCATTTTAGGCTTTAAAAAAACTAAAATGTCCTTAAACCTGAAGGACTTGGCTAGATAAACAGCTGAGGAATGATGGCAAAACCAGCTATGCAGATTTTTTGATAGAGTGATTATAAGCACTAGTCAATCCCCCACCCCCCCAACTTAAAAAACACATCTGAGTCTCACGTTGGCACTTGGACACACTCACAGCAAAGTCTCAGTGCAATACGAAGACTGAGGTTATGTGAAGGACAGATTTTGTGCCATTCCTTTAAACAGGACCACATCTTAGCCGACACAGATCAGGACTGAGGATTTAAATATTTAACCATTCTTTTCTGAAAAGATATCACATTGAATTTGTAAGATAAAATTTCTTTTTAGCTGAGTCCATTTTCCACTTTGAGAAATTAGCTCATTATGTGTTGCGGAACTGGGGACAAGAAGTCAAGACCTGGAAAAAACATTAATCAAGAATGACCAAAAATTGATAAAACTCCATCTCATATGGTCCCTGTGATGTGGTCCCTCCCTAGAGAAAGTCCCAGGATGAACTCTCCCCTCCTCACACTGCTTTCCTACCACAAGCTGGTAAAACATAGGCTGCCAAGAAAGGATCTGTCCTTCAATGACCTCCTGAACCACATTGGAGCCGGTGGCAATGGTCCAAGTGCGCCTTATGTATTCTTATCAAAATATTCCCCACAATTTGAACCAAGTGGAGGAAGTTAACAAAAACACTACAACCAAAACGATGACTATATATAAGGCTCTGCGCTGCCCAATCTCTTTGTTCATCATTGTCAATCCTCATAAACCAGCTGGTAGTAGAAGCCAGCAACCGGAATCAGGGGCTGATTGGAAACAACTGTTCCCATTGCCCAATAATGCAGGATCAGAAAACAAACAACAACAGCCTGTCTTAATTTAAAATTCTGATATTGGGCTCAACATGGATTTTCAAAAATATTGCAATAAAGTGTTATTTATCTTGATGACTGAATTTTTTGAGGGCTCCTTACTTTTCATCTGAAGTGGGTATATCATTCGCCTCATCTCAATTCTGGATTCCGGTTTGTTGCCATCTGAACACATCTCTGTCTGTAGGGAAACGAAAATCAATACTAGCCTACGGAACCAAAGGGGACCCTCAATGGATATTTCATGATGGATCTATAGAGGATGACGCTTTGTCTTGCTAACTACCAATACACATCTTGTAATGAATGAAAACTTTGGATCCTTCTCAGCAAGACTCAGTGATCAGAAAATGGGCAGAAGGAACTGAAAGCAAGAGGCAAGATTGGCTGTAAAGACTTGAAAGTCAATTTAGATTTTATACCGTTTATATAAAATATGTATTAATATACTATACTATACTATACTATAATATATACAAAATATAATATTCTATATTTTTAACAGACTTCTATGGCAAAATAGTTGTCAGAGATGAGTCAAGAGTGAAAGCAGATTCCCTATCTCTGACCCTAATTTAGCTTTCCTTAGCTGCTGGCACCAAATAGCCTGTTAATTTTTTTCTATTGCATACAGGCCAGAATTCCTAAGTTTTGCAGACAATGATTTTCCAAATTAAAAAATATGAAACTAAAAATCGATGTAATAAGTAGAACATTGGATTGGATGAAACACCTTCTCTGAATATTTGATATAGAATGGTGCTCAAAATGGAGATGTGTCGATCAAGAATTCAGAATCCAGGATATTACCTAGGAATATTTTTGAATAGGCATAGCTATTTTCTAGAAGGACAATATAGAAAGGTAAAGATGATATCAAAAAACTTGCATATGTTGTCATGATCATCTTTTGTAAATCTGTTATCTGTTTAGGAATTTAAACCTTTACTATAATTTTTTCCCATTTCAATAAATGTATTTTTAATATATTTATAATTGTCTCTTTATATGCTTTTTTATTTTATTAAAATATTTATTTTTGAGAGAGAGAGAGAGACAGAGAGTGAACACACACAAGTGGGGGAGGGGCAGAGAAAAAGAGGGAAACACAGATTCTGAGCAGTTAGCACAGGGTTCGGTGCCAGGTTCGAACTCACAAACTGTGAGATCATGGCCTGAGCCGAAGTTGGATGCTTCACCGACTGAGCCACCCGGGCGCCCCACTTTAAATGCTTCTTTAGTATGTTTTTTTAAAATGTTTATTTATTATTGAGAGAAAGAGACAGAGTATGAGCATGGGAGGCACAGAGAGAGAGGAGGAGGAGACACAGACTTTGCATGCTCCAGACTCTGAGCCGTCAGCACAGAGCCCGACGCAGGGCTCGAACTCACGAACCGTGAGATCATGACTTGAGCCGAAGTTGGACGCTCAACCAACTGAGCCACCCAGGCGCCCCTTAAATGCTTTTTTAAAGTTTTGAATGTAGCTGATAATTTTGATCATGCTAAACAAAACAAACAGACAAAAAAAAAACCGCATAGGATAAAATTTAATCATCTTAACCATTTTAAGTGTGCAGTTCACATTATTACATAACCAGTCTCAAGAACTTTTTCATCTTGCACGACTGAAACTCTATACCCATTGAACAACAACTCTGCACTTTCCTCTTCCTCTAGCCCCTACCGACCACCATTCTAATTTTCGTTTCTTTGAAATTGAATACACTAGGTACTTCACATCATTGGAATCATACAATATTTACCTTTTTGTGACTGCCTTATTTCACTTAGTATTATGTACTCAAAGATTATCCATATTGTAGCATGTGTCATAATTACATTTCTTTTTATGGCTAAACAGTATTTCACTGTATATAAACACCACATTTTGTTTATCCATTCGTCCATTGATGGGCCGTGTGTTGCTACAACCTCTTGGCTATCGTGAATCGTCAATAGTGCTGCTACGGACATGCACATGCAAGTGTGTAAACATCTCTTCTAGATTCTGTGTTCAATTCTTTTGGATATATACCCAGAAGTGGGATTTAGGTCTCCTTCAATGAAATATCTATTCAAATAGAACCCAAAACTCAGACAGGAGCAGGGAAGGCAGTCCAGAAAGAAATCTATTTGATCTAAGAATCAAAAACCGATGAATTTGGTTGTTATAGGAAAGGGTGGCAGAAACAAATCAGAAGGTAGAGTTATAGAAATACGAGAAGAAAATAAACCCATGGATTATGTGAATTGATTTTTGTAGTTTGTTGTTGTTGTTTCTTGTTGTTATTTAAGTTACATGTGATAACAGATGGCAAGAGGCTGGTGGGCAGCCTGTCTTTCCTGGTCACCATTATAGCCTTGGACCTTGGCATAGTAGCCATAGTAGATGCTCAATAAGTGTCTGTTAAATGGAAGAAGGAAGAGAGGTAGGGAGAAAAGAATGAGAAGGAATGAGAGAGAAGAGGAAATGAGGGAAGAAGGCAAGAAGGAACACACACAACTGAAAAGTGATTTCTCCGCTGAGAACACAGTTGAACGATCTACCTTGTTCAATAAAGCAGATCTGAAGATTTTCACAATGTTGGAGAATGACCTTTCTTTTCATCATCCATAAGCAGCAGGAATGGAATGAACATTTGAAGAGCAGCTTGGGGATTAATCTTTAGAAAACTGAGATCACTTTAAAGCAGTTTCCATTCACATTTGTAAAAGGAGATTGATTGGAGTCACTCATTTATTCACATGGACATTGAGTTACAGAGAGCCCCTAATCCACTGTCTTTTAATTGAATATGCAGCTGTACTGAGAGATTCTCCATTGGCACTTCCAACACACCTCTTTTAAATTCAAATTGTGAAATATCTCTCTTGGAATAATCAGAACTAACATTTATTTAGTGTTGATCATCTGGTGAAGACACCTGTTCTTATCTGTTTTCCTCTCTCTCTCTCACACACATATGTCATTTAATCCTCACTAGAACCCGAGACACAACCTAGTTTTACAGAGGAAGAACAAAAGAATGAAAAGATTAAGGAACTTGCTTGGTAAACATAGAATTCAATTTCAGGCCAACTCACTCCAGAGGTTGTGTCTACCCCTTTCCATTTCACTTCCTGCTGATAGTTTATGTATTTATGTGTATGTTTGTTCCTACTCCTAGAAGAGTGGTTTTTAAATGTTAGCAAGTCTGGAGACATTTTTTTGGTTGCCACGACTTGAGGATGCTACTATCAGTTAGTGGGTAGAAGTCAGAGATGTTGTCAAACATCTTAAAATGAACAGGAGAGTTCCTCACAACAAGGAATTATCTAGCCAAAAAATATAAAAAATTGCAAGGTTGGGAGACCCAGCTCTAGAATATGGACACCAAAGGGCAAGAAGAATTATGCCTTCCTCAAATTTGTGTTGTCTCTGGAACACAGTTGGATAAAAATAAATGTTTATGGGTGGATAAAACAACTCACCAAAGTTCCGAAAGGGAAGGAGTTGCACTTAATAATTAATGAGGCACCACTGAGTCTAACCGGTTAAGTGATAACACCGTCCTAGAAACATGAACGTTTAGATATGTATGTGTATGGCCAACACACTGCCTTTTTCTGTCTCTTAACTGCATAATTCCATAGCGTGAAATTTTCCCTTGCACAGAAAAAATTCTGATATATATATATATATATATATATATATATCTGATATATTCTGATACATATATATATATATATATATCTACGGTAGATCACAATGTATGTTTGGATATTTTTAGAAAAAAAGGTAAGCAACATACTAACATGGTAGAGTTTTATAAATGTGACAAATAGATGGAAATATGCTAATCAGGTGCTTTAAGAATTTACCAGTTGCAAGGGAAATATAACATTTATAACATTCTACAATGAAAGAATTTTGTTACTAACATATTTGGGCTAACAGCACTACATATCATAAGAAGGAGATAAAATCTTCCTCCAATAACTTAGGAAATTTGCTCTTGTAAAGTCTTTGTGCTCATAAGACAATAGACACAACTATGAGTCCTTAGGGTACCCCGATCTGAAGGTCAGGTTTCTTGGTGTCTAACCGATCAACACGGAACCTTCACTAGCTCGGAGATAATAGCATCTTCTGTCGTCTTTGCTTTTACTGTCTACTGGGAAGGTGCCCTGCCTGCTCTCTCCGTGGGAATGCTAAAATAAAAGTGCTACACAAAAGAGTAATCACTTCAAACGGATATCATCTCTCTTTCATGGACTTTTGGAAAACAGGCCGCCAAGATACACTTGTGAACTGGCTCCCTGAGGGACAGAAGTCGAAGATGTTCAGACAATGCTAGTAAGCTACCACTTGATTTAACAGGAGCCGGGACTCTTGGAAGCCTTTAGTGCCCTGCCAGGATGCTTCCTGCAACTGTAGAGTCTCTTAGGTTCAGAGCCTCTTTCTTTTTTAAATCTAACAGCAGTATTTCCTCACAAATCTTCTAGCCTGTTCCGTCTTTATAGGATGGTGGATAGGATTTTCCCTGTTTTCCTGGCATCGGGACCTAGGGCTCAAATTTGGGGGCAAAGGGAGCCACAGGGAGTCAGAGATTCCAAAAACAGGAAACCCCCAACCTATTATAATCAGATCCTTACCCAACCTCAGTGAGGATATAAGTAGGACCCTAGGAGGGAGAAGTTTTCTCTGGAATAACACATCACTAACAAACACACACAAAAAGTACTGAAACATATTATGAGGACCTGAAGGGTTTGCAATTCTCCTATACTAAGCTAATAAGACACTATGTTACCTCCTGTCTCTGAAATTCTGAAAATACCCAAGACAAAGAAGTGTCCTCTTATCACATGGACTGACAGCTCTTCAAAGGACCCCATGAAGCTATCATGGGACTCACCCGGACACCTTTTGCAATTAGCCCTGAATGGAACCATGGAAGTATCTCTCGAAAGATCTGTAGTCCCAGGGAAGAGTTTCACCTTCACACGTCACTGAGAACACAGGTTCAAATCCCAAGCCCACACGATTAGCTTTTCTCTCACATTCCCCACTGTGACATTTTCAGAGAAGCATGCCATTCTCAGAGATCCCTTTGTCACACTTGATTGTATTCAGGTTTACCTATGTGATTTTTTTCAATTAAAAAAAAAAATCTTGGTGGTTTGGGGGGAGGTGTTGTGGGGTTTTTTTAGTGCTCTTGAAAGAGCACTTTCATGAGAATGGTTACTATTTCTAGTTAAAGAGAAGGACAGCAATAATCAAAGGACCACATAGGATCATAACACCTTTTATATGTGTCTTATGCAATTGTTTCCATGATTCGTAATGGTGCCTTTCATATCAAGGATTTACATGACTTATTGCCTTCAAGTATAGTCTGTTTCCTAACCAGAATGGATCCCAAGTAAGTGTGCAGCTAACCGTCTTCAGTGCCCCAGGTTCAGTCCAAACCCCACCATCACTTAGTAGAACACTGCAACAGCCTTCACACGCTATTTCCACACTTTCTGTAGCTGATTCAGTCTCTAGATGGCAGCCATGTTGTTCTGGTCACCCAGAACCCTTTAAAGGTTCTTGTTTGAAACGCTTTAAAGAACTTTAACGTTTTCTAAGATAAAATCCAAATTAGAAAATATGATTTACAACGTGTTTCAAGACCTGCCCCTTCTCCACTCGTACTTCACCCTCCACCATACCCACCCACTTGGCTGAGCCACACTGGTCATCTTTTGATTCTTCCAGTTCCCCAAAAGACCTCTGCACCTGCTGTTTTCTGTGTAGGATAGTAGTCTGTCTGCTTTTCGGCTAAGTCACATTAATCTTTCATGTTGGAACGTACATGCAACTTCTTCCAAAAGTTCTGCCTTGACCAATCCACCTAAACTACCTGTGCCATAGTGTCCTCTTCCAAAATGCCCTGAATTTCCTTTTGATGGCACTTCTAATTACAAATTTAAGAGTTATAAAAACTGTTTAAAACATTGTTAAGATTCTAATTCCCCTGCTAGAGTTATCCTAAGTGCTTTCTCAATTCCTGGTGCATTATAAATGCACAGTACATATTTGTTAAGTATGTGAAAACATGGTCAAAATCAACAAATATGTGATGTAACTTGTTCCGATAATGCTGAAATGGAGTTAACACATTCCAGTGTCAGAAATATGTAAAAAGTATAATTTTTTGAATGATTTTTCAACTGCCAGGCATTCCAGGCTTTCACTTTAAAATATATATAAACACAGGTTACATGCTATCAGAGCTTTCATAAAATGATAATCCCAAACGGTCAGTTGGGTGACGTGTCCACACAAAGCCTGGTTCCCTGAAATTTGAGATCCCGATGAATCTTTGGATGGGAAGCAATGGAATACAATGAGAGGAGTCTCTGATACTCCCGTGGGGCCATGCAGGGTCTGAATGAGGCTGGTTGGAAGCTGATTGTGGAGAAAAGTGTAGGCTGAGCAGATCTGACTGGACACATACAGATGCAGGAGACAGATTTAGCCAGACACTAGATGGAAGCCTAAGGATTCATCATAAATGTTGTGGCAGAGAATGCCAATGTTGAGTAAACAAAGGCAAAAGCCTAGACCGCATTCAGCAAGTCTGCTGGCACAGCACTTACTAGGAGAAATTAAAAGGAACAAAAGCATTAGCAAGAGGGTGGGTCCCCGGTTGCTACCTTACAATTAGCAGAACTAGCATCAGACTCTAAAAAAGGAACACTAAACTTTGGCCCCTGAAGTTGTGAAGCACCAGCTTCTTCTCTCTGATGTGATCAGAGGTTGGAACCAACATCGGCAGCATGTGGCACAACTTTGGTTCCAGCCTAATTCCACAGGTTCAGCCTGTGTGGTTGCCGCGATCCCAGCTCCTACCATGGTGTAATCAGTGGGCTGGATGCAACCCTTGTGGATATAATTCACGTGAACTAGTGGACGCATAACTTAATTCAGCACCTCAAAAATTCTTCCACGATTGAGAGTCTTTAACAACTACCATAGATAGTAACCATGATCCTTTTCTGGGTGGCTAATCTGGAAAGAGTCCGTCTTGGACAAATTGGTCCTTGCCTCTCAACTTTCGGCCATCAATGGCCGTGCATTCCCTCTTCTTTCTAGACACACAACCAGATGTCCTCGGGATCTGTGAGGTTATTTGTGGCCATGTTACTGAGTTCTGGCCAAGAGAATATTGACAGAAGTGTCATACACGATTTCTAGGTCTGATTTCTACAGACTCTTGGCTATTGTTCTACCTCTCCTCATTGTCTGCTGATTGTGTGGGATCAAGTGGAAAATTCTAATGTCTTAAAAGGTAAAGGAGCCATATAATGGAAAGATCCTTGTCTTAGAATGACTGTATAAAGCTATGTCCCTTGCTAATACACATTGGACTTGATATGCACAAGAAATAAAGCTGGGATTTATTCAACCATTGAGATTTAGAGAGTGATATATTACAGCAACTAATGTTATATAACCTAATAAGTATATAAAGTAAGAATTAGGTAGTCAAAGGTAACTAGAGGGCTAGATGGAAAATGAAACACATGAAAGATCGAAGCTTACTTTTTGCAGATGAGCAGATCCTATGGGACAACGAAGTACTATGTCAATTGCCCCTTTGCTCTTTGTTTCCTGAAGTTAGGAATATATATTCTCACATTGAAAATCTGCTTCTGTAACCCTATATATTTTATGGAATTGCGTGGTGAACTATCTCTCTCTACTCTCTTTCCTTCCAACGCCAGTCAACACTGATATTTGCAAATGCTCCTGAGTACGTTCAACTTGCGTCGCTGAAACCTCTCCTATGAGTTGGCACTGCTCCGCGCGGAGGCTGCAAACCTCAGGAAGATTTGTTCTCTGCCTTCAAAGCATTAGGAAGGAAGCATGAGATACAGATGTTTAAACAACACCAACATAAGTGCTAGAATGGAGATACATACAAGGCAAAAAAAAAACCCAAGAACCTGATTAGTTTCTTTGAGGAGGTGGCATGGGCTGGGGTTGCAAAGAATAAGAACGATTTGGCCAAGGTGAGAAAAAAAAAATGTGCATGTGTCCCTGGGGCCTGGAAGGGAATGACATGAGAGAGAGGGAATAACGTGGACTAAGGGACCAAGATGGGAAATGTGATGGCCTTTTGTAGGAAATGAAAGATGTTTTGTAAGGCTAGAGCTTAAGGTGCAAATATGATAGAAAGCAGGGAAGCGTTGGTCTCTTTTTTTCTTTGAGTTCCTTACTTCCAGTGACCATAGCCTTCAACTTCTCTTAGCCAAACATTTCCATGCTTCTACTTCAAGTTTGTCATCACAAGCAATGTGCCATTTCTGGCCTCTACTGTAAGCCATTCACTGTCTCCTTATCACCTCTAATCTCTCCAGTTCCCCCTACTCAAGTGCTCTGACCCCAGCAATTCATCAACTTCATTCTGACCTTAATTCCAATGTTCCCTCTTTTTGTCATTTTATCCACCACCTCTCTCAGATTTTCATTTCCTAGTGACCCTGTTTAGATTTTATCATCTATTATTAGACTTAATCGTAGATCCTTCTCTTTATTTATTTACCCTTCCTAGGTCGTCACATTCATTCCTTTTGCTTTGAATGGCATCTACATACATATAATCCATAATACAAAGAAATCACTCTAACTTCCCAGGAACTCTTCCTTGTATATTCAGTTAATACCTCCCAAATCTAGAAGCTTTGCTTGATTCTTATTTTCTCCTTCCCCATACCCAGCCATTAACAAGATTTAGCTACTCCATATTAAAAACAAATTTGAAATCCAAACTTCTTTGTCCATAACAATAACTATTGCTATACTAATCTGTATAACTCTCTGTTTATCTCTCTGACATAATAGTCTTCAACTCAGTATCCGCACTCCAACCTCACTGCCTTTCTCTGTGTTCCTCACACTTGCCAAGTTTGTCTATCCCTTAGGACCTTGGCAATTATCACTCCCTCACTAAGAATGCACTTCTCAGGGCTTTTGGCTCTTTTCATTTACTCAGGTGTCAAATTAAAAGCTATCTTCTGTTTGATGCCTTCCCACCTTATTACAGAGGAGCCATTTAGTTTATATCAATTACATCATTCTATTTTAATTTTCCACGTGGAATTTACTGCTGTGTGTGTGTGTGTGTATGTGTGTGTGCGCGCGCGCTTGTGCGTGTTTATTGCTGTCTGTCACCTAGAATGCAAATTTCATTAGTGTAAGAGCTTCCCTATTTGTTCTTTTCAGTATCTCTGGTGTCTAGAATATTTCCCGCTGATACTCAATAAATATTTGTTGAATAAATATATGAAACTATGTCAGTGAACTTTGTTCCTACCCAGCTGACAGTGGAGATCTAACATCAGGCTGAGGAATTTGGACTTTATCCCGCAGATGGTGGGAGTTTAAAAGAGTTGTAATCCACAGAGTGACATGATAAGAGCTGCATTTTAAAATTTTACTCTGGGAGCTGAATGGAAGACAGATTGCAGAAAGCAGAGCTGGAGGCACGGTCATTAGTTAGGAGATGATAATAATAGCCCAGACAAAAGATTAAACAATGGGAATATCAGTGAGAAAAGGAATGAGTGGGATGTAATGAGAGTGGCTGAGAAAGGAGAAACAATATGACTGAAGGACTTATGGATGTGGTGAATAACGGAGAGGAAAGAAGGCAAAATGAAGCCCAGGATTTTTCCTTAGATAATTATAGGTACAGGTGTGCCGGGTGGTAAACAGTTTCGAGAGAAGAAAATAATGGTTTCAACTTGAACGGTCTGAGTTGAAAGTGCTGGTGGGATGTGTAGTTTGAAGTGGCAAGAGGCAGTTAAATATATGAAGTTGGAACTGAGAAAATAGATAAGAACTGAAGGTAAAAATTTGTGAGTCATCTGCACATAGATGGTAATGAAGTGCTGGGCAAGGATGAGGTCAGCCAGAAAGAGTAAAAACCTTGACTCATGAAGAACAACATGTCAGAGTCACCTGTGGGGCTTTTTCAAATTAGACACAATCTCCCTTCTCCAACTTAATTTTAGAAATGTGATCTTGCTACTGCGTATTGGGGTCCTTGGTATGCTGGGCTTGAAACATGCACGAGAACCATTGGGTTGGGAATGATGCATGGTGACCAAGCAAAGAATCCCGGAAAACACAACAATTTTAAGAGTTGTCCCACAAAGAGGGACTTAGAAAGGATATTGAGACATATCACTGCAAGATGTAGGAGAATAAACACAAGCAGAACCAATAAACAAAAACAAAACAAACAAACAAAAAACAGAGAAATGTCCCTGAAACTATGGGTCTTGAGGTTTTCAAGAAACAAGAGTGGCCAACAGCACAGATACCACTAAATCAAGCAACGCAAACATTTAGGAGTCACTACTGAAATTGACAATTGACTCGTTTATGATCTTGGGGAGACTAACCAGATTTTATGGTGAATTTATTAGAGTAGAAAGTAAAGAACTAGAAAAAGTGGATTGTAATTTATAACTCTTGTAAGAAGCTTGGGCTGTGAGAAGTATGGATGATAAAGCAGAGAAGATCCAAGTATGATAAAAAGAAGTTTTAATAACAATCTATAGGAAGAGAAAGTAAGAAAACAATCCCACTTGCAATGTTACAAAAGTCATAAAGTTCCTGGGAATAAATTTAACTAAGGAAGTGAAAGACCTGTACACTGAAATCTATAAGACATTGATGAAAGAAATGGAAGAACACACAAATAAATGGAGAGATAGTCTGTGCTCATGTGTTGAAAGAATTGAAATTGTTGAAATGTTCACACCACCCAAAGCAACCTACAGATTCAATGCAATCCGTATCAAAATTCCAATGGCATTTTTCATAGAAATAGAACAAACACTCCTAAAACTTGTACAGAACAACAAAAGACCTCAAATAGCCAAGGCAATCTTGAAAAAGAGTAAAGCTGGAGGTATCACACTACCTGATTTCAAACTATATTACAAAGCTACAGTAATCAAAACGCTATGATATTGACATAAAACAGACACATAGACCATATAATCATGGGCTCTGTATTCTGTTCCATTGATCTGTGTGTCTATTTTTGCACCCCAAATATACTGTTTTGATTAGAGCTTTGTAATTTATCCTAATATCTGGGATTGTGATATCTCCAGCTTTGTTCTTTTGTGGTTCCATATAAATTTTGGGATTATTTGTTGTAGTTTTGTGAAAAATACTGTTGGTGTTTTTATAGAAATTGCATTAAAACTATAAGTTGGTTTGTGTAGTGTGGACATTTTGACAATATTTATTTTTCCAATCCATGAGCAGGGAATATATTTCTATTTGTGTGTATCATCTTCAATTTCTTTCATCAAAGTTTTGTGGTTTTCAGAGTACAGGTTCACCTTGGTTAAATTTACTCTTAGATATTTTATTATTTTTGATGCAATTATAAAAAGGACTTTTTTCTTAATTTCTCTAGACTGCAATTTCATTATTAGTATATATAAATTCAATGGATTTCTGTATATTGATTTTGTATTCTGCAACCTTACTGAATTCATTTATCAGTTCTAGTAGTTTCTTGAAGAAATCTTTAGAATTTTCTGTATATAGTATCCTGTCATCTGCAAATAGTGAATACTTTGCTCCTTATTTACTAATTCAGATGCCTTTCATTTATTTTTCTTGTCGGCTTACTATGGCTAGGACTTTCAGGACTATGTTGAATAAAAATGGTGAGAATGAACATCTTGTCTTGCTCCTGATTTTAGGGGATAAAGGAGATGAGAATATGCAATGGGGAAAAGACCATCTCTTTAATAAATTGTGTTGGGAAAATTGGACAGCTACATGCAAAAGAATGAAATTGGACCACTTTCTTACACGATATACAAAAATAAACTCAAAATGAATACAAGACCTAAATATGAGACTTGAAACCATAAAAATCCTAGAAGAAACACAGGCAGTAATTTCTCTGATACTGGCTGTAGCAACATTCTTCTCGGTATGTCTCCTGAGGGAGAAAAAAGTAAAAATAAACTATTAGGACTACATCAAAGGAAAAACTTGTGCACAGCAAAGGATGCCATTGAGAAAACAAAAAGACAACTTATTGAATGGGAGAAGATATTTGCAAATGATATATCTCATAGATGGTTATACAACTCAACACCAAAAAGCAGACAAACAAACGAAAAAAAGCAATCCAAAAAAAAATGGGCAGAGGTCATGAACAGACATTTTTCCAAAGAAGACATACAGATGGCAGACACATGAAAAGATGCTCCACATCACTCATCATCAGGGAAATGCAAATAAAACCACAGTGACAGATCTCTTCACACCTGTTAGAATGGCTGAAAAACACAAGAAATGTGTTGGCACGGTTGTAGAGAAAAAGGAATCTTTGTGCACCATTGGTAGGAATGTAAAAAACAGTCACTGTAGAAAACAGTATGGAAGTTCCTCAAAAAATTAAAAATAGAAGGGCGCCTGGGTGGCTCAGTCAGTTAAACATCCAGCTTCAGCTCAGGTCATGATCTCGCGGTTCGTGAGTTCGAGCCCCACATCTGGCTCTGTGCTGACAGTTCAGAGCCTGGAGCCTGCATCAGATTCTGTGTGTCTCTCTCTCACTGCCCCTCTCCTGCTCACACCCTCTTTCTATCTCTCTCCCAGTCTCTTAAAAATAAGTAAACATTAAAAAATAAATCAAAATAGAATTACCGTATGATCTGGAAATTCTAGTACTGAGTATTTACCTATAGAATATGAAAATGCTAATTTGGAAGGATATATGCAACCCTATGTTCATTGCACTATTTACAATAGCCAAATTATGGAAGCAACCCATGTCCATTGATAGATAAGATAAAGAAGATGTGGTATATAAGCATATATAGAAGGGAATATTACTCAGCCATAAAAAAGAATGAAATCTTGCCATTTGCAACAACATGGATGGATCTAGAGGGTACAATGCCTAGTGATTAAGTCAGTCAAATAAAGACAAATACCATATGATTTCACTCATATGTGGAATTTAAGAAACAAAACAAACAAACAAAAAAAGAGAAAAAACCAAAAACAGGTTTTTAACTATGGAGAACAAATTGATGGTTAACCGGGGGAAGGTGCATGGGGGGATGGGTGAAATAGGTGAAGGGGATTAAGAGTACACTCACCACGATGAGCACTGAGTAATGCATAGAATTTTTGAATCACTACATTGTACACCTGAAATTAATATAACTCTGTATATTAACTCTATGTTAACTAACTAAAGACATAACAGAGGCACTAAACTGGAGGAAAGACAATTCAGGTTGAGATATGTTGAAATTGTGATTCAAAATAACTTTGCAGGTGGATATTCAAGAAAATATATAGAATAAGTTCAACAAAAAGAGCTGGGTAGTTAGGTATATTGGAGACTCCTTGGGAAATGGTCTTTAATAAATCATGTTGTTCAGTAAAAGGCATCTAGAGTGAACAGGCATCTAGAGAAAGGCATCTAGAGAGAAGCAGATATTAATAGTTTCCAAATCAGGGAAATTTATCTGAAAAGCAGTCAAAGGAAGAGGCATCTGTAAAGAAGACTGGAGAGCTATAAGCAGAAAAGAAGGGAGGAAATTAGGATAGATACCAATTAAAAAGTTTAAGGCCCAGGGTAACTGACAGAACTGGTGGTCAATGTGTATTAAGTTCAGCTGACTTAGGAACAAAAAGTAGGATAGAGAAGGACCAAAAGACCAGGAAGATCAAGTTATATATGAGTTCAGGATTATCTGTTTAGCACATTGGAGATCATTGGTATCTTATCTGTCAGTTTTTTAAAGTTGCGGTCCAGATGGAAACAAAATTTCAGTGGGATGAAAATCAAAAGGATGGTGTGGAAACCTTAAGATAAAATGTGCTGAATAATCTTTCTGGACGTTGTTTATAACGTTGTGATTTTCTGACTCCTGAAATATTTTAACAAACTCATTAGTAAATACTCGGGGTTTATTTGATAATTTATAATAATACACATTTCATGCCTTCACATTTCTCCAATGACTGTTTGGTAAGTAGATCAGTGAAATGTGGAATAGCCTTCTAATACAAGTCTACTGTGATAGACCTGGGTAGATGGTGCCTCATGAAACCCTGAACATGGATGGCCACCTTGTAGTCATTCCTGATTTACTTTTTCAAATAACGATTTTTTAAAAATATTAAATGAGACAGTATTATTTGAGGACTTACTGCCCAACAAACATCTTAGAACTTTCTTCATGAACACTGGGACTTGGCAATAGACACTATCATTTACAATTTCGCTGAAATTTCTAAATGCAGTGAGAATCAGTTAATTCTAACAGTTTTGCTAATCTCGTATTTCTTTGACCTTCTAACCAGAAAAAGCTCAGCTCTCCTTTGGGGACACCATCCTTTCCATTTCTTAGCATCAGCTGTTGGCTGGGATGCAAATACTGACTAGGGTAGGGTCTGTCCTCCAGGTTTGTCCTCCCATTCCCCCGTCGTCACATTAAGTATTTCGTATTTCCCAAGTTGTTCTAATCATAGTGAATCTGTGTTTTTGTTCTACAGCAACTATGAATTGATGCTCTCTTATTCTGTTGGAGTTGAATTTAGGAGAATGGGTATTAGGGAGCCACTGTTTGCTTCTTCCTGCCCAAGGATGAGCATGACGCTTGGAGGAGAGCAGACACAACCTGAACCAAACTTCATCCCAATCAGCATGATTTTTAACCCTAGGTTTTCCAATTACCTTAGTCAATAAGTGGTCTTTTTTTTTTCAGTTTGAGTTTATGTTCCTGCAATTGATGAAGGGGTGAATAAATATTCAATGTCCCTCATTTTGAAAAAAAAAAAAACAATTAATATATATATATAGCACCGCAGTGAAGTTCTTGAAATTCTAAAAGCATGCATTTATGAAATTTACCAGGAACTTTTTTAGTAGGCATTTTTGGAGGGAGAAATTAGGTGAAGTAATAATAAAACTTCTCTGGAGTTCATGTTTAGATATATACTAAATTTTGGTAGGCATCCTATCAGACTTTGGTGTACATTCTGACCAAAATACATGTCAGTGGGTATGTCAGTGCATGGAGCTGATGATGCCGTGTCAGGAGTTTCCTTTACCTTGCTCAAGTGTATATGTATTTCATCGTCTTGCCTGCTTTGAAAAGAAATATGCGATCGGTCAAACAAAAACTGAAGAAAATGAGGAAGAATCACCATCTACAGTGCCAAAGAGCTATTAAGCATCGTTAGTGGAGAGACAGGTGATATTTCAAGACTTACTCTACGGCAATCAAGTTCAATCACAACTTAGTGGCCCATAGTCCATTGGTGGAATTGTTCCAGATACCAGACATAATCTTGAACTTTTCTTGTAAAGGACCAAAGAGTAAATATGTGAGCCTTTGTGGGCTACACAGCCTCTGTTGCCATGATACAATTGTGCCTCTGTGGCATGAATGGAACCATAGACTACAGAAATGGCAATATGTAAGTGATGAGCAAAGACACTATGTACATACAGACACTTTGAAAATGAATGGGATGGCTGTGTTCCAAAAGAACTTTCTTTATGGACACTGGAAATTTAATTTTATATATTACTCACATTGCATGAAGTGCTCTTTTTCTTTTGACTTTTTTTTCTTTGTCACCTAACAACGTAGAAAATATTGGCTTACCCACAAGACCCCGGCAGTGGGACACTTTGGCCCACAGACAGTATTACTCGTTTGTTTTTAATTGCACTACGAGAGAATAAGAGAGAAGTAAAAATTGGTGAACTTTATAAGCTGGAAGGAACATTAGATATTGTTGTTAGGGAAGAATAGAATCAGTCTACACGCAGATACTATGAATTCTCAGCTGTGTTTCAATGTTTTAGAAGTGTGACTCAGAGGGGAATTAACCCAAATATCGAAAGATGTGTTGACAAATGGACACAAATAGGGAAAATGTCAAGAGACTATGAATTATTATTTTTGGTTGGTAAGCATTTGAGAAAGGCACAAAACCATGAAAAACAATTTTCTCGTGTGAGTTCAAAAGTGAAATATTATTTTGGTAGATGTTGGATCAAATGGCAAGAGACTATTTTATTGGTGGCCGTTACTTTAGTACAATATCAAAAAAATACAGATTAGTAGCAGATTATACCTTTCTAAAGTATCTTCTGCCTTAAATAGGATCATTGGGAATAGTTTTAACAGCGGAATTTCCCAAGTGGTCTTTCCTGTCTCCCACTTTTCAGGGACAGAGAAGGGGATGTATTACAAACTTTAACCTCTAAAGTAAAAAATCACAGTGTTAAATAAGGGTAGAGTTCAAATTTCAGAAGATTTACTGGTTAAAAAAAGCCAAAAAACAAAAAAAATGAAAACAGAACTAAACAAAACAAAAAAACCCACAATGAAAGGAACCATTTTTGAAACTGACAAACAGAAGTATCTCCTCTTGTTAAATGTAAATTTAACAAGAGGAGATACTTGTTAAATTTACCTTTGGATTTAAAAACAGAAAATGCCAGGGAAAGAGCAACTGAACATCCAATGAAAGAAGTTATTGTTTCAGAAGCTGGGAAGCTCACATTCTTGGAATTCTTCTCTAGATACACAAGACCCTTGAGACATCATTTTGCTGCCTCCAAACTATCATGGGTTTTAAATAAAACCCAGAGATACCTTTAAAGCACATCCTTAGAATATTTATATGTAAACATAATATTCCCAGATCTATGTGATGTATATGCATATGTAATTAGGAATAAATTTTTATTTACATTTATATTTGAAATGAGAAGAAATGAACCTCCAGATTTTCTAAGACCAGAAATGCCCCCAATCTCCAAAAAGAAATCAACAATATGATTTATTGTTTACTTTAGGAAAAGATTGCAAAATTCTGTAGGTGCTGAAGGGCAAGCACATAAAAAGGGGGAAAAAAGCATTATATATTAAAAAGGTTTAAGCGAAAAAGTGAATAATAATTGCCTTATAGAATGACACTCAAATTTAAGGTATCTGTGGAATATATTAAAATTCGATTTTGGGGCGCCTGGGTGGCTCAGTCGGTTAAGCGTCCGACTTCGGCTCAGGTCATGATCTCACGGTTCATGAGTTCAAGCCCCATGTCTGGCTCTGTGCTGACAGCTCAGAGCCTGGATCCTGCTTCAGATTCTGTGTTCTTCTCTCTCTCTCTGCCATTCCCCCATTCACTGTCTGTCTCTCTGCGTCTTTCAAAAGTGAATAAACGTTTAAAAAAAATTAAAAAGATTTGATTTAATCAGGTAGTAAATGTATGTATAACTCAGGGATATATAACTTCATGGTGGCCCTCAGTTCATCGATCAGCACAGATATAAAAGTGTACAATTACGCAAACATAGAATATGGTGACGATAAGTCAAATACATGGTACTGCAAAGGACAATAGAAATTCGGAGGAAAGAATCAGTGTGGGCTGTTAAATAAGATATCACTGAAGCAATGTATTCAGGCAGGCTGGTTGGGTGGGTGGAGTGTAGAGGGCCCTGGGATGAAATTTTGAAAAGGCTTTCCAGGCAAGAACAAACCTGTGAAGCAGGACCTGACGGGGGGGTGGTCTGTGACTAAAGAAAACTAGCTGGTGTGGCAGTTTTATGGACCTGCAGAAAGAGACAAAAATCAGTGTAAATGTTATGTTCAACGTAAGGTCTCATGGGGTGTGACCATACCTCCTCCTAATTTTTCATTCCACTGTCCTGTTTCCATTCTATACGGTTTGTTTGTTTTTTTTTTTCCTCTGCCCGGGGCTGTGTCTTGAGCTGTGAGATGACGAAGCTAATAAGAAATTTGATAGATCCCTAAGCCACCAAACAGAATATTGATTTAGAAATTAGAATGTCCAGATGTGTTTGGTAAGTAAAACTCCAGACTTGATTTAAAGTTGACTTCTCTCACCTCCCCCAGCTGGCAACTGCTGCAGATAGGAAGTCAAGGCAGCATGTGTTTAGGGGGAAGGTCTTTGTTGTCTCCCCCCACCCCTCTCTGTCTCTCTTCCCCCGTCTTACCAAGAGGGGCTTCTGATTCCAAACCCTGCTCCAGCATTGAGGTGGGGTAGGATCCGGGGAAGGGATAAGAAGAGGCAGGTCTCACCTGACTTTCATTGTTGCAAGATGGCTCTGTGCCCTCTGGGCCTGGCAGGTGATTCAAGCTGCCTCTTACCTTGGAAGGACCTAACCAGGTTGTTTGGAGGCCCGCACAGCAAACCAGGGGTTCTGCTTCAGTGATGCAGCCTACCAGTTTCACTTCGCCCTGGTGACTGTCCACCCCGCTGCACTGATGGAGCCCATCAATTTCACCTCGCCCTGGTGACTGTCTACCCCTCACAGACTCTCTTGGTTTGGTCTCGTTCCAGTTGCTCGTGCTGCAGGACGCTCATTTTAAGGGAGTCACCAAAAGTAACTCAGAGGTTTAGAGGAAATACAATTGTATCCTTAACCTTTCTCCATCCTGGGCAGGTTCCTACAGCCCAAAAGGGTCCTCAGGAAGTCATAGGTCTATGTTAAGCCTCCAACCCTTAAGTAAGTTATATATTTAGAATGTGTCATAATATCTGACATATTTAAAAGCACATCATAATTTATTTTTTAAAAATATTTTCAATGTTTATTTTTGATAGCACGAGACAGAGTGCTAGCAGGGAAGAAACAGAGGGAGGGGGCAGAGAATCCAAAGCCAAAGCGAGCTCTGTGCTGACAACAGAGAGCCTGATGTGGAGTTCAAACTCACGAACCATGAGACCGTGACCTGAGCCGAAGTTGGACGCTTAGCCAACTAAACCACCTAGGTGCTCCAAAAGCACATCTTATTTTAAATGTCATTGTTTTTATATTTCATTGCTGCGTCTAGACCTTTGAGAGTGAGAAAAACAATTCTTGGAAATTGACTGGGTTCATCATGGTGGTCTGAATGAGTCTATGCCTGTGCATTAAGATCACACACACACACACACACACACACACACACACCCTGGAAAAACATTTAAAATCCTTAATAGGGGCGCCTGAGTGGCTCAGTCGGTTAGACGTCCGACTTCGGCCCAGGTCACGATCTCACGGTCCGTGAGTTCGAGCCCCGAGTCGGGCTCTGGGCTGATGGCTCAGAGCCTGGAGCCTGCTTCTGATTCTGTGTGTCTCTCTCTCTCTGCCCCTCCCCCATTCATGCTCTGTCTCAAAAATAAATAAACGTTAAAAAAAAAAAATCCTTAATAGATTCAACCTGATGTAGGACAAAAGTTGTTAAGATTGTTGTGCTATGATGAAGCATATAGAACCTCTTCTCAAAACAGGGTTTTCAATGTCCAAAATAAAATCCAAAGGATTCCTCAAAACATCAATGCTACTGAACTTCAGTTTGCTATCAAATTATTAAAAAGTGATATAATAAGGTACGCATTTCCTTTTAACATAACAAGAACTAGTGGCAGGCCCAAGAATATTATATTTTTGAAACAGTGGTGGGCGTGAACTGTAGGTCACAATATCTCTACAGCTGAGATGTGAGATTTGTGATTTCTGCTGGTGACAGCAGCGGTGTTGCGAATATGGCTGTGGTCTGTGTCCTCAATTCCTAGTTTAGTAAAGTGCTAAATCTCAGTTAAAGAATACGAAAAATAAAGGTTTCTGCATTCCACCCCTGGTCAAAAGCAATCTATTTGCATATTGTCGCTACTCCTTTCAATGAAATATTGTCAATGGCTTTTTTGAGGCAGATTAGCCCATGGAGTTCAATGAAAGATTTACCCTTTCCTTCAATCACCCCTCCTATTGATTCCCCCCACCCCGGCTCCTCTGGGAGGTTGCCACAGGCTGCTTACAGGGCTCGGTCCACCAGCAAGGCGTGATCCCTGGCTATTGAAAAATATTGCCATTTCGCGGAGCAGAAGTTGACTTTTTCTTGGAAATTTCCTGCTCAACGGGGCATCGTCCACACTGGTTGTGACCGTTGAACAGCAGGAAGGTACTATTGGGATCAACAGTTTTCCTTTCCCCTAATAAGATGATGATGGCATCACAAATAAAACGCTTCCCTTCTCTCTGGAAGCGCAGGCTTCCTGATGGGATTTCTACTTTGCCTCTTCAGCAGTGTGAAATGACCCAGGGAAAGACTTAATAAGTAGATGTCAGCCACAGAGTAAGCAGGAAAAAATGATAAATGGACCACTGGACAACCTTATCACGACACGGTTTGGTCGTGCACTTTGCATTCAATTCTATAGTTTTTCTGTGTTAAATACGGTCAGGGATTCCCGCGCAGTTTCAGCCTGAAGCTATTACTTCTAATAATTGAGACTGATGAAAGGTCATGGTATTTTTACAGCTTAGCTGTGACATGCAATATATCACTTTGCTTCTGTCAAAGAAAATATTATACACTTCATTGGCAAAAGGTTTGATCCTGAGTTTTTCCTCTCCACACTGCAACGTATTTGCTCGGGCTTCCTGATAAATTTCACATTTAAAATGTTCCAGAAAACTGCCTCGTGCTAGAGTAAGATCATCCAGGTATAAAGCAGATGTTTTGGGATCATTAGGAAATTAATTACATAAAATGATTGACATGTTGCTATCGGAACAGTAGAGTTACCTACGTGTTTTCTTGTTTGAATACAATGCCACAGGTCCTTTGGGAAAAACTTCTTATCTTACTAAAATAGGAAAAGTCATTTAGAATGAAACCCAACCGTCCAGCAAGTTGTGCGTTCATGGGATTTCAACTCTATGGTAGTTACTTCCTTTTCCTAGTTATGTTTAAAATACTGGTAGTTTCCCAATTTTTATGTTAAGAGCTGGCACCCAGCCATCAGCGTTTGGGGATTTTTTTTTAATTAGCAAAATATTTGAGTATTTTTTTGAATGAATAAAATCTATAATAAAGATAGTTTTTTTATGATAAAAGAAACCGCACATAGTAACATCCAGGAAATCTGTTCAAGGAGATATTAAAAGGAAATTCACTGTGTAAAACTCTTTACAAATTAAACTGGCCATACAGAAAACTGAAAGTAGTGACATAAGCCTGGAACCTAAGAATTTTTCCCAAGTCTTTTAGTTTTTATTTTTACTTATTTATTTTTTAATATTTATTTATTTTTAAGAGAAAGAGAGAGAGAGTGCAAGCGGGAGAGGGGCAGAGAGAGAGGGAGACACAGACTCGGAAGCAGGCTCCAGGCTCTGAGCTGTCGGCACAGAGCCCGACACAGGGCTGAAACCCACAAACCGTGAGGTCATGACCTGAGCTGACGTTGGACACTTGACCGACTGAGCCACCCAGGCGCCCCGCTGATCCAAAGTCTTAAAAGTGACAAGAGAAACTGACGATAAGGATCAAAGTAAAAATAAATACATTTCACCGCAGAGAAATACTGGATTTAATAAATCCTAGAATTATTTGTTTACGAAAATTTGGGCAAATGCCTTAAATTTAAGTTCAAAAAATCGGTTAGAAGTTAAAAAAAAGACCTAATGTATATCACCAGACATAGAATGCTCTAATTAAGCATCTAGGGCCTGTTACAACAGTGGACATGGCTGGCTGCTGGCTGTATTCTCCTGAAACAATCAATCCTAGAGAAACTACAGAGACTCCCGGAAGAGGCCTGAGTGAGGGAAACGAACACAAATTAAGAAAACAAACCACACAAACATGTAGAGAGTGCAAATCACCAAGAACTAATGCCTGTGGGGGCAGGGTCTCGATCCTTTCGCTCCTTTTGCGGTCAGGGCACAGGGCGCTGGAAGGCAGGTCAGGGAGAATAAGTTGGAGGAAAGCCTTTCAGTTCTGCTTTGACTTTTGTATGCATTTCCTTATCAGGATCTTCGTCTGGCCCTTTGCCCTGAGAGATGTCGGCACAGGCGGGGGCCCCTCTTGCTGCTGAGCAGCGGGATTGCCGTTGGAGGGTCTGGCTTGCTGCTGCCCTTGGACATTCACTTCTTTGGTCCTCTTCCTCAGAACCCCCAGACCGGATTTATAAACTAAATAGGAGGCCTCTTCCCAAACTTTCTTTTTTCTTATTTAAAATAGCTTAAAAGTGAATCTCTGAGGGGCGTGTGGGTGGCTCAGTTGGTTAAGCGTCCGACTTTTGATTTCGGCTCAGGTCATCATTGTTATGCCCAGAATTCGTGATCCCCAAAGACCACCAGGGAGCCGAGTCCGATGCAAAAGCAAAAGAACCTTTATTCGAGCTAGCTCGAGCTCAATCCCCTACCTGCACCGACGCAGCGGTGAGATACCAGGGAGAGAGCGCGAGTTTCAAAAGCACAAAGGTTTTATAGGGGTCTAGGGGCAGCTGGTGAGGTAATGGCTGTGGCCTCAGCCGATTGGCTGGGGAAGGGTCGGAGTCCTGTTACGCAGGTCGCCGGGCGTGTTTTGATCGGGAAGTTTGAACGGGTGAGCGGGAGGTTACTCAAGGGGAGGAGGCGCGGTCGGAGGTTTCTGTGATTTTCCCGGAAAAGGGGTCATGTCGGGGACATAGTCACTCAAGGTGGAGGACACAGAACAAGATGGAGTCGGCCGGCGTAGGCCCGCCCTTTCATTCCCCCCTTGTCATGTAACTTACGGACCCAATCATGGGACCGGCTGCATTTATGGTGACAAGGGGAACAGAGTTTGGAGGTTTACGCTAAGTTCTGGGAAGCATGTGTCCCTGGGGTGGCTCTGGGAGGTCTAATTAAGTATTGTCCCTGAGCTGGTATCTATGATCTGCCAGGTGATGTTTTGGGGGGTGTGGGGACTCCCGGTAGCATGAGCAATGACAAGCAGAGTTAACAGAGTTACCAATATTAGGTGGGTCGAATGTGCTGTAGCTTGAGCTTGAGCTTGAGCGGGTTGTGTTGGTCCCAACTGATGGCCCATCGCGTGACGAAGTCCCACTGGCCGAACGTGGGTGTGATGGACCCAGGTCGCGATGCCGCCTACTTTGAGAGCGGTGGGGGTTGTCAGCACTACAATGTAGGGTCCCTTCCAGCGCGGCTCGAGAGTCTCTCGGTGGTGCCTCTTGACATAGACCCAGTCTCCCGGCTTGTACTGATGAGGTGTCGGGGTCGGGCCAGCCTCGTAGATGGCACGGAGGCGCGGCCAAATGTCCTCGTGCGCCCTCTGGAGCCCTCTCAAGGAAAGAAAAAGTTCTTGATCTTTAAACTCTGCAAGAAGTTCAGCTCGAAGGCTGGGAATAACAGGGGGTGGCCTGCCAAACATGATCTCGTAGGGAGTAAAACCCAGAGTGTAAGGAGTGTTTCTAACCCGGTAAAGGGCGTACGGTAGGAGAGTCACCCAGTCCCCGCCAGTCTCCATGGTTAATTTGGTAAGGGTCTCTTTTAGGGTTCTATTCATTCTTTCTACCTGTCCTGAGCTCTGGGGCCTATAAGCACAATGTAATTTCCAGTTTGCCCCCACCGCCTTGGCTACTGCCTGTGTTACCTGAGAGATAAAAGCTGGTCCATTGTCTGATCCTACCATGGCAGGAAAACCATACCTGGGTAAGATGTCTTCTAGTAGCTTCTTAGCCACCGTCTGAGCCGTTTCATGCTTGGTTGGGTATGCCTCCACCCAGCCAGAGAAGGTGTCTGTAAATACTAAAAGATATTTATAACCATACTTTCCTGGTTTGACTTCAGTGAAGTCGACTTCCCATTGGGCTCCTGGTCTGGTGCCTCTGAGCCTGGTTCCTTTTTTATTTGATGTGGCTCTCGTGTTGGTGAGTTGGCAGGTCTTGCAGGCAGATACAACTTGCTCTATTTTGGTGTCCTGTTGGTGAATCTTGATTCCGGCATGTCGGATTAAGTCTTTTAATTTTCGGGCCCCCATGTGAGTAGACCGATGCATGTGCTCTAATATTGAGACTCGGAGCCGGTCTGGCAGCACGAGCTCCTTGTTAGGTGTATACCACCATCCCTTTATCTCCTGGGCCATGGGGAGTTTCTTGATCCGCTGTAACTCCTCCTGGGAGTATTTGGGCTGGTCTGGTAAAACTGGGTCTCCCGGGTCTGGTAGTTGTATGGTCATGGTGGGGACTGGAGTAAGGGCTACTGCCTTGGCTGCCTGGTCAGCCTTTTGATTACCTCTAGCTACTGGGTTATCAGCTTTTTGGTGCCCTTGGCAGTGGATAATGGCTAGCTTGGCAGGAAGCCATAAGGCCGTAAGCAGGTTAAGTATCTCCTGCTTATTTTTTATAGTCCGTCCTTCTGCCGTCAGTAACCCCCTCTCCTGATAAATTGCCCCATGAATATGAGCTGTGGCAAATGCATAACGGCTGTCTGTGTAGATGTTAAGCCGTTTTCCAGCTCCCAGCATCAGCGCCTTGGTGAGGGCTATGAGCTCCACTCGCTGGGCTGACGTTCCGGAGGGTAGAGCCTCCGCCCATACGGTGTCCGTTTCGGTGACCACCGCTGCACCCGCATACCTGTGTCCGTCTCGCACAAAGCTGCTGCCATCAGTGAACCAAGTAGCCTCGGCATCGGGGAGGGGCCGGTCGGTCAGGTCCATCCGGAATCCATGTACTTGTTCCAGGATTCCCGCACAGTCATGTAGTGGAGCACCTAGGTCAGGGTCGGGCAGCAGGGTTGCAGGATTGAGGGCTGCACTGGGGTGGAACCGCACTCGTGGAGGGTTGAGTAGGAGGCTCTGGTAATGAGTCATACGTGTATTGCTCATCCATCTATCAGGAGGCTGTTTCAGGACCCCTTCAATGGCGTGTGGGGTCGTGATCCAGATCTCCTGTCCTAGGGTCAGTTTGTCTGCATCCTTGACTAGGAGTGCTGTCGCCGCAATAATTCTTAGGCATGGCGGCCAGCCGGCAGCCACTGGGTCTAGTTTCTTAGACAGGTAAGCCACTGGGCGGTCCCAGGAGCCTAAGGCTTGAGTTAGAACCCCTTTTGCTATTCCCTTATGTTCGTCTACAAAGAGGTGGAAGGGTTTCGTAATGTCTGGTAGGCCCAGGGCTGGGGCACTTAGGAGGGCTTTTTTTAACCGATTAAAGGCAATTTCTTCTTTTTCAGTCCATTTAAATGTTTTCCCCTCTTTGGTAGCTTCATATAGGGGCCTGGCGATCTCAGCAAAACCTGGAACCCAGAGGCGGCAGTAGCCGGCTGATCCTAGGAATTCCCTCACTTCTCTTCGGGAGGTGGGAGTAGGGATCTTTAGGACAGTTTCTTTTCTGGCATCTGATAACCGCCGCTGTCCACCCTCCAGGATATATCCCAGGTAACTTACCCTCTCCCTGCATATCTGAGCCTTCTTCGTGGATGCCCGGTACCCTAAAGCCCCCAGGGTAGCCAGCAGGTCCTGGGTCCCTCGCTCACAGTCTTTGGCCGTGTCGGCAGCAATCAGGATGTCATCTACGTACTGTAGGAGGGTGAGGCCAGGGTGCTCCCTTCTGTACTCACCCAGGTCCTCGTGTAGTGCCTCGTCGAAGATAGTGGGTGAATTTTTGAATCCCTGAGGTAGCCGTGTCCAGGTGAGTTGCCCACTGTAGCCCTCCTCCGGATCATGCCACTCGAAGGCGAACAGGGGTTGGCTCTGGGGTGCCAGCGGCAGACTGAAGAAGGCGTCCTTTAAATCTAGTACAGTATACCAGACCCTGGAGGGCGCCAAGGAGCTCAAGAGAGTATATGGGTTGGGAACAGTTGGGTGTATGTCCGCGACCCTCTTATTTACTTCCCGGAGGTCTTGTACCGGTCGGTAGTCATTTGTGTGAGGCTTTTTGACCGGCAGTAAGGGGGTGTTCCAGGCAGACTGGCAAGGAACTAGTACCCCTAGGCTTCGTAGTCTCCGGATGTGTGGCTGGATCCCCTTCCGGGCCTCCTGTGACATGGGGTATTGTTTGATCCTTACCGGACTCTCTCCTGGCTTGAGCTCTACCAGGACTGGGGTCCTATGAGCGGCTAGTCCCATCCCCCCACCAGTCTCTGCCCAAACCGAGGGGAATTCTTGTAGCCATCTGTCTATATTATCCTCTCTCGGGAGCGCCTCCTGGTGGAGGAGGTATTCATCCTCCAGTTTCATGGTCAGTACCTGGATGGGGTGGCCCTTGCCATCGGTGACCTGAGGCCCCCCTTGTCTGAAAGTTATCTGAGCTCCAATCTTGGTCAGTAAGTCCCGTCCTAACAGCGGGTAGGGACATTCTGGTATTACCATAAAGGAGTGGGATACCCGGCCCGTTCCCAAATCTACTGTTCTTTGGGTAGTCCATGAATACTGGCTCATACCAGTTGCCCCTTGTACCCAGGACTTCTTGCTGGCTAGTTTTCCTTGTGGGGTGCGGAGGACCGAATGTTGTGCTCCGGTGTCGACAAGGAAGTCAACAGGGGTCCCCTCCACTTTAAGAGTTACCCTGGGTTCGGGGAGAGGGTCCGAACCCCGACTCCCCTAATCACTTAGTTCATCTAGCTCTAGGACTTTTACTCGGTCAGTCTTGCTTCCTTTCCCGCCGGCCCTTTTCAGACAATCTCGGGCCCAATGCCCTATCTCCTTGCAGTATGCGCACTGATCCTTCTGCAGCCTCTGCTTCCCCCCCTTGGTGGTTCTTTTACCTTTTCTTGCGTCGTCTGCCAGCTGCCGGAGACGGCGGTCTCGTTCCTCAGGGGAGTCAGCAGTGGTAGCTAGTAGTATTCTGGCCAGGTCTCGAGTCTGCTTACTGCTGGCAGCCGCCATGGCGCGAGCCTGCTTGTCCTCAGGAAGCTCCCGGTTATTATATGCCTTTTCGGCTACCACCAGTAAGTCCTGCAGACTTTTTTCTCCTAGTCTATCTATTTTCTGTAATTTTCTCCTAATGTCTATGGCCGATTGGTTTACAAAGGCCATGATAACAGCTGCCTTGCTTTCCGGAGCCTCTGGATCCATGGGGGTATAGGTACGGAATGCCTCCATGATCCGTTCTAAAAAGGCAGCCGGAGATTCATCTTTTCCCTGTTGTACATTTCCTACCTTGGCCAAATTGGTTGGCTTTCTAGCAGCCATTCGGAGACCCCTCATTAGAGTCTGGCGGTAGACCCGGAGCCTCTCCTTACCTTCTGCCGTGTTGAAATCCCACTGGGGCCGAGTTAAGGGGAAGGAGGCATCTATCTGAGCCTGGTTGGTGGTGGGACTCCCGTCTGCACCCGGAACTAGTTTTCGGGCCTCGTTGACGATTCTTTCTCTTTCTTCAGTCGTGAACAGGACCTGCAAAAGCTGCTGGCAATCGTCCCACGTGGGCTGATGGGTAAAAAGAACAGAGTCTAATAAATCAATAAGCCCTGCCGGTTTCTCGGAAAACTTAGGATTCTGAGCTTTCCAATTGTAGAGGTCACTAGTGGCGAAAGGCCAATAGTGATGGGGCTGATTCCCCTCCACGTCTGGGGGTCCGGTTGCTCGCAGGGGCAGAATAGTGGAGTCGGCGGCGGAGGCGGATTGCTCCCTCTGAGCCCTTTGTCTGGTGAAGGGCGGGCTTCCCACTGGAGCGTTTCCGCCTCCTGCTCTCGGAACAGCGTCTGCCTCCCCCGGAGGGGGAGGATGGTGTTCTTCCAGCATCCTAGAGGGGTTATACGAGGGAGGAAAAATTAATTCTTCTTCAGTACCCCCCTGTAAGACAGGGTAGAGGGGTGCTGAAGGCTGGATAAGACTTTTCTTCTTCTTTGTCCCCTGCAAAGCAAGAATGGGTTTTGACTCCGGAGGGAGCGGGGCTAGGAAGGGCTTAAGCCAAGAGGGTGGGTCTTCCACAAGGTCCTGCCAAGTGATAATGTAAGGGAGCTGAGCAAGATGGCCCATCTTAGGCTGAGAGATGATACTCCTGACTCGGTGGATGGTAGGGAGGTCGAAGGTCCCCTCTGGTGGCCATCCGACATTGAAAGTTGGCCACTTGCTAGAACAAAAAAACTGCCACGGACCCTTTCGGACTTCCACACTGAGGTTGTTAGCTCTTCCCCTCACATCCTTAAAGTGATCAATCATAATACTTAGAGGAGTAGTCTGAGTCTGTCCCATAACGTCCGTCCAATAAGTCCACAGAACAAAACAGAGAAACACAAAAACAGACAAACAGAGGGCCCCTAGAAAATCTTCCAACTCCATGGAAGCAAAACTGAAAGCTAGCTTAGACATTTGAGGGGATTCCACGTCCCTCCAAAACCGATGAGGGGATTCCACGTCCCTCCAAAACCGATGAGGGGATTCCACGTCCCTCCAAAGACGACGGCCTCACGCCGACCAGCGGGAGTGACCCGCCTCGTCTCAGACCTTTGAGGGGATTCCACGTCCCTCCAGAAGGGAGAGTCGGAACGTCTTCCGAAACTCCCGGCCCGTGGTCCTCCAGTGCGTCCACTTAGACCGCGTCGGGCACTACCAGAACTCCAGAAGTGAGCTCACACAGAAAAGACAGAACAAACAGACAGACACTAACCGTGGCCAGTCAGGCTCTCCGGGTCGGGGGTCCCTCGGGGGTCTTGGGGATCCCGGACGAGCCCCCAAATGTTATGCCCAGAATTCGTGATCCCCAAAGACCACTAGGGAGCCAAGTCCGATGCAAAAGCAAAGAGCCTTTATTCGAGCTAGCTCGAGCTCAATCCCCTACCTGCACCGACGCAGCGGTGAGATACCAGGGAGAGAGAGAGAGTTTCAAAAGCACAAAGGTTTTATAGGGGTCTAGGGGCAGTTGGTGAGGTAATGGCTGTGGCCTCAGCCGATTGGCTGGGGAAGGGTCGTGGCCTCGGCCGATTGGCTGGGGAAGGGTCGGAGTCCTGTTACGCAGGTCGCCGGGCGTGTTTTGATCGGGAAGTTTGAACGGGTTAGCGGGAGGTTACTCAAGGGGAGGAGGCACGGTCTGAGGTGTCTGTGATTTTCCCGGAAAAGGGGTCATGTCGGGGACATAGTCACTCAAGGTGGAGAACACAGAACAAGATGGAGTCGGCCGGCGTAGGCCCGCCCTTTCAATCATCTCACAGTTCATGGGTTCGAGCCCTGGGACAGGTTCTGTGCTGACAGTGTGGAGCCTGATTGGGATTCTCTCTCTGTCTATCTCTCTCAAAATAAATAAATAAACTTTAAAAAAAAAGTGAATCTCTGCCTAGAAGACATAGAACAGGTAACATAATTCTGTGGGACCTGGGTCTTTCTGCCCTGGGACACATCCCCTCCCCTCTCCATATATAGACTAGAAAGACAAGGGCTTACCCTTTGGGCTTCTTCAAGTACATATTACCAGAAATAATAGCTGGCACTCACAACTATTCACAGACCGGAATTCCTTGAAACCTTCAGGAAGGGAGTGGATAAATAAACAATGGTGTATCCAAACAATAGAGTATTATTAAGCGCTAAAAAGAAATGAACTCTCAAGCTGTGAAAAGACACAGGGGAAACTGAAGTGCTGTTCCTAAGTGAAAAAAAGCCAATCTGAAAAGGCTATACATTATATAATTCCATGTCTACGACATTCTTGAAGAGGCAAGGCTGTGGATTCATGAAAAAAATCAATGCTCGTCAGGGGTGGGTGTGGGAGGTTTGCATAAGAGCACAGAGGATTTGTAGGGCAGTGAATCTGTTCTGTACAACATTGCAATGGTGGATCCGTGTTATTAGACATTTGCCAAAGGTCATAGGATGTATAACACCAATGGCGAACCGTAATAATGTAAACTATGGATCCTGGCGATCATGATGAGGTTCACCAGTTGTAACAAGGGTACCGCTCTGGTTTGAGATGCTTGTTGATATTGCGGGAGGTTATGCTTGCTTGACGGCAGGCAGTAAATGGGACTTTTCCTCACTTTTGGTTCAATTTTGCTATGAGCCTAAAACCACTCTAAAAATACAGTTTATTCCTTAAAGCAGCAAAATACTATACATCTTCAGAGAATCACGAAGTTTTGAATATCTAAAAACGGTCCTTCACATTTGGTTCATGTCTTTGATTCCAATCTGTTAAAGGGTCCACGGAAACACAAGAGAGGGATGAATCCTCTGTCCCATTCTGGGACTGCCTCCTTCTCCCGCAGCATTTTGTAGTGAAAGCTTGTAAACACACAGAAGCACTGAAAGAATTTCAGAACGAATACCCATAGGTCCACTAACTGAATTCTACCGTGAGCATGTTACTAGACTCATGTTTTATTACACACGTGTTTGCACGTTCTGACTTTTAAAGTGAATTTCAGACTAAGTGGCAGACTCACATGTCATTGTACACATATCATTAGTGTGCATATCATTAGCTAGGGTTCAATGCTTGTTTACAGTTCTGGTTTCTTCTTTTCGGGTGATATTTACATACCATGAAATGCACCCACAGTAAGTGATCATTTCGTGTCCCGAGGAAACTAAGCTCCTATTAATAAACGGAGCATGACCGTCACTCCAGAGAGTTTGCTAATGTTTCTTTCCACTAAAGACTCACCCTCCAGCTCACCATAAATTAGTTTTGCCTGATTTAGAACTTTGCATAAATGGAATCTTAGAGTATGTCCTTTTTTTGTCAGACTTCTTTCACTCAGCGTACAGTTTTTGAGATCCATCCATGTTAACATATATGTCAGTAGTTTGTTCTTTTTATTGCTGAACAGAATTCCCACCGTTAAAATATAACGTGGGTGATTTATCCATTCTCCTACGGCTGAACATGTAAGCTGTTTCCTTTTATGAATTATTATGAATAAGGCTGCAATGAACCATTTTGAGCAAGGTTTTTGGGGGGAGGCCCATCTTTTTTTTAATCAGTGGGTGACAGGCGAGGTATTTTTCCACTTTTCTAAGAAAGTAGGTGAAGATTTTCTAAATTGCAGCATTTTACACTGCTCTCCACAGTATATGAAGGCTTTAATTACTCCACATCCTTACCGACATTCAACAGTATCTATCTTGGTTTTAAATATTTTAGTGGATATATGGTGGCATTGCATTGTCACTTAAGTTTGAATTTTTTTTCTAAGTTTATTTTACTTATTTATTTATTTATTTATTTAGAGATAGAGAGCAAGTGGGGGAGGAGCAGAGAGAGAGGAAGACAGAATCCCAAGCAGACTATGTGCCATCAGCACAGAGCCCAAAGTGGGTCTCGAACCCACAAACCGTGAGATCATGACTTGAGCTGAAGTCGGGTCAGACACTTTACTGACTGAGCCACCCAGGTGTCCCTGAATTTTCTTGATGTTTAATGCTATTCAGTGCTTATTCGCGTCCTCAGTCTACAATTATATATTCCCTTTTGTGGAGCATATGTTTAAATCTTCTCATTTTTTATTGGATAGCAATTCACATGCCCCAATACTTACGAAATTTTCCTGATTTTGGAAAAGAAGAAGGAATGTAACCATTTTAAATAGAGGAATGGTTACTTCAGAAGCTGTACATCAACTAACGTCAGGTATCATTCTGACATTTAAAAAAATCAGGCTTTTGAGAAATGTTCATAGATATAAGGAAATGCTCAATATGAGAAATGGAATCTTAATTTCCTAAAGTAAAACACTTATACATGTAGGGCAACAAAATGTACTGGAAAGAAATATTTTAAGAATTTAAAGATTAGTTATTTAATATCTGGTACTTTGAGACAATAAGATTCAGGACGAGTTTGATTATTTGCTTTATGTTTTTCTGTCCCTGTATATTCTACAATGGGTATTTATCTTTATAACCAAGCAGTTTAATAAGTATTCTTTTAAAATTAATTGGTTTAAGAAGTAGCAAAGTGCTTTTCAAACACACACCATCATAACACCTCTGCAAAATAGAACAAGTCATTACTTACTGATGAAGCTATTGGGTGCATTGGAAATATATCCAGCACTAGAGAGCTATGCAAGGAGAAACTCAATTAGGTACATGGGGGCTTGCCTCTTTGTCTGGGCTCTTCTAATCCTCAACAATGCGTCTTTAGATAATTCCCAAATAACCAATCCATTCAACCAACCAGGATGGTTCTAACAAATAACAGTGCTATTCTAAGCACTATCAACAGTAGCCAAATTATGGAAAGAGCCCAGATGTCCGTCGGCTGATGAATGGATAAAGAAGATATGATATGTATAGAATATATATATGTATAATATATAAAGAAGATATATATGTATATATATGTATGCCTATATAAAGAAGATATATAAAGAAGATATACATATATGCATATGTATATCTTCTTTATATATGTATGTATTTATATATATTTGTATATATATGTACATATGTATATATACTGTATATATATGTACATATGTATATATACTGTATATATATATACACACATATAAACAGTGGAATATTGGTGATCAAAAAGAATGAAATCTTGCCATTTGTAGCAATGTGGATGGAACGAGAACGCATTATGCTAAGCAAAATAATTTAGTCAGAGAAAAGACAAATATCATAAGATTTCACTCATATGTGGAATTTAAGAAACACAACAGATGAACATAGCGGAAGGGAAGGAAAAATAAGATAAAAGCAGAGAGGGAGGCAGACCATAAGAGACTCTTAAATACACAGAACAAACTGAGGGGTGCTGGAGGGGAGGTGGGTGAGGGATGGGCTAAATGGGGGATGGGCATTAAGGAGGGTTCTTGTTGGGATGACCACTGGGTATTATATCTAAGTGATGAATCACTGGGTTCTACTCCTGAAATCATTATTCAACTATATGTCAACTAACTTGGATTGAAATAAAAGTAAAAAAATTCAATTAATTAATTACTAAATAAACTTAAAGTAATACAAAATCAAAAATTAAAACCCTCTGATATTCTATTTGACTGAACAGGATAGCACAAGTTAATGTCACCCTGTACCTACAAATTCGATTCAGCTTAATGTGATAATTTCACAGTGTTTGGGATCCTGTTGCATCAGAAGGCATGCATTGATTTCACCTCTACTGTATATGAGCTGGGAGGTAAGATCCTTGGGGTTCATGGGTGAAGTTGGCACCGGTAGAACCAGCAACAAGTAGAGCTGCTTCCAGAATGACCAGGTTGACGTGCTCCAGAAGCCCCTGGAGCTGCTTTCAGCCATTCCTGCTCTAGAAGCATCAGCCCACCGGCTCAATCTGGAATTGTTGGAGCCTCTTGTTGCCAAGCATAATGTAATATATGTCTTTGGAGAGTGTAAGAAACAACACTTAATTCAGTGTAAATTGTTTCAGCAATAAGCATTCATTTAAAATGCCCCATAACCAAAACAAACAGTTCTTGCTCGTCCTTGATTTGTTTTGCACCTCTTGACAGGTCAGTGACCCGTATTTCATCAAATTAGTGACCTGGGTCTGTAACTGGGGGAATGGAAAATGCATGAATATGTCAGACACTTCCTTGGAATTGGGCCGGTTTGTATCAGATAGATGTCTTGTGTTTTAACAATCCAATCGGTATGCTTCTTTATGAGCACAAGCAGGTGCATTAAGACTGTAAAAATAAGTAAGCATCTTGGGGAAAAGTGCCCTGCCGCAGTTTCTGTGGGAAAGGTAAACAAAATCCAATTTGGCTAGTCTCCTCTTACTCCATAGAAGGTACTTAAACCACAGTAAGATGAGACTGTGAGGAAAAACAGGTTTGATTTTTTCTCATTTGAAAGAAGAAAACCAATTTGATCTTGGTTTTAGCGAGCGGATGAAAATGAACAGCACACGGTATATAAAACTAGTGAGGTCTCGTTTACAGTTTGACAAACAACCCCCAGCCAAAAACATTACTTCTTTTTATTGTCTAACGCAGAACAGGGAGTATTAGGCCACATGTCCTTGAGTGACTGTGTCAAATTATCTCATGCAACGTATCACGCGTGGAACCCTATATTAAACCCCCGTGGCTTGAACAGCCAGGCCCCATTCACCATGTGGAGCACCCAGAGTTATCGGCTTCCTTGGAATGTTCACAGGCTCACTTGGTGCTGAGATCTTGGCAAAATGAAACGTAATGACCTTCAACACGGACATTCTTTTATATTTTCATCTTGTTTTCACGCTGGGGTGGACTCGTTCGTTCCTCTTTCGTCCCCTGCTAGAGCAAAGCTCTCCTGATTTTGCAGACAGAGTCTCTCTCCCACTCGGTCATACCATCTGTCTCCACATTACAGTTTACTCTGCCTGAGTACCAGGTAGCAAGTACAGTGGAAAGTCTTTCACAGGCTCCCCACAATCTGTGAACATATGATCAGTCTAGGATAACACGTCGTACTAAAAATATCCCAGGGAAATGTGCATGTGGTAATAAACAAGAAACCTGAATCGAGGGGGAAATGTGCCATGTGCCATGAGCTTCTGAGATGCATGCTTCTGTGCAGCATGAATGATGACGGTCTGTCAATGGGAGAGGATGAAGCAACTAATGTTTGTTTCTTCATTGAAAGTGTTAATGTACATTTAACAGTGTGGGCATAGTGTGTTTGGCCTGACACCAAAACTGTGAGTTAAGCGAATGGAAATCTACAAGTATTTGTCATGAGGTGGTTGGTTTGACAAACAGAAATCTGTGTCATTTTCATGAGAACTTCTTCCACTGTTCATTGACTCTGGCAGGAACATCCCAGTAGGTCTGAGAGAGCAAATTCAAGGGAAAGGATTGTGTCTCCTATATCTGGTACCATTTCTAAAATTTATAGTTACACCATTATTTTTATAGAACTTGACAATATCCTTCCAATGTTGGTGTACATATTATGGAGACCTGCCGGAAAATGTCAGTTTGTGCAGAAAAGTTTTGTGCGTACTTTTTAATTTGCCATTTTATTACTGGATGCCAGGAACCGATTTTGCAGATTGAGAACTTGTAACTTGGCTCTGAATCATCCAATATTCAACACCCCATTTTAGTCAATCAGCTAGGATGCGCATTTCTTATGCCGTACCTCTTCCCCACCTCTTCATCCCACTTCTGTTTTCTGGGGGAGGATAGGAATGGGAAGTTTGCTGCCTTCTTTGGTCAAGTGGCTTGTGTCTGGGTTTGAGCTGCACAATGCAGACCTGGATCCGAATTCTGGGTCTGCATTTGGTGTGGCCATTGCTGTTCTTGCACTAGTTCTGAACCTCAGATGGCATCTGTTCCCCAGGTGTAGGAGACCAGTGGGAGGCAGCAGACATGTTGTATTACAGGTGTCAGAAGGCTGGCGTTCACACGTCACCATTCTTCCTGTGGCTGTGTGGCTCTGCACCACTGATTTAAACCCTGTGCCTCACCTATAAAATCTGCGAAGTCATATTTATTCCCTTGGCTCATTGTGCCTGAAAATGCCCTGCCCGCAAACTTTCTTACTTGAACCTTTATGATTAGTTGGCATCCAACTAAACATCCTCTACTGTCCTCCAGTACAGTGTTTCAAGTAAAGACCTAAGACAATTCGATGGTTTCACTGTTAACAGAGCACAGTGGCCAACAGTGTGGCAGACACTTGACTACATCTGTCCCCGCTAGCTTGGTAATGAGAACAAGGCACTGAAATTGAGCCTGCCATGGGAATGAGAACTACATGTACCTCGTGGCTGTTGGCCGTTGCGAGAATTGAATGTGTATTAAAATAATATTTGACACGTAAAACGTAATCCGTAATGAGTATCAGGATCGTCATGTATGAATGCAGACTTACAAATACTCCTTCCATAGGACTGGTCACTTTCTGTTTATTTGGGTCTCTATCAAATATTACCCAGGCAAAACAACGACCACAACAGCAGGAGCAGCAGCGACAGACCTTTGCTCTAGCTCCTACAGCTGGAGATTTGATCCTCTTATGTTTTCCCTGCATGTTATTCCTACACCCATTCCATCACATTGCATTGTAAAATATCAGTTGTCAAGGCTTATTTTCTCCCCTGGACTATCAGCTATGCGATGCCAAAAAACGATGTATTCTTTTAGCTCTCTCAATATTGGGCCCGGGCTTTATTGGCAAATGAATAAGCAATAAATACTGGCTTGACATAGTTATTATTGAATGGAAGAAAAGTATTTTTTCTTTGAATTTTCCCCACGAAAGCATGTTCTTAATCTCTAATCTGTGAATGTGTCTGAGCTGGTGCGTGTTTGTGAATCATCTCACGTCGTATGCAAAATGAAGGATAACTGTGGATGTTCTCAGGAAAGGTGTCCATAGTCTCATCAACTTTCCGGGGCAGCCTGCGGCCGTAAATAGTTTGGAAATCATTAATATAGAATCTCCTTCTGTTTTTTCCCTCAACACAATTTTCATAAAAATCATTAATCCTTTAAAGTGATAATGGCCCCAGATTACATATGCCTTAGGCATTGACTTCCTCTTATCCCTGATTCTTCTATTTTGTCCAATATCTGCTTCTCCGAGAAACGCAAGCACTTCCTTTGAACACTGCATATGCAATATCTTCCCATGAGTCTACAGTGAGGTCAATGAGATTCCTTTAACGAATTATTTGGTTCTCATTTCAGCATATCATCAGTCTTGTCAATTGAGAGGTAATCAATCATTATTACATCTACAAAAATCAAATTGACTGTAACCCATTATTTGCCTGACTCATGAAGCATAGATGTCATCTAAGGTCTTCCCTCTCCCCGACCTCCCCTCTTAAGAAAGGGCCAAAGTGAATCAAGTAGCAAGATAGAAGTGTGACTGATTTGTAGAATATGCAGTATTTTAATTATTTGCCATTTAAGTGCTTTTGATCTTTTGTCAGCTACTTAAACCTACAAAAGAATGAGACAATTTTGGATCTTTTTAAAAAATGATCAAATACAAGACTTCTATTAATGATGTTGTATTAGTTAGAGGGAAGGCTGAGAAGCAGACCCAGAAGACAACGGTTCAGCAAAAGAGACGTTTACTCTATGTCTCCTAATGGCACAGACCATGAGAAACTTTCTGTTTCAGGAAGTCGTGCCCTTGAGAGTAACGAAGGCCTGACATCATCAACATGTAGTTCCCAAGGCTTTCTCTTTCTCATCTCCCACCAGCAGCTAGAATAGTGAGGAACGATTCCAGAGTATTTTCCAAGCGAGCGAGACAAGGGTTGCACATTATTCTTCTGCTCATACTCCATTCTTGAGAACTTAGCGACATGGCTATTCCTAGCTACCAAAACCCAGGACGATGCAGTACTCCTGAGCAGCTCTGCACCCAGATACACCCTATTATTCGAAAAGAGCAGAAAAGATGTTGTTTGAGAAGTAAAAATCTCTGTTGGATGTGTAGAATTAGGATTTAGACACACGCATCCAAATTGGGCAAAACCGACTGCTTTGGGGACCTGAGGAATGGATTCTTTGTTTCTCTTCCTTCTGGAGGCATTCAGTAGTCTTGAGTACTGTAAGTTCAAAATAGCCTCATTGTCTGAGAAGAACGTGAAAGCCACTTAAAGAAATGAACGGAACATAGGGTTGGGTTTCAGCAGGATAGACAAAAGGGAAGGATGAGGACCCAGAGATAAGTCAGCCCCATTTGGACAAGTTAGACGGTCATGGAAGGTCCAGGCACGAGGCAGTAGAGAGGGTAAAAGAGGCCTCTGACAGCGAACAAGAGGAACACAGGCCTGGAGCCCAGGGCTAAGTGCACATCCCTGTAGCTCCTATAAAATCTGTGAAGGGAAGGCAGGGAACTGGAGCTGAGAACCAGAGCAACAGGCAGAAACCTAGTTCTGGAAAATCATGCTTGACTTCTAGAAGCCTGATACATGAGTTCCCAGAGTCCATTTATAGTCAGGATGAAAAGAAAGACCTAGATCAGCCACAAAGGAGATCACTACAGTGTGGCCCAGCTAAACACATAGGTTCTTACTAGTTTTTATTCTCGGGGGGGCTTAATAAAGTCCCACAGGCTAAGGCAAGTTAAACCGGCAGGTGTCATTGGCAGGTGTCATTGAAATAATAATAAACCTAGCCACAGGTTTAAGGAATTGTGATTATAATAATAATAAACCTAGCCACAGGTTGAAGGAATTGTGAGGGGCCAAGGAACTAACTCACCTTAGCTTCTTGAATAAAACCCTCATCTCTGGGTTATATTGGAGAATGGATCACTGTTTTTCAGACAGGAAGGCAAAGGGTATAAGCTAAGAAAAGAATCAAAGTGAAAACCATTTCCAAGCCACAAGTGTTAGTAGAACAATTGGACATTCACATGCAAAAAATTTAAATAATAAAATAAAATAAAATAAATAAAATAAAAGTGACTCTAGACATACACCTTACACTCTTTACAAAAAACTAAGTCAAAATGGATCATGGACCCAAATTTAAAAAGTAAAACCATAAAACGCCTAGAAAATAACATAGGGTAACACATATAACCTTGGGTATGGCGATTCCTTTTTGGATATGACAACAAAGGCATGGTCCATGAAAGAAATAATTGACAAACTGGATAATTGATAAATGAAAAACCCTGCTCTGGGAAAGATAATCTCAAGAGAACGAGAAGTCAAGCCACAGACTTGGGCAAAATATTTGCAAAAACATGTCTGATAAAGGACTGTTATCCAAAATCTACAAAATTCTTAAACCTCACCAAGAAAATTTAAAACCTGATTTAAAAAAATGGAATAGGGAAGCCAGTTGGTTAAGCATCTGACTCTTGATTTTGGCTCAGGTCATAATCTCACAGTTTGTGAGATTAAGCCCTGCATGGGGCTCTGCCTTGATAGCATGGAGCCTCCTTGGGCTCTTCTCTCTCCTGTCTCTCTCTCTCTGCCCCTCCCCTGCTTGTGCTCTCTCTCTCTCTCTCTCTGCCCCTCTCTCTCTCACCTGTCTCTCTCTCTCTGCCCCTCCCCTGCTTGTGCTTTGTTTCAAAATAAATAAATAAACATTTTTTAATGGACCAAAGACCTTAAATGACATCTCACCAAAGAAGATATATAGATGGAAAATAAGCATATGAAAAAATACTCTACATCATATGTCATCAGGGAAATAAAAACTAAAACAAAGATGAGACACCACTACAAACCCATTAGAATGGCCAAAATCTAGCACTGACAATACCAGGTGGCTCAGTTGGCTGATCATTAGAATTTAGCTCAGGTTAGACTAGATTAGATTAGATTAGCTCAGGTTAGCTCAGATTAGACTTTAACTCACCTCATAGTTCGTGAGTTCGAGCCGCACATCTGGCTCGTTGCTGTCAGAAGGAGCTCACTTCGGATCCTCTGGACCTCTTTCTCTGCCTTTTTCCCCGGCTGTGCTCCTGCAACAATAAATAAACATTAAAAAAAAAAACAAAGAAACACTATTAATACCAATGCTACTGAGGGTGTGGAAAATGAGACTCTCTCATTCATTGCTGGTGGGAACCCAAAATGGCAAGTCCACTTTGGAAGACAGTTGGAGGGTTTCTTAAAAAAACTAAGCATACTCTTACCATATGATTCAGCAGTTATGCCCTTTGGTATTTACCCAAGTGCAATGAAAACCTATGTCCACACAAAAACCTGCATGAGAATGCTTGTTTATAGCCGCCTTTTTTTTCGTAATTGACAAATCTTGGAAGCAGCCAAGTGATCCTTCAGTAGGTGAGCAGGTAAATAAACAGTGCTACATGCACTCAGCAGAATATTGTTCAGTGCTAAGAAAAATGAGCTATCAAGCCAGGAAAAGACATGAAAGAAACTTACATGCATTTTACTAATGAAAGAGACCAATCTGGAAAGGCTACGTTCTGTATGATTCCATTTACGTGACATTCTAGAAAAGGTAAAACTATAGAGACAGTAAAGTGATCAGGCATTGCCTGGGACTGGGGGAAGGGAGAAAGGAATAGGGAAAGCTCAGAGGATTTTCAAGGGTGTAAAAGTACCCAGTATGATACCATAACAGTAGATAAACACTCATACATTGGTCCAGACTCATATAATGTACAAAACCAATCGTGAACGGTATTATGAACTATGGCCTTTGGGTGATTATGTTGTATCACTGTAGGCTCACCAACGGTATCCCATTGAACACTTTGGAGAGGAAGTTGACGGGGGAGACTATACATGTGGGGGGACAGGAGGCACGTGGGAAATCTCTGTTCCTTCCCCTCACTTTTCCTGTGGACCTAAAACTGTTGTGAACATAAAGCCTTAATAAAAAATAATTTAAAACAAGGTTTCTAAGGAGAGAGAAAAATGTGACAGTAAGCGCTGAGGGCCTGTTATAAAAATCAGTGATGGGTACGAGTTTCAGTTCGGCAAGATGAAAATGTGCTGGACACAGAGAGTGGTAGTGGATCTGTTCCGCACAAACCGTGCGACTGGCCGCCCGGACCACCTGCTAACTCCTACCATGTGTTCTTTTACTGCTCTGGCTTGGGACAGAAATTAGATATAGAGCCATCTTCTTATACTCTTGCTACCAAAGCAAGCATGGAGATGTTCATTTATGTGGTTTTTTTTAATGTTTATTTATTTTTTTGAGAGAGACAGAGACAGAGTGTGAGTGGGTTAGGGGGAGGGAGAGAGGGAGACAGAATACAAAGCAGGTTCCAGGCTCTGAGCTGTCAGCACCAGAGCCCGAGGCCGGGCTTGAACTCATGAGCCGTGAGATCATGACCTGAGTGGAAATCAGACGCTCAACCGACCGGGTCGCCCAGGCACCCCACGTTTATGTGTTTCTACATGCTAGAGACTACCGATGAAGGGACAAAAAGGAAACACACTTGGCCTCATTTCCCCTTCTCTGTTCACACCTTCGATAGGAAGCCTTAGGCTCTTGAGGACTCCTGCCCCCGTTCAGCCACACCTGGGTCCTGCCCCAGAGAAACTGTGAGCTAGAAGTGCTTGGCATTGGGGGGCGACTTCAGTATGGTTCGTGAGTTCAAGCCCCACATCAGGCTTTGTGCTGACAGCTCAAAGCCTGGAGCCTGCTTCAGATTCTGTGATTCCCTCTCTCTCTGCCCCTTCCCGGCTCACATTGTGCCTGTCTGTCTCTGTCTGTCTCAAAGATAAATAAACATTGAAAGAATTAAAACCAGAAGAAGAAGAAGGAGGAGGAGGAGGAGGAGGAGGAGAAGGAGAAGGAGAAGGAGAAGGAGAAGGAGAAGAAGAAGAAGAAGAAGAAGAAGAGAGTTTGAGTTTGGTGTTTTAACCACCAAGTTTGGGGACATTTTTCTTCATGGCGACGTGTTACTAAAACACACCCAGATAGTGCACATCAGTAATTCTCAAGGAGGGTAGGGCAAAAAACTCTGTTTATCACAGGTGCTAAAGCAGAGATGGCTGGTGCACCACGCAAATCCACGGCCACTCCCTCTAGTGGAAGATTGTTTCTGGAAGCAGCTGCCAAACCTGAGCCTACATTTTCCAGAGCCACCTCCCCTCCCGCACATAGATGTGGGGACCCGCGGCCAGTTCTCACCACCGAGACGTGTGCGGGAACGTGCGTGGCTCTTGCAGGCCGTGGGGTGGACACAGATGTGCCCTCCGTCCCGTCTCTCCGTACCTGCCAGGCTGAATTCCCTAATGAGTATAGAGTGCAGTGCTGACTGGCTCAGAGGCCAGAAACACTTGTTCTCAATTATTATAAACACAGCATCTGTTCTGGACACGAAATGAACTTTTAATGGGTTAAGCCCCTAAAATGCTGGGGTTTGCAATTTTTGTTACAGCAGCTAGCGTTACTCTAAATAATGCAGCGATACAGGAGCAGAGTTCAAAAGACTGAGATGAGACGCGCTCCATATGGAGACCGTCCACATCTTCAGTAAAATCTTCAGGCCAAAATCAAAAGCGTCTCTATTTCAGAGCGATACCCAGGCTACCCCAGCTAGGTGCAGCCACTGGCGAAGGCAAAGAGAGAGGATGAAATGCCATGGGTTTGAGCTGGGACCCTCACTAAGTCTGGTGCTGTCGTATCATCGGGAGGGAGGGAGGGGGGGAGGAAAAGCCTTGTGAAGTTCTGGTCTTTATTTCCTCACTACAGAATTCTTCTTAAGTAGGGGAATGTGGGTGGTTTAGGCTTTCGAACGGACTCACAGAAGATCCAAAAAGGGGTGGGATCAAGATGGTGGGGGGCGGGGGTAGAGAAAGGGAAGGGAAGGGTCACGCAGCTTGGGTAAATATGGCTCTATTTTTGCAGGATGGGACATTTCATAAACTATTTCTGAAAAACCTGAAAATGGAAGCTCTTTACTTGGAGTTCAGAAAGGAGCTTCAAGAGGTTTTGAATTCCTTAACATTTTCCACAAAATTTCAGTGCTTACACCCACGCGTATCTTTCTGGGATTCACGACCCCTCAAAAGTTTACAAACTATTTCTGGAAAGTTACTTTGGTCATATTATTTGGGACATTTTGATTTAATCTTGCTCCTGTCAACCTTTTTTTTTCCACCTCCTTAAAAGTCTTCCTTAAAACTTATTACCAAAGGGAGATTTTATAAAAGCCAGATGAAGAATGTGTTTTTAAACGTGTGTTTGAACAAGGCTAGTTCTGTCTGCCTCTCTGTTGCTTTCTTAGATTATAAACTTGATTAACACAGAAACCATGTCTCTCTCTCTTGGAAACCTTCTTTTCTCAGAATACCCCAAACAAGTTCCCAGACTGGATGGAGAATAAAATATAAAATTAAAAAAAAAATGTGATTGGTTTCTGGTGATGAAGTGTCTAATCAAGTTCACTCAGAAGTCAATAGAAATACTAGAAATAAAAATTGCATTTTCTATGCCACTGCCTGGTTAATAAACTTTGACAGACATGTGTAATTACTTTAGAGGCAGGAAGACAAAACGATGGATGAGAGGAAGCAACTGATAAGATGTTATTGACTTAAATAAGGAAGCCAATTTTATGTGATGGATGTATTGCACAGAGGACCAAGAGGCAACTATGATAATTCTTTTATCCCTATGTAGGGTGGCCTGTTTAAAAGGAGGGTCAAGTATGGTGATTTAAGACATGTCTCTTGTGCATATTACGTGTTAATGAGACTCGTCTTTTTTTTAAGGTTTATTTTATCTTTGAGAGAGAGAGAGACAGGACATGAGTGGGAGAGGGGCAGAGAGAGAGAGGGAGATACAGAATCTGAGGCAGGCTCCAGGCTTTGAGCTGTCAGCATAGAGCCCAAGCCAGGGTTTGATCCCATGAATGACCTGAGCCAAAGTTGGACGCTTAACCAACTGAGCCACCCAGGTGCCCCAAGGAGACTGTTCTTAATCTACATTTTACTCCCCTGCCTTGGACATCTTCTCCTATGTCCAAATTCACCTGAAGAATCCCAGTATAAACAGAACTGTTGGTATGATTTCACTACCAGATTAAAGCCTCCTGTCTCCTGGAGTGATTAAACAAAACATTTGCTGGTGATTATCCGATAAAAAATATGAAAATTAACCAATATTACTGCTTCAAGTTTCTTGACAAAGCTAACAAAAAGGAAAAGGCACACCTGGATGGGACTTTTAGTTAAAACCTCTGAGAACAAATTATTTGCTAATCATTTTCTATTAGTGGAAGTCTTTTAAATAGCTGTTTTATAATAAGCAATTCTGCCCCTTGCTTATGTAGGGAGGACCAGTTTTATCACACTGATTAGCTTGGAGATGGGAAAGACTAATGTGATTTGGAGGTCACATGTCTCTCTGTCTCATGCACAATTCCAGATGCTAGCAATGCGAATTCAGGTTGAGTACTGTGCCAATGGTTTGCTAAGAATCAACCTGTGAAATTGGACATGCGGAGGAGAAGTGGGCACATGGAGAAACCAGGCTGATGTTTCTTTTCTCTGCATGGTGTCCGTGACTGAGGCTGACCACTGCAAGAATCAGAGTGAAGAGGAAGGCCTGGATGGCCCGTTAGGTTTTACGAAGCGCAGGGTGCCCGCAGCTCAGCTCCGGGGAATAGGTATAGATGTGAGAAACACATCTTCATGCCTCTGAAAACCCACTGGGGTGCAGGTGGTACCCAGAGGACTAGAGAGGAGACAGGGGCCTCTTGGCATTTTGTACGTTTGCAGTTAGAGGATGCCCCAGGAGATGGAACCCTAGAGGGGAAGAATGTGCCCAGTGAGGTCACCTCCAGCCACGGCCTGGCAAGGTGCATCTCTCAAATAGTTGGTAGGATGTGGGTGTCCAAAAGAGGGCCAGCTCAGAGGAGCAGGATCAGGCTGTCTCTTAAGCATTTGCCAAACACCCAGAGAGTGGGAGGGCCAGGGCAGGCAAGGTGAGATCTCAGGCAATGACCTTCACAGACCACTCCTTGGACCTGAGGAGGTCTAAAGAGGCAGGAAACTGCCTTGAGGCCAAGGACTGGAGGTCAGAGACACGCTCACTTGTCTGTCAAATCAGCCATTGTCTCGGGGCCTCCTGGTGCTTGGTAAGCAGGCAGGGCAGCTTGGTTGGGCTAAGGAGAGTCCACTGAAGGAGAATTGTGGATGGTACTCCTTAGAAGCAAAGCCCTCAGAAGCCAGGGGAGCAGTGGGGGGTGTGCATACAGAAATGGTGAGAGGGACTTGAGAAGATCCATATAGAGCCGTACTTGTGTTTGCTATACTGTCTTACCCAGAAACAGCTGGGGCTGACCTAGGAGAAAATAATATGGGGCCTGAGGTCTATAAACCTACAGGCAAGGACTAGTAGCCATATGACTACAGTCTTAGTGTAAATATGCTCTCATTTATCCGTGCAGAGTGGTGAAGCCTTGAAGGGTTACATACAGATCAGAGAACTCCAGAGCCAGAAGGGACCTCCTGGATCACTCTGTGAGAATTCTTTTTCCCATTTTGTAGCAAAGCCACTGAAGGACCAAGACAGATAAATGACTTGCCAAAGGCCACATAGCTGTCTAGTGGCAAATCCAGTATTAAAATTCACATTTTCTGATCTCAGCTCAATTTTCGTTTCAATTATACAAGATACATTTCTATAGAAGGTGCATAATAATACAGAGAAATGTTGTAATTTGAAGATTTGCAATTCCTGCTTTGAAAATGTCTCCATCTTCATGTAATATGGTGGAGCTTTGGCACCATCAGCTTATGAATCTTATATTCTTATTCATATTATCATAGTGTTTCATATTATCCTAAATATGAACTGTTGTAATATTCATCTGCGTTTACTAGTGTTTATTCCCTTCATTCTACAGAAATTTGAGTTTTGCATTATCCTCTTTCTTCTCAGAAGAAAGAATGCCAAGACCCTTTACCTCCCCAGGGCCAGCTTTCCTAAAATAAATCCTTTCTAGATTTTCCTTCTAGAAAATGGGCGGTCCATTTCTGACTTTTTAGCCAGTTACTTTCCTGAGCTCTGATAGAGATTGTTACATCGCTCACCAAACTGACCTCCAAAGCAGAAGGTAACACAAGAATGCCTTCTGTAACCTTATATAAATGGTAGAAAAAAAAAAAAGACAAAAACAGAAACAAAAAAATTGATGCCTATAAAGCCTTAGGTTGATCATGGAAGATTGTACAGTTCAGCTATGGCTTTGGGTATTAACACCAACGGGCTGTGCAGGCAGAGCAATGAGAGAGCCCAGAGCACTCTGGGCCATGGCCAGGGAGGAAAGCCAGAGGAATAGCAAAAATAATCCTGCTATGTGACCCTGACTGGCTGGTGCAGAGCCACATTGCTCTCAAGGTGAGCCCGGTTTTCCCCTCTTCCAATTATCACATGGGCAGAGAGGGTGTTCTCTATGATTTCCAGACTATTCTTAGGGCTGTTTCAAGGGAATATACAAGGACACAAAAAGTAGTTTGGGATACAGGATACTTGTTTGAATGCCAAATCTGTCATTGGCTCTAGGACATTATCATTTAGACGTGTTATGCCTCAGCTTATCCATTTTATAGTGAAGGCTTCAAGAACATGGAAAGATACTATGTTACAGTATTATTATATATAGTGTAATTATGTACTCACTGTACCTTGCACACAACATACATGTCTGTTGATGGAGATGAGGCACAATTTGAAGATTAGAAAGTCCTAGTTCTCCTTGGAGACAGGGCCAATCCTCTAAGTTTCCCCGTAGCTTCTTTGTCCTTCCTTTTGTTTCCTCCCTCTCCAAGCCTCACAGGTTTGGACTGAGTTATCTCTTATTTTAGTTATCTTTTTTTCCTCCCTTCTTATAGGTAAAACACATCTAAGGTCTTCTCTGTATTGTGTTATAGAGAATGAATTTTGGTCCTAGTAATCATCTTGAATCAGCAACAGAAGTTTAAATCCTCAGTGATTCTCTTAGGACAGGTTGTTTTATAAGACAGCTTAGGATATTTTTCACCGAACTGATAAAAATTAAATAAAGTGTTGGGGTTTAAAGTCATCACATTCAGTTATCTAGAAAATCCAATTTTGTAGCACATTTTGATTCTATTCCATGACAGATAGATGAGACAATACTATAATCGAATTTAAATGTCTACTGTCAGTTTAAAATCATAGGATTTAAAAAAAATATGCCATTAGAAGAAAATAGAGATACATATTCAGGAAGTAAACGTCAAGACAAGACTGAGAGAGTGTATAGAAGGACACAGCTTCTAGTTCAGAGAAGCAGACAATAAAACTTGAGTTTGTATATTGCAGAGTTGCAAGGGAGGTGGCCATTCTGTGTAGCATTATGATGAGAATACCTTGGACAGCGAACGTCAGTGGAGGGCACTTCCAACTGGAGGGATTTCAGAGAAATCCTGAAAAAGTTGGGATGGTTTATGATAACCTTCCAGGAATTGGAAAAGTTCCCGCTTACCTGGTGTTTTAGGTTGATCTGATATACAAGTTGTACTTTTTATCATTTATAAGTGACCTTTTCTAAACAAATAAATATAAAACAAATCCTTACATACTTTCCCTTTTGATATGGCTCTCAGTACTAATCTGATTCTTGACATATTGTCTCGCTGTATGTAGTTAGAGTCTTTCTTACAGTTGATATTAATTAATTAATTACTGGATTATCCCTCACTAGACTGATATAATTATATCATATACTATTTATAACAATGTAACATAAAAATTGCAATGAACTGTGCATATTAAAAAATAACTCAGTAAATATTTAGCAGGCGCTATTTGCCTGTGTCTAGGCCCTTTTCCTTTTTTCCCCTAGTCACCATTTAGTTTGGGATCCACTTTTCCTTCATTCGATTTAAAGTCTGGCTTTAAAAGTAGATCTCAATTGGTCTACCACGGTATTATTCCAACTGTGTGCTGCAAATACTCAACCCACAGATGATAAAATAAAATTAATGTGTCACGTTACCTTTCTTTTCCAGATACCACAGAATAGGAAATATGAAAACGTTTCATGTAGATTAAGGGTAAGAAAAATTTCATCATTTTTCTTCTTAGTAATTGTGTGTACTTACATACTGTGATGTAAAAACACATTTTCTCTTGTGAGTCTCAGTCAGAAAGTTTGGAAACCATTGGTGTGAACCAATCATCAGGCTTCCGTTACCCTTGTGATTGGCTAATTACGGATGTGCAACAAAATTTTGAACACTGAGCTTTGAGAGGAAGTTTTCTAAGTGTCATCCAGAAAAGTTTGCTCTTGGACTACAGGAATCACAGGGTATAAGACAATCCCATTTCTTCCTCTTCATGTTTTCCTGCATGGATATGCTGTGGAATCTTGCAAACATAGGATGAGCTGGCCTGTGGAGCTGAAAGATCAAAGGGACCTGTCTTTCTTCTTAATGATGTCATCGAACTGCCAAGTTACTCTGGTCTTTCCTTACCTCTGAACTTGTTAGTGTGATATAACACAGTTTGCAACTGAGCTACGTGGCTTATGGGTTTCAATTTTCTTGCAGCTGAATAAATTCTAAGCGATGTAACTACCGTCTTACATTTTGGCACAAACATTGAGACTGTGACTACTTTATTTAATAAACTATGTGATAAGCGATTATTACATGTGAGGTTCTAAGCACTGGGCAGTTGTGAAAAAGATGAATCATATATACCCTCAATAATTTATATTCCAGTGATGTAGACAAGTAATAAATAATGAAACAGTTAATGCATTTACATTATAATTAATCCTCTGATAGAAATAAATAGAATGGCATGATAGAGTGATTTATTTGGTTAACAGGTTCTCCTTTAAGCCACATGCTAACTTTTCTGAGGAGGCGAAGCATTGGAGCTGGGACTTTAAAAAGAAGCTAGCCATGGGAAGAGTGACGGACAGATCATTACAGAAAGAGACAGTACAAACTATAGACTGTACTGCTAGGAGAGTGCACTCACATACTTTTTCTATTTTAAATATTCAGTTCTGGGAAGTTTGAACCCATGGTAAACCTTTTACAGTGATCCCTTGGTAAGAATTCTAATATCTACTGGAATGCACACCTCCAGATACTAGAATTTACTGGATTATCCCTCACTAGACTGATTATCTTTTACTTTACTGGATTATCCCTTAATGGAATTGAGTCTAGTTCTCTGAGCAGCCAGCTTAACACCTGGACATTTGAAAGGCTCAATGTTGGTTGAATAAATTAATGAATGAAAACTCCTAGGGATTTTATCCATCTGGTGATGACTGATGGCTCGTAGAAAACTCAGAGTCCCTGAGAAGGCTTATCCAGTTTGCTGTGGTCCACTGCTAGGAAAGTGTATCATCAAACCACAGGTAAGAACCCAAAGATATGGCTATGCTATTTTCCTTTAATGATTCCCACTTAAGATATGTTATTACATAGAAAAATCTTTTGGTAAAACCCAAACCAAATGTTAATGATAGATACTGCTGGGTTAGAAGGTGTTGTTGGTGATTTATATGAATTCCATTTCACTTTATCACTTTTTATTTTATATAATTGTAATGTATCATATGTATTAAAGTTTAAAATATATCAATTCTGTGTTAGAATAGGATTTTGTGTACCTAGTGACTCACTAATCCCTGATATTTACTTCTGAAAAAAACTTTCCTGATCCCCACTTCTTCTGTTCCCTGTCTGAATAATTGATTGCCCTTAGGAGTCCGCATCGTATATGTAATGTGCAACTCTGGAGTGACAACGACCACATTTATTGTGGCCTTATATTGCATTGTATCCCTCACTAAATTATAAAGCCTTTCAATACAAGATGTAGGTTTTATTGTATTTTTCCTCCAGTGGCTACTATAGGGCCAGGATATGCTGAGGTCTCAATAAATCAAAATGAAAAAGGATGAAAATCAAATTCTCTGTAGAATCAAATTGTCTTGTTTTGACTCTGTTGACTGAATGTCACAATATACTCTGTTCTTTCTTAGCTCCATTACTGCAGCAACTTTCTACCTGTTTTCCCTGGCTCTTCCTCCCCCAGCCTAGCCACCCCTCATTGCTCCTTAGTGTTATTGCACAATGCAGTAGAGCTTTATAGTTGAAAGTTTGAATTTCAGTCATGACATTGATTTACTATGTGATTGTTAGAAAATCCCTTTACCTCTCTGAGTCATAAGATCATTTGGAGAGCAGATCTTAAAACCTAAGTACTTATCAGAGTGAAAGATAAAGAAATATTGGCTATGTGATCAGATTATTCCATTTCTTACTTTAGAGACTTCTAAACACTCATCTAAGTTTTTTCTACCATTCTCCATTTCCGTGTCAAAGTTCATGATAAAACTTCCAAAACTCTCAAAGTCTGTAGTCTCATCTAAGTGGGATTTTTCAACTTGGGAAGAGCTCTGTCTTTTTGCAGCCGTGCCTGAAACCAAATATAGAAATCTGTCTACTTTTCAAGTTTGACTGGCAGACTTTCCTAAGCAATAGACCAAAGCTATGTCCTCTAATCTGATCTTTGTCTGTAAAGAAAGTGATATTTTGGATACTTTTTATTTCTTTTTGACTTTTTCAGATAGGAGGTGAAGAAAAGTACTAGTATGGGTTAAAGACTTTGAAAACCCCAACAAGAGACGTCATTTACTGAGTGTTTACTATTTTCATGGATTGGTGATAACATGTTTTAGATATATCACCTTCCCATAAATAATAATTATTGAAGCACTGTTTACTTTTATTTATTTATTTATTTATTTATTTATTTATTTTAATATGAAATTTATTGTCCAATTGGTTTCCATACAACACCCAGTGTTCATCACAACAGGTGCCTTCCTCAGGGCCCATCACCCACTTTGCCCTCCCTCCCACCCCTCCCCAGCAACTCTGTTTATTCTCAGTTGTTAAGAGTCTTATGGTTTGGCTCCCTCCCTCTCTAACCTCTTTTTTTTTTCCTTCCCCTCCCCCATGGTCTTCTGTTAAGTTTCTCAGGATCCACATAAGAGTGAAAACATATGGTACCTGTCTTTCTCTGTATGACCTATTTCACTTAGCATAACACTCTCCAGTTCCATCCATGTTGCTACAAAAGGCCATATTTCATTCTTTCTCATTGCCAAGTAGTTTTCTATTGTATACATAAACCACAACTTCTTTATCTATTCCTCAATTGATGGACCTTTAGGCTTTTTCCATAATTTGGCTATTGTTGAAAGTGCTACTATAAACATTAGGGTACAAGTGCCCCTATGCATCGGCACTCCTGTATCCCTTGGGTAAATTCCTAGCAGTGCTATTGCTGGGTCATACGATAGATCTATTTTTAATTTTTTGAGGAACCCCCACACTGTTGTCCAGAGGGGCTGCACCAGTTTGCATTCCCACCAACAGTGCAAGAGGGTTCCCGTTTCTCCACATCCTCTCCAGCATCTATAATCTCCTGATTTGTTCATTTTAGCCACTCTGACCGGCGTGAGGTGATATCTGAGTGTGGTTTTGATTTGTAGTTCCCTGATGAGGAGTGACACTGAGCATCTTTTCATGTGCCTGTTGGCCATCTGGATGTCCTCTTTAGAGAAGTGTCTATTCATGTCTTCTGCCCATTTCTTCAATGGATTATTTGGTTTTTTTTGGGTGCGGAGTTTTATACATGGAAAACCTGATAGACTCCACCAAAAGTCTGGTGGAATTGATATGTGAATTCAGCAAAGTCTCAGGATTCAAAATTAATGTACAGAAATCAGCTGCATTCTTATACACTAATAATGAAGCAACAGAAAGAGAAATAAAGAAACTGATCCCATTCACAATCGCACCAAGAATCATAAAATACCTGGGAATAAACCTAACCAAAGATGTAAAAGATCTGTATGCTGAGAACTATAGAAAGCTTATGAAGGAAATTGAAGAAGATACAAAGAAAAGGGAAAACATTCCATGCTCATGGATTGGAAGAATAAATATTGTTAAAATGTCAATACTACCCAAAGCAATCTACACATTCAATGCAATCCGAATCAAAATTGCACCAGGATTCTTCGTGAAGCTAGAATAAGCAATCCTAAAATTGGTATGGAACCACAGAAGACCCCGAATAGCCAATGTAATATTGAAGAAGAAGACCAAAGCGGGAAGCACCACAATCCCAGACTTTATCCTCTATTACAAAGCTATAATCATCAGGACAGCATGATATTGGCACAAAAACAGACACATAGACCAATGGAATAAAATAGAGACTCCAGAATTGGATCCACAAAAGTATGGCCAACTAATCTTTGACAAAGCAGGAAAGAATATCCAATAGAAAAAAGACAGTCTCTTTAACAAATGGTGCTGGGAGAACTGGACAGCAACATGCAGAATAATGAAACTAGACCACTTTCTTACACCATTCACAAAAATAAACTCAAGATGGTTGAAGGACCTGAATGTGAGACAGGACACCATCAAAGCCCTAGAGGAGAAAGCAGGAAAAAAAAACCTCTCTGACCTCAGCCAAAGCAATTTCTTAGTTGACACATCTCCAAAGGCAAGGGAATTAAAAGCAAAAATGAACTCCTGGGACCTCATGAAGATAAAAAGCTTCTGCACAGCAAAGGAAACAATCAACAAAACTAAAAGGCAAACGACCAAATGGGAAAAGATATTTGCAAATGACATATCAGACAAAGGGCTAGTATCCAAAATCTATAAACAACTCACCAAACTCCACACCTGAAGCACTGTTTAAAAAAAATACAGGGGTGTCTGGGTGGCTCAGTCAGTTAAGCGTCCGACTTCGGCTCAAGTCATGATCTCGCGGTCCATGAGTTCGAGCCCAGCGTCCAGCTCTGTGCTGACAGCTAGGAGCCTAGAGTCTGCTTTGGGTTCTGTGTCTCCCTCTCTCTTTCTGCTCCTTCCCTGCTCATGCTCTGTCGCTCTGTCTCTCAAAAATAAGTAACCATTAAAAAAATTTTAAAACTATTCTAAACAAAACAAAGCCAAAAAACAGATATCCATGTTCCAGTTCAGACATCAGAACCCAATTTTCTGGGAGAGACCCAATAGTCTATTATTTAACATAGATACAGCTTTAGCGAAGCTTTGTTTTCAGAGAAAAATTGGGAAACACTGAATTATCCTTTTAACATGTGCACCAAAATGGATCAAAGAGAGTTTTTCATAAGGAAAAAGAATGGAAACTTTGTCAAGGACTATGATTGCATCCTACTTGCAAGCTAACAAGTTAACCTTCCCAGTTTCTTGGGTGCTGGCGGAAAACATGAGACAACTTGCCCAGAAAAAAAGAGCCAAGTTTATCACTCACAGCGATAGCAATAGCGAAAGGGTCAGAATTTTCTTCTGCCAGTTCCTGAAGCTCCAATTTGTGTAGGGTGATACAAAGAGAGCCATGTGATGCCTCCACAGGTAGTGGGTTATGTTACAGAAAACCTCGGAGCTTGCTTCAGGAGACAGTATCTGTGTCTTCCTGGGCTGTTGGCTACACATACATAATCTTTCTTTATTTTTGAGAGAGAGAGCAACAGAGCATGAACAGGGGAGGAGCAGAGAGAGAGGGAGACACAGAATCTGAAACAGGCTCCAGGCTCTGAGCTGTCAGCACAGAGCCCGACACGGTGCTCGAACCCACGGACCGTGAGATCATGACCTGAGCCGAAGTCGGACGCTTAACCGACCAAGCCACCCAGGCGCCCCAACATCATGCACATTTTTGAAATAAAATGATGAATAACAGGGCAGAATCAGAAGTGATTCAGACCAACAGCAGAAGAAATATGTACTTGCAAGATTTCCCAAATTAAATTTATTAAACACCTACACAATGGAAAGCAGAAACCTGAGCCTTATGTGATTTCACTTTGGTTTTTAGCTGGGGGACAATACCATCACTCGATTAATTAGGTTTTTTGTTTGTTTGTTTGTTTTCGTTTTTGGATCTAATTCTCCGAAATTCTTACTTAGGAACCTAAATGCTCCCAGGTTTGTTCCATTGGTAACTTTCTTTTCCGTCTCTGTTTACTTCACGTTGTCTTATCTCGCCACTACCCTGTGCCAAAAGTATTGCAAATGCACATTAATCCATACCATCTGGAACATCCTTTTTAAGAAGGGAAAGAAGAATGTGAGGGCTGATGGATTCAGCACACGGCCCCCATCCAACATCTGTGACGAGGTCTGTGGGACTTAGCAGGTTTCTTTAAATTTCATCTGAATGCCATTCACCCCCTGCCTTTTCCACAATGAAGGGGCTACTAGGACTCAGAGGGGTTTCCTGGATATTTCAGGAAGTGGTGAGATTTCCACTGGATCTTTGAAGTTAAGTAACTTCAGGGCTCAGGGAAAATTCTGTCACGAGCCACAAGATGGGATAGAGAAGCGGTAAGAGCGAAGAAGCGCCACTCAGTCGCAAACAAGAAATATCGACTGCATTTTTCTCAGCACCGGCAAAGCTCGGATACAGGTGGAGATAGCCATGAAGACAATTAGTGATGTAAACACATCATTTTACTTGTTTAGTTATTCTCAAAACATGTAGTTCTCATAAGGTCTGCTATAGATCTAATTCCATTCCAAAGTGCAGATTAAGATTCAAATACAAGTTTGTATGTTCCTGTTAATAACAAAAGTAGTAGTGTTGAGAGAGAGACCGTGTGGAGTAAACTTAGTAGCTGAGAAAATGCTCTGTCAATAAAGGAAAGGGCATTCTAAAGATGAAAAGCCTTGTCTCATTTCTAGACGGACATGTTTTATTCCTCAGAGAAACCTATGCTTCCGTTGCCATTTGTATAATTTTTCTTTATGATAACTTAGCAATTGACTCAGTATTATCCTTAGTGAGTAATCTTCAGAAGTAATGTAAAATGTGATCATTGACTTGTAAAAGAAAGTATTTATTTGGATATAGTTTCACCAAGTATTTGAACACATACACTATTATGACAAAATTAGGCAGGAAAAAGTGCTTCTGAGGTCCGAGCATCCGCTCCGAGCCAACGTCTGACTGATGAGGAGGAATATTTTACAGCCCGGATAGAGGAGCTTGTTCTGCGGAATCTGGTCTCTAGCCATTTGACCTGTCTTGGATTAGGGTTTAACTTTTGGCAGAAAGAGCCCTTCTCCATGTACCACAGGAGTCATCCAAAAGCCCTCGAGAATTCCACCACTGATGCGGCAAGGACCAAAGTCATTGCCACTCTCGTCGCAGAAAAACTTAACTCCAGGTCATAGACAGTCCCTGCTCTCCTCTTGATAGGTTTGAGAAGAAATAAGGGGATTAACAAAATGAGTCCAGGTGAAGGAGGCAGCTCACAGGAAGGCAAAACAATATTTCTCAAAAAGAAAGAGCATGAGAATCATGTACCCAATCCATTGATTTCTTGCTCTGACTACTCTCTGTAATTCATCTGCTAGAGCCATTGGCGCCGCTTAAAGTACCACAAAGGCGCATCATCAAGCTTTTTTCATTGTAATTTGATGGCTTGGCGGGCTCATCCCTGGGAAACAAAGACAGTTCGAGTCAGTTAGCCATTACACTGACATTTGAATTTGAGAGAGAAGGGCCAAGGAAGTGTCTCTACGGAGCAGTAAAAGAAACAGACAAGGTTATATCCATCTTTCCACTAATGGATGATTTAGGTAGATGTGTTTATTTAGATAAAATGGTCATTTCTCACTCTTCTGCTCTTCCTTCTCCTTCTTCTTCATTCCACTTTTTCTTCCCCCTCATCTTGGTACAGAAACCTGCTGGGAAGCTCTGTAGTCAAAACAACAGTGGTTGAATCAGAGAACGCCAGTCGGATCGGATTCCAGAGAGAAGCTGCACACGAATGTCAGTAAGTGCCAACTCGTCTCTTCTCCCTCCTCGTTTGCTTCTTCCCTTCTACATCTTTTGCAACAGCCCTGAGGTACCACATTTGCAGAGATGACCCAAAGGAGGAAGGAAAACTGTTCTTCTGGGAATCCAATTGCGTGGACTTAGTTCTGACTCTAGTACTTACTAGGTGTGAAATGTTGGGCCAGCTGCTTAACGTACGTAACCTGTAGCGGTCGAGAATACCTGTGTCATCATATTATGAAAGATTGAAAGGGTGTGGTATAAAGGAAAGCTCTCCGTGTGATTCTTAGCCGTGGAAACATCAGCAATCATCATACTCATAATATTTTCTTCTCTTCTGCTTTTGCCATTTTGTCCTGTATTTTCATTGCCTCTGTGGCACAAACTTGGACTACTTACCGTGCAGTTCGATGTGTAAGCGTGTTATGAAGGTGTGGACGAATCTTTACACCTATGGTCATATCTTTCAGTGTAAGAGGGAAGATTTATTTTGAAGCTGGCATGATCTAGTCCCCTTTCCCCCCTAATTTAAATGTCTCTGTTATACATAAATTCACAGTCTCTTTTGTTGTCCAGTAACTGCTACAATGCAAGAGGCCGGACTACATAGCAGGAAACAGACAGGCCATAAATACGTTCAGTGTTTTCAAAGATGACAATTTGAAATGCAAAAGCTGGAAGATACAAAATGGAGGAAATATGAAGCTATTAAGACGGAAGAAAGCAGGAAACGTTTGGATTTAATTCGATCCTGGACTCATTTCACCAAAGTTCAACGCAACGCCAGACCTGAGCAAATGTGATTGCTCTCCTGTGCCCTTGTCCTTTCCGTCTTCTTTGTCCTTTTCCTCTGTAGAACTACGTTAATGCCGCATATTTTATAAAGGATCCTATCTCAGTCAATTAGTAATATTACTTACTCTTCTAGAGGTTAAAAAAAAGAGAGAGAGAGCGAAAGAAACTCAATTTTAGGCTCTAGTGCACCTGAAGGGGGTTGTTTGAAGCTTCAAAACAGAAGAGAGCATTAAAGGGTGTTACGCGGACTGGATGCATTTCGATGAACTAACTCTGAACGGGAAAACTGCTTTTGTAAAACACTGAAGAATGACTCTTCCATAAAAGGTCCTTTGATCCAGAATTGCAAATGTGACCCCACTAGGAAACCAGTGGTGCCAATAAGAGGTGGCTTTTGGGGATGTGAATCGACTTTGTAATTGTTACAGATAAGGTATTGGTGACTCGCATTTTATTTTAAGCTGTTGTTTTGCTTATGGAAAAAAAAGGGAGAGAAAATCAACTTGACAATGGATGGAGCAACTCTCCTGGTCCTCACCCACCACCCGAATCCCATCGGTTGGTGTCTGCAAAGCAAATATTATTTCAAATCCGAAACTAATCTTTGGAGGGATTACAGGGAGATTAAAATCACAGTGAAAAATAATTCCCTGAAAGATGACTAGATACCATACTTCCGAAAGGTCTTTAATCCCCAAGTTTCACAAATGTTCAGGAAAAGATTTGTTAAAATAATCGGAATAATTCCCAAATGGTCTTATTTTAAAATGTTTAAAGTATATGTAAATTTTACATAGAAAGAAACTAATTATTTGCCTATTTTAACAATTATCTAGACATTATACTTACAAGAAAAACTTAATTATCAAATCATTTTATAGCCCATAAAATCGTATAAGCTCACTAACAATTGCGAGCAAATCACATTTAACGTTCTTGTAATTACCCAAGTAAGACCATTTGTGATAAATAAATGTATCTTTTCACCATGTTGGAATCGTAACAGACTATATGACAATTTCATACAAAAATCTGTTAATGTCAAAATGTAAGCATTTATCAAATATGTAAAAATAAGTGCAATAAAGATTTCCAGGAATGTTCAGAAGTAACTGATGATCTGATGTATTTTGGGTAAATATTGACTTGTGTTTATGTGTTATGGGTATGCTTATGTGTACGTGTGGGTGTGGGTGTGGGTGTGGGTGTGGCATGCAGTAATGCTACATAGGATAAAAATGGTTAAATGCAAGTATAAGGTTTAAATGTCTACTTTGCTTTGTTTGGCCAGCTATATATTTCTATTTTGAGACTGATGAGCAAAACATATAGACAAATTGATGATTTCAGCTCATGCTTATAAATAATATAGCATAAATATACATGAAAAGATTTTCCTGTGTTTTTGAAAGTGTATTTAAGGACAAAATCGAATCTATTAACTAATGACAAGCGACTAATTTGGCTATACATGTAACATACAACGTGCAATTTGTGTATATTAAACTATCATCTTGTCCTATCTGACCATAAATGTGTCCCAGATTTCCCTATGAGCCCCTACATTCCCACTGCTATTGCAAATTCTCATTTTTATAAGAATGTGTAATAACCAAAATGGTTTTTCTGTAAAAGAAGATCATGTATAGGAACAAAATACAAGAAGCCATAGAGTGATTTTTAAAACTTTATTGGTGGGGTTAATATTACTTTTTTTTAAAAAAAAATTAATGTTTATTGATTTCTGAGAGACAGAGAGAGACAGAGTGTGAGCAGAGGAGGAGCAGAGAGGGAGACACAGAATTCGAAACAGGCTCCAGGCTCTGAGCTGTCAGCACAGCGCCCGATGTGGGGCTCGAACTCACTGACCGCGAGATCATGACTGAGCTGAAGTCAGACATGCAACCGACTGAGCCACCCAGGCGCCCAATATTACCTTATTTTATGCAGTTTCCTTTATTTCTGAAAGGAAGAAATTTTGGCTCCCGATTAATTGAGTCTTTATGGCTTTTTAAGTCAAATACTTCTGAGAAAATGTCAATTACCTAATCTTAATAATTGACATGCATGTGCTATTATCACAGACTCTCTGCTGAAAGGTGAATACAGATATAACGTGATACTGAATATATGAGTGTTTGGCCATTAGGAAAGCATAATATTTTGCAATGTTTTCCCCCCCTATTTGTCAACTACATCTAATTGATTACCTTCCTGTAACATTTTATTCTGTTTGTGAAACCCTGTCCTTAGCCATCTCCCTCTTCCAAGCGCGTATCATAAATTATGAAATCAATGGCACGGCTTGGCTGGCACACAAAATTGATAGCTTCCCTTTCTTATATTAGCATAATCTGCCAATTTATTAGGGAAGGGTGAATGGCATGCTTTGCTGTTAGAACTGGTCACGACAGGTCACTCGAAAACTTATTGATGGTGTGTGAGACACGCTTTTTAATTAAAATGTGGGACTGAGTTGGCTAGTCAACCACCCTTTTCTCCTTACTCATCACATTTATTGAGTCATGTATTTGCTTATTTATATTATTTTAAATGAACAGTGATGAGTCAGGATAGCATACAAAAGGCATGTCCCAGAGGAAAAAAAAACACACACAAAATAGCGTGATATTTTTTTAGGGCAAGCACAAGCACACTGCCTGGAAAAACACTGTAAGAAGAAAGGAACCTTCAACATGATAACTCGGACGAGGCGCATTTTTACCAGGGTTACTGGCCACTTTGAAACTTCCTCCTGCACGCGTAACCCCGACTTGATCGTTTTAAGCAAGATCGCTTCCCCACTTTTACCCGCTTTCTTTCACAAAGTTATAACTTAGGCAAGAGATTCCAGTCCCAATTGCACAATATTCTCGGGGTTGTTGTGATCTCAAAGGATGTTGTGAAATTCTCAAGGCAAAATTAATTGCGATGTGACTTAGGCTTTTCAACTGAAATGTGTACAATAAAGTGGCCGGAGAAGGAGGTTTCGTGGATCAAGAGGGAGGTTATGGCCAGAGGAGGATTACAGGGTGTCAGAACTACAGGACCCGGGTGGCTGGCAGGGATTTCTGCTTTCATCCCACAGACATCTGCGGGTGAGGGCACGAGATGAAAAGCCATGCATCCTCTCTGTAATTTATATTGCCACAACATTCCACCGTGGCCGCACTATTCAGCCCCAGGGAGCTCGCACGTACTTTTGTTTGCTCAGAAGAGTTTCCAAAAGGCTTAAGTATGTGCACTTCTTACCGTGAAAAGAGGGGTTCCTGCTGTTTGATCAAATGTGAGTTAGGGTCTGGATTTTTGTTGTTATTGTTTTGCTGTTTGACTTTGTTGGCTTGTTTGATTCAGAATACGGTATCTGATTTGTAGGCACCTTGTTTGCTTTGAGACTTGACAGACCCTCGGTTAAATCTGTCTTTTCCAGTAACACGTTTCCAGTAACTTTGACACGTTAACGAATATGTGAAATGGGCCAGCACCTACCTCCTCGGGCTGTTGTTCAAGAGTTTTAAGTACTCCGACAAAATGCTCTCTGGATAAAAGAAACTCCATAAAGGTTCATCCTGGATGGTTTCCTTATTAAAATATCTCAATTACAGCTGCCATTTCTACTGCCTTTCTGCCCTCAGTCTGTTTATCTTCTCTGTTTTTACAGCAAGTTCTAGGTCATTCACAAATGGAGTGGATCTTACATTTATCAGCTCTAACCACATAATTTCATCGCTTGCTGTGTTTTCATAAAAGACAAAACCTGGAAAACATCCTTTAGGGTCATCTAGTTCAAACTCCCCTTTTCTATGGCTGAAGGAATGGACATTTAATCAAATTTCTCAGCCTTCCAATTAATTTTCAGGAGCAGTTAGTGAAACAGTTGAGACCAAAATCCCATTCTCTAGGCCAGACCCAGTCTTAAGCCTTTTGCTATATCACCTATCATTTCTCTATATAACCATGTTTTTATTTCAAAGATCTATCAAGGCCCTTATGAATAAATAAGGGTTCCTGGAACCGAAAAAAATCCTTGGTTGGTTGCCGTAACTAAACTTGAAATTTGCTTCATGCAGTCCAGTCACTGTGAAGGGTTGATTTTATACAGGGATAATCTGAAATGTGTTTTGACACAACAGTCATTGAGCTTAAATTGACCCCTTCAGGACGGAAGCTAAGCAAAGCAACTTGAATCACAAACAAGACAAAGAAGTGGATTCAGCTGTAAATAAGGCAAGCGACAAGGGTTTGGGGTTTGCCCCTGGTACAGCCTCTGGGTTTGTTTCAGGTTTTAGGGAGCGGTCCTCCTGTGAAAAGAATCCCAATGTTTTTAAACAGAGGAGAATGCATTCAACCTCCAGGTGTGATCAGCTCAACACAGATTATTTGCTTGGAGATACCTTATGGAATAATAAAGAGTAGATTCGAGCTATTCAAGGAGATGATATGTAGCTCAGGTGGCCGCCATAACTGTCACATTGACCCTTCTCAAATGTTTTTGTGTCCCTGTGCCCTGGATCATGCTTAGAAATAAGAGCAACTTTCTTGTGCTTTTCAGGAACAATTTGTTAGGATCCTGTTGCGTCACACTTATTGCTCCATATGCCCTGCAATAATCCAATTATAAGACATCGCAGTAAAATGGAATCTAACAGGACTCAGGCTCAATTCGGGGAGAATAGACAAGATGTGCTCGTGTGAGTCAATTCTATCCTTCTGCAGATTTTCCTACTTGCGTTCTCCAGGCACAGAGAAGTCTTAGCCCTAGCGTAGGATTCCTCGGGTAGCTTTGCATCATTGGCAACAATTGCCTGAGCTCTTTTCCCCATTCTACCTTCTTTTCCTAAATCGTAGATGTGAGCACCTAGTTATGAACTGTGCTTCGCACACCACGATTTACGGCTATGGATGGAATGATTTCTTCCTTGATTTTATTACATTTGTGCAACATCCAATGAAAGCTATTCTGTCTTCAATTTCTCACTGAGAAAATACCTTCTGTGCATTTTTTTGTTCATCCCAAACATTAAAAGCACTAATAGTGTGCTTAAGTCTATTTTACAGACAGCAATATTCAGTGGAATATCGCTAAAAATGTTGGGTTTGATTTGGCTTAGAGAGGAATCCAGGAGATGAGAAGTCTTTTGAAAAGCAAATCCTTATAGCACCTGTCCTGTTATATTGTTTGTTCTTATGCCTCTGTGGCTTTCTCCTGTGGATTTCAGTCTTCCCTCCCTGATTTCACCAAACCCTCTCTCAATGTACAGCTGTTTAGCACGGTGCCGATGTGAACTTGCCATCACAATGACTCGCTTTTGACCCGAGACCCTGTTCAAACCATCTCCGTGACTTTGAATAAGTTATTTAACCTCTTCCAATTGCCTAATCTGTGAGATAGAGATTCGATTCCTAAAGTTGAGGGCTGCTGTCATGGCAAATGAAATACTTGTGCCAAGGGAGACAACAGGGAATCAGCAGTACCACTGGCCCTATGATACCACTGGAGAACCGACAGCACTAAGATGCATGATCTTGAGAAGATCCTTTTACCATTCTGGGCCTCAAAAACTTCATTCATTCATTCATTCATTCATTAGATAATACATTTTTGAAACACTCAACATGCAACCATAGTTAGAGGAAAGGAGAATATTAGCAGTCATTAAGGCAAATATCTTTCCTCTTCCTTTTACCGGCAGAGAAGAAAGATTCTATTTTTATTCATTTTACAAGCAGTTATATGATATTTATTGTACACTAAGCACTGTTTTAAGTACTTTACAAATATTAACTCATCTGAATCTCAAATAACTTTATGAGTAGGGTGGTGTTCTTATTTTACACTTGAGAACTGACCCACAGGGGGTTAGTGATGCGTCCAAGGCTGCACGGCTGGTCATTAGCCCAAGCAGGAAATGAGCCCTAATAGACTGGCTCTGAGTCCTTGCTGTTCACCATGTAACTGTGCTGCTTCTCCACGAAGAAAAATATTTAGAAATAAGTCATTGAATACAATTAATTTAAAAATTTTTTAAATTTATTTGTGTGTGTGTGTGTGTGTGTGAGAGAGAGAGAGAGAGAGAGAGAGAGAGAGAGAGCGAGCATGAGTGGGGCAGGGGTAAAAAGAGAGGGAGACACAGAATCCAAAGCAGATTCCAGGCTCTGAGCAGTCAGCATAGAGCCTGACACGGGGCTCAAACTCATGCAGCACAAGATCATAACCTGAGCTAAAGAAGTCAGATGCTCAACTGACTGAGCCACCTAGACGCCTCTGATTAAATTTTTATCATAATACGTGATAGGAAGGAGGTGCACAGGATACTATAAAATCAGAATAGCAAAATCTGCCAACAGGTGACTTTTTGAAGACCCATTACCCACTATATTCCACGGACTCTATGATTCCTTGAGCCTCCTTATTACACACTGCTCACCATTGAGAATTCATTATGCACTGGAACAGAACATTAGCTGCTCTGACAACTGACCTGTGAGGTCTTCTGCAAAGAAAGATAAAATGGCTCAAGAAGTTACTTATAAGTATTACAATGCAAATGCTACTTTAATTTAGAAAAACATGGCCCAGTCCACTGCCCTTCTTCTAACTCAAAATCTCATTTAATAGGGATACCTGGGTGACTCAGTCCGTCTGACTACAACTCAGGTCAAGATCTTATGGTTTGCTTGGTGAGTTTGAGCCCCGCTCTTGGCTCTGTACCTATATGCTTCGGATCCTCTGTCTCCCTGTCTCTCTTCCCCTCCCCTTATCTCTCTCTCTCTCTCTCAAAACTAAATAATCATTAATTTTTTTTTTTGCAACCGTATTCAGTGGCGGTCCTTATGCTAACCTGATGGAGCCAGTGCCAAGAGAAAAAGATCATTCTGGATTAAATCTCAGGAAGAATAGCCAAGGTTGTCTTTTTCATCATCTTTGGGTTTAAGCACTTATTTATTTGTATTGATATGTTGTAAGTGGTTTTTTTTGCAGAAAAGAAAATTAATCTTTGCTAGAAAGTTAACTCCCCAAAACTTGCCCATCTGGTTAACTGTCTTATATGCTATGCCTGAAACAGTACCTGGCGTATAGTAGGTTCTTGATAAGTATCAGTGGCATGTTGAATTTTGAAGAATGTCCTTTTGGTTACATCAATACGAGTCAACCAAAGAAGTCTGAGTGGAATGCTGGATAATGTGGTTAAACGTTAGCCACTACAATTGGATTCAAGCCCAAGTTTGGCCACCTCCTTGGTTCGTAATCTGAGGTGAATCACTTCATCTCCCTGTTTCTCTCCTTCTCTGGCTATGAAATATCCATTTTTACCTCTAAAAGTGCAGAGACAGACATCCCTTTGATGTCTTGCTCTCAATTTTAGCTTGCCAGAGGCTTATAACTTTATTTTTTACTGCAATTAATATCTTTGTCTTGTGGTTGTGGGAAGAAAAGCATAATAATGTACAAACAAAACCAAATATGCCCCAAAAATGCATATATACTCTCTCTGAAAAGAGTACTTGTAAATTTGACATGGTGGGCAAGGAACCTCAACTGATTTACTCTGCCCCCGATTAGAACACTGACTCACTATATGACCGCATGACTAAATACACACCAGATATTTGTCTGAGGCCAACCCTGGTTGACTCATAATCTATGGTTTAAGATGAAGATCTGAGCTACCTTTGATCTTCTTCTTACAAGAATTTCAAAGAAGATAATACCAGCAGAGCCAACTTGACAGTTATAGAGGATGTACCTACCTAACTCCCATTATTCTGATTCACTGGAGAAGAGGTTACAACAGTAGCACCAGGGGCTGAAATATCACGTTCAAATTTGAACCTGGGGTTGCAAAAGCCAATTGAGGTTGCATTAAATCGTGTAGCTTCAAAGAAATCAACATCTGGAAGCATGATAGAGACTTTAGACAATTACTTACAGCCTCATAACATTAGACACAGAAAACCGAATGTCAAAAAGAAAACACTTCTTTTCCCATTTTATAAACATTTTCCACTCATGATTTTTAGACTGTTGCATATAGTGATTTTTAGACACAGAAGGTGAGCAGAGTTTGGTGTGAAGGGTGTTTGTCAGGCATCAACACCTGAGAAATGGAGGGACCAGCAGGAAGGTTGGGCTAAGGGAGAGAAGTCAGACTTCCTGGCAAGCCCAGCAAAGCCTTGGCCAAGCACGTGGAGAGCTCAGGAGAACAGGAGACAAGTCTGTCAGACTTGTCCCTCAATGAGTCAAAATGTCTGGGCTTTGGCACCCCCCAGAGGTCAGTCCCTGGATATGGGCCACCCCTGGAAAGGCGTTCTGTCAAGCAGAGGCTCTCTGTGACTGAGGAGGACCTGAAGAGGCTATTTATGGTCAGCATCACAAGCAACAGCAGCAGTCCTTCTCTGGAGTGAATATTGGAGGCGGATCTCCTTGTCTACCATGAATATCAAACAGTGAATAATCCTTAAAAAGTAAAAAGCAAAATACGGCCCAATTTCTATGGGACAAACGTAATCACTTGAGAATAAAAATCCTATTAAGCGATTTAGTATAAATATCTACATGGAAAGCTGGCATGAAGCTTACTTTCTGTAACCTACAAATCTCTTGAGGGCAAAGACCACGTCTCTAAACTCTGTATTTTATTTCAAACTATATTAAAGGATCATTAAACACATACCCAGTAATAGGCCGGTTCTCCTAATGGACCATTTTCCAGAAAAAGGAAATGATTGTATACTTCAAGTGGTTAGGATTTGCTGTAGATGAGAGGCTTACCTTTACTGTGTATATAGAAAATCTATACACATGAATGCCATTTAAATATATGTACAGCTCTGTATATGAATTAACACACACAGATCTCTGGCTCACAAATCACAAACTATATGTTGTAAAGTAGGTAATAGCAATGTATCTTTGGAAATCTTTTTCATAGCTTAAATCTAGCATTACAATCACAACATATAAATTCAGTACCTGCACTCCACTATTTAATTCTTACCTGGAAAAAAAACTTTGTTTTTCTTAGAAATATGTTAATATACAGAGGCTTTCAGGTCTCAGACATATAAATGGCATCGTTAGCTATACAAGATTTTTTCTGAGGGTTAAGAGTCTGAGCAAGTGTCTCTCTAAATGATTGGTACTTTTCGCAGAATTCTTCCCTAGCACACAAAAGAAGAAGAAGAAAAAAACAAACGAAAACAAAACAAAACAAACAAGCCAAAAAAAACCAAAACCAAAACCAAAACCAAACCAGCACTGATCAAGTGTTTTCATTGATTAAATTCCTCTAGAGAAGCCAAGCTGCTCCAACCCCCCTTCCTTCAGGAATCCCCTCCATTACATTGTCCCCCGTAACGCCTTGACTCAGGCCTCCCTTCAATCTCGCAAACCTTCCTCCTGTGTCTCTCCATTTTCAGTCTTACTCCATTCATGCCAGGGATTCAAACTCTTTAAAGCAAAAATCCACAAACCTTTAATGATAAATGAATGAATCCAGCCCTCTCAATGACGGATCAAGAGAGCAGCCAAGAAGAAAACGAGAAAGCACTGAGGGGGGAAGGGTGTGCAATATTTGAACACAATTACCAACCTTCATCTAATAGACATGTACCAAATGCTTTCTCCAACCTTGGGGGGGATATATGTTCTTTTCAAGCACACACTTGATATTAATCAATATTAATCAATATTAATCAATATTGACCATCTACTGGGCTAGAAAGCACATTTCAACAAATTCCAAAGGACAGCTATCATACAGAATGTATGTTCTGACTGTCCCAAATGCATATCCACTATCACACCACTGAAAATCGACAGCATCTCGTGTCTCCCACTTGGCAATTACAATTGGTCTTGGCTTGTATTGTTTATTTCTGCATTTCTTTCTTTACCAGTGTTCCACTCACCCCTTGTGGCATTGTTGGAGTTTGTTTTGTTCTGATGTTGCCATTCCGATCTGTTCCTAATACAGTGCTTGGTACTTAGTTAAGGCAATAAATAATTTGTGTTTGTCTAATTTAATTTAAGCTTTGTGGGAAGGACGACTACAGCCAGATCTATGTCTGTAAAGTCCTGTGTAGTCAGGTGTTCTCAGCATCTCTGTGATAGAGGAGACATTTAGAACAAGAAGACCAATGATGTTACAGCATGAGCTTTGAGATTTCTGACTTTATTGTTGTCTGAGTAGATCTCATTGAGCCACATTAAACGTAACATGTCTTACCTCGTTACAGAAATATTGATTTCTATATTTGTAGTGCTTTGGAATGCATTATAATCACTAATTGAGCTGAATTAATAACATGAGACACTTAAGGAAAATACATATATTTCATTATTTGTACATAGTAAATGGTGTCTAAACTCCAGTTGAGAACAAATTTTATGACCACATTACAAATCTCTAAATAGGATCGCTAAACAAAATATGTCTAGCACACAGAAAAGCACAGAGGATAATAATGAACCAATTTGCCAAGTCTTAGCATTTTTTAATATCAGTGTCACATATTCTGAAGCCAACAGTTATCACAGATGTAGACAAAGACAATGATTTGTCCTCACCCGTTAAATAATATCTCTTCAGTAGAAATTCTGCACTGTTCTAACTACAGGAATCAGTACTAGTGGAATATACTTTGGAAGTATAAACCATTATTAATAATGTTAATAAGTAAAAACACACACACAAAAAAAACCTACCATAGACTAAGGAGATACCTATTTAATATATTTAAAAAAAGCTATTGCTTAATCATGCCCGCGCTTATATTTTTAAGAATCTCCAGTATCTATTTAAATACCTTGCCATTTCTTTTTTGGGGAATTCTGTCTATAATTTGTGCTAGAATTACAAGAATGTAAAGATCAAGAAAATGCTTAGAAACTTGGCTGCAAACGCACCAGTCAATTTCACATAATTGGAGATGACAGATACTGAAGCTCGATGAATAATATGCTCTCTGTATGTGTCAAATCAGGTATGAAAAAGAGGTAGTTATGCCAGTGGGCAAAAAATATACATAATTTACTAAAAGTGGAATAGGCTTGCGCTAATCTTATTTTTCAACATCTGAGTCATTTGCTTTCAGCATATCTTGTCATGCATCATAACGAGCCCCCCACTCTCTGAAATCCTAGCAGATGATCACAATACTTGGGAATAAAGAACATAAAATTCAATGTAGCACATCAGTGTTAAAGCTTTTCAGCTAAGAAGTCTTTGAAAATTGAGAAAGTGGTTAAGTTTCCAAATGGAATTAGTACTGAGTAGACAATTTTTTTTTCTATGTACCGGAAACACATTATATGCAAATATGTATAAAACTTAGAAATAAATAATCATGGTTCATTCCTATAGATATTAAAAGCATTTATATTTCTTTCAATGGATTTTTTTCTTTTTTAGTTGTTTTGAGAAATGAAAAAACAAATTTGTAATAGAAAAAATTTAAATTGGTGAGAGCAAAAGGAGCGTCCTACTGACCTCCAGAATTAGGCATCGGTATCTACTTATCGCTTCAGTGTTGAACCCAGGTTGGTGAGTCTGTGGGTTGTCCAGACGAGAAGGGAGGATTCAGTCTCCTGGCAGGTATCTTATGCCCCAAAACAATACAGTACCTCAATTCCACATGGCAGTTCCTTTCTTAAAATCATTTATCAGGTAGCTCATTGGTGCTCTTCAAAATGTTTTTAAAAACATAATTTAAAAGTTGATTACCCAGGGGAACCTAGGTGGCTCAGTGGGTTAAGCATCTGACTTCAGCTCAGGTCATGGTCTCACAGTTTGTGGGTTTGAGTCCCGCGTCGGGCTCTGTGCTGACAGCTTAGAGCCTGGAGCCTGCTTCGGATTCTGTATCTTTCTGTCTGTCCCTCCTGCGCTCACACTCTACCTCTCTCTTTCTCAAAAACAAAATGAACAGTGTAATTTAAAATTTTCTATGAGGCGCCTGGGTGACTCAGTCGGTTAAGCGTCTGACTCCGGCTCAGGTCATGATCTCACCGTTCGTGGGTTGGAGCCCCGCGTCGGGCTCTGTGCTGACAGCTCAGAGCCTGGGGCCTGCTTCAGATTCTGTGTCTCCCTCTGTCTCTGCCCTTCCCCTGCTCATGCCCTCTCTCTTTCTCAAAAAATAAATAAAATCTGTTTAAAAATTTAAAAAAAATACAATAAATTTTCTAGTAGCTAAATTAAAAAAACAACAACTAAAAAAACCCCAATAGATTTAACAATATACATTACTTAACCCAATATATCCACTATATATATAAACATACATACTCAAATATATCCAAAGTATTCATTTCAACACGTAATCCACGTGAAATATTTATTAACAGGCTACTATTCACTCTTTCTTTTAATACTAAGTTTTCAAGTTTAGGTGTGTATTTTATACTTACAGGACATCTCAGTTTGGTTGAGGAACATTTCAAGTCCTCCATACCCAGATGTGCCTAGTAGCTACTTTATTGGGTGGCCCAAAAATGGATTATCACATCAAGGTAGTTCTATTAGTATTCAGAAGGCTAAAAAACAAAACAAAACAAAAAGTTGTCTTCCTTTTTTTCCATGCTTCTTTTCTTTCCTTTCCTTCCCAGCTTCAGCGGGGACACAACAATGCAATTGCAAAAAGCGGCACGAACTCTCGGAATTCAATGAATTGTTTATAGGTTAATCCTCCATAAATAAGAGATGCTATAAATGATATGTATTATGTGGTTGGTTGAAATTTACCTTTGTGTCAACATTAATTGATGTGCAGGTGGTAAGACATACAGTAAAAGTGTCTCTCTAACATGAAGTAGCTGGATTGAAAAGCAAATTTAATCTTCTGTGTATTCAATCTGTAAGACATAGGAAACTGAATTTTTACTTTTTTGCTGAAAAACTTGCCAGCCGAATATTATTATTCGACCTATGTGTTTAGGTCAGAATATAGGTGTGTTTCAAAGTATCACTACTATTATTCAAAGATTCCTCTGAGTATTTGTAAATGGCAAATTTTAATGGGAAAATTACACAAATATAGTAATACACGCACAGAGTCTGAATCATGTCATCGAATTCATTATTCTATATCAGCAAGAATTGTTTGTATTTGCTATTCCCTTTTGAGACTCAACTAATTCACCTTTTTTAAATGTCTGAAACATCAGCCATGTCATAATAAATACAGTATCTAGGATTTTATTTACTTTCTTATTATAGGGTGGTTTTCTGAAAACACTGAAATTCTGAAAACATTTTCCTAATAATTCCAAGGGTAATTTCTTGAAAATCTTTCTCTCATAGGTTTAGAATTACAGTACATGTCTTGGGGAAAGTATTATTGTGCGAAGTCAGGAATCAATATGAAAAATATGAAAATATGAGATAAATATTATTTTCTTTCATTAATACTAATTTTATGGTTGTTAAATTAAGTACTTACAAAGCAGATCAAAATCTATGTCTAATTTCATAGTGATAATAGTATTAAGTATACTATCCCAGATCCTGCTTTGAGTTCAAGAGGTTATGAACCTTAATTCAGCCATCTCATTTGCTTATATTTCTTTTTTTTTTTCATTTTTTTCAGATATAATTAGGTTAACTTTTGAGGGTCCTCATAAAATCTGAAATTTAACTTTTATATTGTCTTTTGAAATATGTAGTTTCCTAATGACTCCTCTCGTGGCTTCCATAGTTATAGAATTTGTATATTAGCTGGAACTTAATTACCAGATTAGCATTTGCAATGTTTTTCTGATGCCTGTTATGCAAGTACTAGAAAATATGGACTCATTCTTCTCAAATGTATTCCTAAAGATTTACTGGCCCCTCAACATTCATGTTGAAGCTCTGACCCCTAATGTGTATTTGGAGACTGGGTCTTTCAAGAGGTACTTTGGGTTAAATGGGGTTATATGGGTGGGGGATCTAATCCAATATGACCAGTGTCCTCACAAGAAGAGGAAGGGACAGCAGCGATGCATGCACCCAGAGGCAGGTCATGTAAGGGCACAGCCAGAAGATGGCCATCTACAGGCCAAGGTGAGAGGACTCAGCGAAAACCAAACTTACCAACAACTTGCTTTTGGACTTCCAACCTCCACAACTGTGAGACCATAATTTTTTTGTTTGTTTGTTTAGGATATCTTCTCTGTGGCATTTTGTTATAATAGCCCTATTCCTATAGACGGATATGTCCTCAAATCCAAGCCAATACAGTTGTTTGCATGTACTAGAATGGTGCTTCGTATACCAGCAGTCCCTAACATATTTGTTGTTGTTACGGCATTGTTTACATAGAGGGAAATTTACCAATTTTTAGCATGCAGTTTGAAGAATATTGGTAATTATATTCCACAGCCATCACCACCATCAAAATACAGCATGGTTTGTTTTCCATGCATCTTTATAGTATATTTGATATACCACACCACCAAAACCAGCATCAGGCAACCACTGATTTGCTGTCACCATATTTTTGCCTTCCTAGCGTGTCATTTGTATACAACGATACAATATGGTTTTGTGTGTCTGTGTGATTGTCTTCTTCCATCTAACATACTTTTGTGAGAGTCATCCATAGTCTTACATATGTTAATATTTTTTTCTTGTTTTCACTGTTGACTCACATTCCACAGTATGAATTTATCACAATTTGTTTTTCCGTTTACCAGTTGATGGCCATTTGAGTTGCTTACGGTTGGGGCTTTTATAAAGTTGCTAAGAAGATTTGGGGGAATATGTTTTATTTCTGTTGGGTAAAGACTTATGAGTGTAACTGTTGAGTCACATGGTAATGTACACCAATGTGCATTTCTATCAACAATAATGAGATTTCCAGCTGCTACACATCCTCACTAGTACTTGGTAAGGTCGGACTTAACAGGAGACATTCTAGTGGGTATGCAATGATATGTCCTGGCTTTCTTCTGTGTTTTTCTGATGACTGGTAATGCTGAGCATCTTTACATGTGCTTATTGACAAATAGACACTTTATTTGGCAAGTGTGTATTCACATCATTTGACCATTTTTTGTATTGCTTTTCTTACTGTGTTTTAAGAATTCCATGTATTTTCTGGGGGAAAAAAGTATTTTGTCAAGGGATTTGCAAAAATATTTTACCTGGTTGTGAGTTGCCTTATTGTTTGCTTAATGATATCTTTTGAAGACCGGAATTTGGAATGTTGATGGGGGTCTAATTTTATCATTTTTTCACTAAATTTGGGCTGGTCATGTCCAGGTGGAGAAGTTTGTGCCTAATTGAAAGCCGCGAAGATTTTTATCCTATGTTTTCTTTTAAAAGGCTGGTAACATTAGCTCATTTTGAGTTAATGTTGTGTAGAGTGTCAGGCATGTCAAATGTCTAATAGGTACATGAAAAGGTTCTCGACATCACTAACCAGGGGAATGAAAATCAAAATCACAGCGAGAGCTCATCTCACACCTGTTAGGATGGCTATTGTTAAAAAGACAAGAGAAAACGGTGTAGGAGGAGATGGAATAAAAAGCACTTGTGTGCACTGTTGGTGGGAATGTAAATGGATGTAGCCACTATGGAAACAGCACAGAGGTTTCTCAAAAATAAATAAATAAATAAATAAATAAATAAAAGTATAATTACCATATGACCCGACAATTCTACTTTTGGGTATATATATCTGAAAGAAATGAAATCACTATCCCAAAGAGATGTCTGCACCCCTATGTTCAGTGCAGCATTATTTTTTTAATAGCCAGAATATGGAAAAACCTAACTGTCCATCAAGAGACGAATGGATCAAATGTAACACACACACACACACACACACACACACACACACTGGAATATTATTCAGACCTGAGAAAGAAGGAAATCCTGCAATTTTTAACAACATGGATGAACTTGGAGGACATTATGCTAAGTGAAATAAGCCGAACACAGAAAGACAAATATTGCATGATACCACTTAAATGCGGAATGCAAAAAAGGTGAACTCATATTAGCAGAGAATAAAATAGTGGTGCTCTAGGCCGAGGAGTAGGAAAATGGGGAGATGTATGCTGGTCACGGTACCAACTTTCACTTATAAAATGAGTAAGTTCCGGGGGAGTCTCACATACAGCATAGTGATGCCAGTTAATAGTACAATATTGTACACTTAAAATTTGTTAAAAGAATACATTTTATATGTTTTCATCACACACACAAATGGTAACTATGTGAGGTTATGGATGTGTTATTTTTACCGTGGCAATCATTTCACAACGTAAACACCTATGGAATCATCACATTGTACACCCTAAATCTATACAATTCTTATTTGTCAATTGTACCTCAATAGAACTGGAAACATTTTTTTTTCCTGAACCAAAGAAAGTATAAAAATAAGAAGGAGAATCATAAAAATCTGACGCACAATAAAGAAAAATCAAAATCAAAGTCAGTTCTCTGACAAGATTAATTAAGCCGATATATTTCTAGCAAGACTGATTTTAAAAAAAACAAGGAGAGAGGAGGCAGAGACACCCCAATTTCACAGAGCAGTGATGGACATAAACATAAGAATATCACATCAAAATCGGCAGGCACTTAGTTCTATTACCAACCAAGATGGCTGAAGCCCACCACCTCGCACTGATGAAAAGAAAGGGTTGGGCACAATGGAGGACTCTGGAAAGAAAAGGGGAGAAGGCAGATTAAGCAGAGAAGATAAAACCCAGAGAATGACCAAGAGCAGTGGTGAGTCCCTGTTTATTCTCTTCACACTTTGTTTCCCACCTTTGACCAGAGGGCTAGCTCAAGAGCCCCATCACACCCATGGACAGCATTATCTTTGAGAAGAGCTCAACTTTCGGCCAGAAAACTTAAAAAAAAAAAAAAAAAAGAGCCCCTCAGGATAGTCAGTTGCCGGGTTATGTTGAGCCATAGTTCATTTTCGTCTTGTGAGTAGACCACAGTTTATTTACTCGTTTCAACAATGGTTACATTTGAGTTGGTGTTGCCTAGGAGTTTTACAACAATGACTATTTGTATCTTGGGACACAAGTGTGCCAATTTCTCTGGAGTGATGTTGCTGGGCCTTGATATTAACCAGATTCTAGGGAGTTTCTAGACCATAGAATTCTCTTTACCATTTAGCTCTCATTATAACTTTGCATATGGGGCGGGGTGCAGGGGTGGTGCGTGGGTGGCTCAGTCAGTTGGTGTCTGACTTCAGCTCAGGTCATGATCTCATGGTTCATGTGTTCAAGCCCAGCGTCGGGCTCTGCTAACAGCTCGGAGCCTGGAACCTGCTTCATATTGTGTGTCTCCTTCTCTCTCTGCCCCTCCTCTGCTTGTGCTCTGTCTCTGTCTCTGTCTCTGTCTCTCTCAATAATAAATAAACATTAAAAAAAATTTACAACTTTGCATGTGGGACCAACTCTGGGTCTCATATACTCATTGACCAAAAAAAGCACTTACTCTCTTTTCAGGTACTTGTTAAATGATGGTACATCACTTTTGTCAAAATAGCAGAGACACTTATGTAACTAAGAGCACAGGAGGCTGTATGCTCTTAGTTTAGTGATGTTCTCAGTGTCCTGATAGCTTTATTTGCTTTCATAAAATGACTATGTATATGTGTGAGTATGTGTGTGTGTAATAGAGAGAGACAGAGAAGGGAAAAAGACAGAATTATTTAGGAATAAAATCAAGAATCTTCTAGTTTAGTGCAAAGTTATGAAAGAACCCTTCCTATTTAACTTCAGGATATAATGGAAATTAATTCTCTTTTTCATATTTTTTTCTATGGTGTCAAATTGAAACCAGTCATCACTCTCACATGTTTCCTAAAAAATTATTTTAGGAAATTCTGTATTATTTTTATGTCGTTTCGACTTTCATTGTTGAAAGGTGAATACGAAATATGAATATTGTTCATATTCTGGGATCTCTTGTGATCATTTTGAAAGTTAGTGATGCCAAATCATAGAAATAAAAAGTACCATTTATACATAATTATAGCTAAGAGATAAAACTAAAAATACACCCCTTTCTTCCCAGTGCCTCAGAATAAAAGAACACGGAGTGTAAACTCTTATTTTGGATATGCACACACTACATGCTTCATGTGCTGTCTTTCATGAGCTACGCGAGAGCGTTTTATGTCAGGTACAAATTTATTATCAGCACAGCTCTGGCATCATATATTTATGATTAAATCATGAGATACCATGCACACAAGTTTAAACATTTCTTGACTCTTTGCATTTCATTATAGATGTGTTAAGTTATTGTTGAAAAATCCCCTTGAGAATGTTACACGGAGAGGAAGTTTCAGCAAGATGAATTCTGCATTCTAGTGCCGAGGTGTCTCTCCAAAAGTCTGCCATTTCACTTTGAATACTAAAAGACAGATTACCTTTCTGTAACTCAGAAGTCAGCTGAAAGTCTGGCTCATGTTTTATTGAAATAAACAACATACCAATGTTTATCATATGTCATGAAATTCAGGATCTGATGGATTTTGCCCTGTAGCATTTCTTTCGCACTCGCTTCCATTCTCTTCAACAGCCTTCCTCAATGTTCCAAATTAGAAATGGCAACAGATCCGGGCGCCTGGGTGGCTCAGTCGGTTAGGCGGTAAGGCATCTGACTCTTGATTTCAGCTCAGGTCATGATCTTGCCGTCCGTGAGTTCGAGCCCCGCGTTGGGCTCTGTGTTGACAGCTCAGAGCCTGGAACCTGTTTCAGATTCTGTGTCTCCCTTTCTCTCTGTGCAAAGCCCGCCCCCCCACTCTCTCTCTCTTTTTCTCTCAAAAATTAAAATAAAGATTAAAAAATTTTTTAAAGTAAATAAATGGAAACAGATCAATGAAAATGGCATTATTTATATAACAGCACTCTTTTAGGCAAATCAGCATTCAATTACTAATTCATGGAAATTAAGGGGTCCAAGAAAAGAATGGGTGTGCCCAGCCCCCAAACCACAGGAAGAAAAGCCAGGGGTAATATCACATCCCCATCCATACCCCCAACTTCCTGTCCCACTGTTTTCCAAGGTCTAGGGTTTCAACTCAGATATGGAAAAGGTGGGATGGTGGAAAGTGAGAAAACCGAACCATTACTACAGAACGCAGACTAATCAAAGGGAACAGAATATCTGCTCAGGTTTGTGCCACACACACTTGAACTCTGAGTCAGGTACAGAAAGAGTATAAAATGCTTTTCCATTTTTTTTTTCTTTTTTGTGGTATTTTTATTTTTTTTTCTTTTTTTTTTTTTCTTTTTTTTAATGTCTTACTTATTTTTAAGACAGAGAGAGACAGAGCATGAGTCGGGTTGGGGCAGAGAGAGAGGGAGACACAGAATCCGAAGCAGGCTCCAGGCTCTGAGCTGTCAGCACAGAGCCCGACATGGGGCTCAAACTCAAGAACTGTGAGATCATGACCTGAGCTGAAGTCGAACGCTCAACCGACTGAGCCACCCGGGCGCCCCTAATTTTTTTTTCTTTTTAAGTTTATTTATTTATTTTTGTGAGAGAGACACAGAGAGAGAGAGAATAGGGGAGGCACAGAGAGGGAGGGAGGGAGAGAGAATCCCAAGCAGGCTGTCAGTACAGAGCCCGATGCAGGGCTTGAACTCACAAACCGCCAGATCATGACCTGAGCCAAAATCAAGACCCTCAACAGACTGAACCACCCAGACACCGCTATGGAATTTTTTAAATTAAATAAATCCCACTGACATATTTTTAACATCTCTGAATAGTCTCTCAGTCATGTTCTATGTGCCCTCTAATTAGCATCAAATCTTTCCAAATTAAAGTAGTGTGTTGATGGCACTTAGCCTTTTTATGAACTTACTCGCATTTTAAAAAGGTTAGGAGCGGCTGCAGTTGAAATCGTCATCCCCACCGTCGTCATCTTGTACCCGAAGTAGTTTATATCTCCGTAACTCTACATCGAATCTATAATTCTACATCGCTTGTCGCCTTTGGATCTGTGGCGCTCAAGACAAGACAAGAAGAAATGAAGGTGACAAAGTCTATCTTTTTCTTTCTCTCTTCCTCTGTTCTAAAGGCTCGCAAATAAGACAGACGGTGCCCTTCATAATGTAGCTGGGCGTCTTAATAGAAGTCATACAGATATTAGAAGGGACAAGACGCTGAGGTTTCTGATTCAGTTACATTTTTCCCTCTCTGATGGGCTGCCGCCTTCTGCACTGTGCAAGTACTCATGTGGCAGAATTGTAGGACTGACGGAAGTAAAAGCACGTCTGAAAAGGGCAGTGCGAAGTCAGTGATGCAGAAACACTGGAAAGGGGTTGCTCCGCTGGGGCTACCGGACATGGAAATGGCTTCATCAAGCTGTTAGGGAAAAGTCTGGATCTTAGAGGAAGAAAGGGCTTTGGAAAGTCGACTGCGTGAAGAGAGAGGAGGAGAATTTTCAGGACCTGGAACTGGCCTCCACGCATAAAACAAAACAAAAACAACAACAACAGTGTAACTAGTAAAGGTCCCTCGCAGTGACTGTTGCAAACAAACAAACAGCACAGTAAATGAAATAAGGCATTCATCATCACCCCAAGCAAATTCACGGTCAATATCGATGCTTTCTTTGTAACCTGAGTTCACTCTGAGAACATCACAAGTGACGTCTTTTGGCTTCTCCTCTGCAATACCTACGTGTCTTATTTATTTCTTTACCTTCTTATATTGATTCCGATCATATACAGTGCTAAATAATGTCAGTTATGGTCATAGGATTACTTTTCCTGGACTTTAATGAAAATATCTATCCTGTTACCTTCACGTTTTTATATGAGATTTAGTGGACACGTTACAGTTTTACTCTTTGATTACTGCTTCTTTTATTTTGCTTATTTGTGTTCAGAATTTGTAAGTAATCAGAACAGAAGTTCGAGATGTTAAAAGTACATTTTTGGCGTCTGTTGAAATAACTCAATAACGTTTTGTTATTTACATGCTATGCCTCTTTTGAAGCAACATTGCCTGTGTGTCTCAAATGCTGATACTAATCTCACACAATAGCCTATTTTATTTTGAAGGTGTTTTATGAAGTTTCAGCAATTTATTCTTTTCCAATAAAAAAACTAAATGGTTCCTAAGGCTAGAAACTACATTCAATCAGGATTTAACTGTATTAGTTGTCTTAATTCCAACCTAGCTTATTGTATTGATTTGCTAGGGCTGATGTAACCAAGTGCCTCAGATAAACAACAGATATTTATGGTCTCACAGTTCCAGAGACGTGAGGTCCAAAACCAAAGTGTACAGAGGGCCATACCTCCTTTGAATGCTCTAGAGAAGGGTCTCTTGTAGCCTTTGTCCTAGGCTTGCTAGTTCCTTGGCAGAATCTTCTGGGGGTTCCTTGGCTTGTAGTAGCATAATTCCAGACCTTACCTGGCATTGTCTCTCTGTGCGTGTCTGTGTCCAGACTTGCTTCCTTTGATAGGCCCACCCTCATGACCTCATTTTAATTTGATTACCCCTGTTAGATCCTATCTCTGAATAAGGTCCCATTCTGAAGTTCTGGACTCAAACATATCTTTTTTGAGAGACACAATTCAACTCATGACATTGACTTCCCATTTTAGAAAATACCGTTTTGTATTATATGAGATTTTTTAAAAAAACTATGAACCACTAATATGAATAATATTTCAATTAACAAGAGATATCTATAGTTTTGTGCAACTTATCTGAGTTGAAGTACCAAGAAACCCACGTCAATTTTCCTACCCAAACTTTTTGCCCTATGACAGTGTCTCCTTGGTAACATTAAAAAGCATAATTGGATTATGTCTGATCTGATATTCAACTATAAGTCAATGAAAAATATTTGTATTTTAGAACTTCATACGCAAGCTTGTCCTGCTTTTGGTAGTAACTTTTTTGGTATATGTTAAAATTGTTTTCTCACATGTTTTGGTAGTCGTTAAGATGACAGTGTGCTAACAGAGCTTTTACTAGGTGCATGCATTTTCTACTTAAATTTTTTTTCCTTTTTAGTTTTATAATGAATACAACTCCTGCTTCCAAGCTGGAAATATATCTTACATGTTGCTATCCCAATTTCAAAACTGTAACTTACATGTGCTAATCCATAATGCTAACTCCCTTTGTGGGCTATCATTGGCCCAAAGGAAGAGCTGTGGAAATGTTTGTTGAATGAGTGCATGAAATCAATGAATAAATCAGTGGAGTAAGGAAGAAGCCATGCATTTTATCTGATATTCTGGGTGTTGATTCACAGAACTGGCTTTAATTCCAATGGTGAATCTTATTAACACAATTAAAAAAAAAAACCCAAAAACTGGTTTGTGTTTTTCTTTGAAAATATTTCTTTTAATATGGACATTTAATCATTTATTTATTATGTTGCAACCATTGGGATTGGATGTCTCCTTTGTGGGAGACGGTATTCTATGTGTTAAGGACACAGTTCTAAATAGAAGAAGTGAGTCCCTGGATCATGCAGCCCACGACTTCCTTGTGGGGATAGTCAGACACTAAGGACAGTGGCCTCCATTATCTGGAGTTTTGCTTTCAAGTTACCCACAGTCAACCACAGTCTGGAAGCTCATCCTCTTTCTTCTGACCTATGTCAACAGGTCAATAGGAGCCTAACACTCTGTCCCAATGCCTGCATCATACACCTCACTTCATCTCATCATATGAACACAAGGTTCTGCAACCCCCATGTGCAAAATGTTGCAGTCCAGTTACTAAATTCTTTTGAATGACCATACGCTCGATTATGTATCTATTTTTCCTCTGAGTGAGCCACTGCCTTTCAGCCTCCTTCCCCTTTAACCCAAAACACACCATCTACGGAGAGACATACGCACGCCATCTTGGAAATAATTCTTATTTTAGTCGTTTATTTATTTATTTATTTATTCTCAAGTTAGTTAATATACAGTGTAGTCTTGGCTTCAGGAGTAGAACCCAGTGATGCATCGCTCGCATATGGCACCCAGTGCTCATCCCAACAGGTGCCCTCCTTAATGCCCATCCCCCATTCGGCCCACCCCCACCCCTCACCCCCTTTAGTCTTATTTCATGATATAGTGCTGATAGTCCAGCACCATGAGGATCCCGTTTTTTGCACTGTGACAGTGTCCTTCTTAGAGAAATACAGGGAAATTGCTATCAACTCTGCCCCTTATAATTTTGGAGAACAATTAAAATCAGTCCAAAGACAAGATAAAAATAGAGGAAGAGGAGATTTAGAATCCACTTTCTGTATTTTCCTGTACTTGACTCTTAAGAAGATAGTCTTTCGTATCTTGTGGCCTCTTGCGATAGAGTACTACCTGTCTCTGACTTTCTAAATAATTTTTTGTGTTAGAACTTTGTAAAACAAATGACAGATAACAGTGCAAGAAATCACATGAAGGCACAGTTCCAGTCATACAACCCCCCAACCCCCAGGAAGCATCAACCCCTGCTTACATTATTTGTGGCTTACTGGCCCCACACCCACTCCCACAGAGATGATACTGTGGTTAGTGTATGAACTAAGAAGAATGAACCCCAGGGACGGGTTGTTTAGGGTCTTGATAATTTAATGTACTGCCATGCTTCTCAGCTTCAAGGCGTACTAACACATCTCTTCAGAGTGCTGCGATCGTGAGATCACCCAGCTTATAAAGATTTGAAGCCTTCAACACATCTTCAGTTTCTGGCCAGTTAATTCAGTGAATGATATGGGTATGCATGCTTTTTTTTTTTTTTTTTTTTTTTTTTTGCAGATCCGTTAGATTAGGGTTTGGACTCCCACGGTATATATGACTTTAAATGTAGGGGACTTGATCCAGCTTTCCTCTTGGGAAAGGTACAGAAGCTTCTCCATTGTCTTGGTTATAATTATGTTAATTCCTTCTCCAAAGTGAATCTTTCTCTCCAATGGCTCCGGTGGTTATACCTAGGTAGCAGTGAGTCATTAGATTTGGCTCATTTCCCTTGGTCCCTCTTCCAAGGTGGAAATATGCTGGAGAGAGCATGAGAACCTTGGGTTTTAAATCCAATTAGATTCTGCTCAGTCCTTCCATCTGCAAAAGATTAAAATAATTTCCTCCTTCTAGGGTTATTATAATGATCAAATATGTTTTCACATCTTAGAGTAACCATTATCATTTCTAAGAATTTAGCTAACATTTATGGAGCTTTTACACTATACTAGGCTCTATTCAAATCCCTTCACATATACCATCCTATTCAAATCTCCATGAACACTGTGAAATAAATACTGTTATTGTCCTCATTTTCACGTGGAGGAACTTTGGCACACAATTGTTACGGAAGAGGTCAGAAAAAGAACACAGGCAGTCTGATATCAGAGCCGATGATCTAGGCTGCCACTGACATGTGGAGGCAGTGGAGGCAAAATTGGCTGGCAGGGAAATCCAGATCGGTTTAGGAAAAGCAGCATGCCTGAATGGGCAGACACAGCCATGTTAATAGAGGAAGAGGAAGAAGATGTGCTTACAAAGTGTGGCAGTTAAGCTACAACGCGGCAAGAATGCCACCATGTTCTTGAGTAGTCCAACCAGATGGGTATACAACCCACCATGAATCCAATGCTTCTCTATGAGATTAGAATACAGGTGTTGGGCCATACCTGGGAGAAGAGACTAGGAGTGGAGTCCACAGTTTGGCAGAAAGGAATAAAGATTGCAAGTTTAATATAAACCATGCACCAGGAAAATAGGCAAAGAATCTGGGTAGGAAAAAGAATAGGATTCAAGTACTTCCAGAAGAATGCTAAGGACTGATTATGGTAGGGCTTCGAGGGTGGGACTTGTGCATTGGCTTAAGTAACCTGCTTCAAGTGTGCTGATCATTGCAGAGGCCTCAGCATTTTAGCCTGATGACCTCCATGATGGTCAAAAGCTTAGGTTCTAGAAGGATGTCTTCCAGGTTCAAGTGAAGAAGATGCTAGTCTCTGACCTATAGTTAACAGCCATAATGCCTTGTCAATGGTGGAGAGCAAATATCTTTACAACTATGTTCGTGTGCTAGGGCTGCTATAACACAGACTGGCAGGCTTAAACCACAAAAATGTATTTTCTCACAATACTGGAGGCTGGAGGTCCAAGATCCAGGTGTCGGTAGGGTTGGTTTCTTCTGAGGCCTCTTTGGTAGGCTTACAGATGGCTGTCTTCTCCCTCCATTTCCACATTGTCTTCCTTCTGTGTTGTGTCCTAATCTCCTCCTCTTATAAAGACAACAGCCATCTTGGATGAGAGTTCACCCTAATGATCTCATTGTAAGTTCATTATCTCTTTAAAGGCCCTCCTCCAAATATGGTACATTCTGACATGCTGGGAATTAGGATCTCAATATATTAATTTAAGGGGACTTGATTCAGCCCATAATAATTTTGTTGGTGAGTGACTAAGAAACATATCTCTTATACCACTGTTTCACAAACCCCAGAGACTCTGAAAAGATTGGGCTGTGTGAAAAGCATTAATCATGCAATCATCTCTTCTCTGGGTAAGAATTTATAGTCCTCAATTAGTTATTATCATAACAATACAATTCCCCTATAGCCCTATGAAATAAATACTATTATTATATCAAGATGGTCTGATCAAGATGACTCTCAGAGACGTTTTAAATATCACCCAGAATAGACGACAACATATGTCTGAGATTATTCATTTTAAACAAAAGATTTTAGAATTATTACAGGGGCACCTGGATGGTTCGGTGGGTTAAGTGCCCGACTCTTGGTTTCGACATGGCGGCCTGGAGCCTGCTTGGGATTTCTCTCCCTCTCTCTGCCCCTCCCCTGTCCCACTTTCTTTCTCTCTCTCAATATAAACAAATAAACTTAAATAAAATAATTATTGTGGAACCAGCTTTATAAGATGTGAAGACAGGGACACTTGGGTGGCTCAATGAGTTAAGCATCCAACTCTCGATTTCAGTTCAGGTCATGATCTCATGTTTCATGAGATCAAGCCCTTTGGCAGGTTCTGAACTAACAGCACAGAGCCTGCTTGGGATTCTCTGTCTCCCTCTCTCTCTGCCCCTCCTCTTTTCTCTCTCTCTCTCTCTCTCTCTCTCTCTCTCTCTCGCAAAATAAATAAACATTAAAAAAGATGCTAAGATAGATATAGCCAGGTATGTTTGGTTTCACAAACTTGCACAAGATTTTGCAGCACAAGATTTCATTTTCTATCATTTCATCCTTAGGTATTTCTATTCTTAGGTCAGGGAAATGAAATGGAGATAAGCAAGGGCAAAGAAAATCATCAAAAATGAAAGTTGATTTGTGTTCATGGCCCTGAGGGATTCTTCAGTCCTTGGATAGGTAGCTGCATATGATAACATCACTTTGAAGCCTTCTTGCTAAAACGTAACTATTCTCCATTAAAGAACAAGTAACTTCTACCTTTCAGAAAAGATTTCCTAAAAAGAGAGAATAAACCCCCAGTGTTTTGACCGGGGGTAAAAGGGACATAAGGTATCTCAAAATAAGTTTTGAGAAATTAACCACATTTTGGTTTTCATCAATTCCAAGTATAACTTACTAGGCATTCTCTTCAGCTTATGTTTAAACCCATGTGTATCTCAATAGAAATCCAATCCATATGTTTCTGATTCATTTACACTTAGCTCATCAAAATATTGTTTTGCAAGAGCTATTTGAAGTCCAAAAAAGCTTTGAAAGCTTTTTTTCTTAGAAACAGGAAATCGGTTTTTGCCAAGTGTAAACAAACACATTCCCCTGCTCCCCGTGCTCACATTTTAATTGGAAATTTAGAAGACAGAAGGTTAGAACTCTCTAAACCTGTCCAAAAACAAATCCATCCTCTATATGGCATGGCTCTGAAGTGTGTCCTTTTTTTTCCTTGATCTTAATTTTTTAATATTCTTTTGTTTATAAATTTCTGTCTAACTGGTCCCCATGTTTACATTAAGATTTTCTATTTTACTTTAATTTTCATTAAATTATGTTTTTTATCTCAGTTTTCTTAAAAGAAATAATTTCTTCTAGGAGGACTTGTGCTTAAGCTTTTGCCTGATACAGTTTCAAATAAAATGGCACCCACTTAGATTTTTCTCATAAATCTGTGAATCAAGTGAAAAAACACAGCCCTGCTTTGGGTTCCTGACTTAGATGGCCACAATGGTGCCACTTAGTCACAGCATTGTTCTTGTTTATGTTCCCTGGAGATTCATCCAATGCATGGTGAAGAGCTCCAACGTATCATCAAATAAGGCATTGGTGTAAAGGGTCCTGCAAAATTTAACTCAAACGTAAGACACCCAGAACCATCCCTGTTGTAAGGATTTCTCCGTTGTGCACAGGTGACAATGTTTCTAACCGGCTTTTAGAAACACCGTCTCTGAGCTTCACCAGTAGTAATTCAGAGCAACCAGAGCAAGAGCACCAGAGGCCAAGTGCAGAGTCGGACCCTGAAAAACCTGCAGAACCAAAACCAAAGAGTGAGTGAAGGGCCTGAAGGAACAGGTGAAGACGAAAGTAGGCAATCCTATCAGGGCGGGAGCGGCGAGTGAAGAGTTGGGAACAGAGGCTGAAATGAAGCAATATGACTTAACACTTTTCCACAAACAGTCTAAGATGGCAAAAGAGGACCATTTCCCTGCGAGTGGGTGGAGACCAAGGGACACGTGGATGGGTTCTCCTGATTTAAAATCTGGCAGGTAGTCTGTGTAGATTGGAGGCTTGCGTTAGCCTCCTGAATAAGCCAAGTTGCCCTTCCTCTATCAGCCCCATAAGAACCCCCTGTGCTGGATGTAGCAGCGGGTATAAGGAGGAGAAGTGTGGTGCTGGAGTGGAAATCAACAGCCGGGCCAAGGCTCAAATCAAAACCCAGTAACCAGCTATTTGGAGGATGCTTTAGGAATTCAAATGGAAACATACTAATGAAATAGAAACCCTGTGCCATGCAGAAGATCCAAATTCTACATTTTATTATCCTGACACCTGTAACATTTGATAAAAGATAGCTCATGACTTAGGTTGTACCTATTGCCTACTCAGATTCTTATAGAGACATATACCTAGAAAGAAGATGTCGAATTGTGAATCGTGATGGCATTATTTGCTAATAAAATGAAATCTGCATTTAATCTTCATCGCCAAAGTTTCTGGAGACAATAATAGTTCGTGGAGTAGTGACACATCAAGCCGGCATGGCCCCATGACTGGGTTTAGGGTGTGCCCGGATGCTCAGACCAAACCAGATCTTTACTAACTGGAAGGGTTGGAAGGACCTTAGAAGTCATGAAATTCAACACTGCTCCAATACTTGGTTACATGACCCAGACTTAGCTTCAACATTCTCACTGAGACTGGAAACTACCGATGCAGTTTCTCCTGATGTAGGTCACTCCGGTAAAACCAAATCGTTAGAAAGTTCCTCCTTGCTTTGGCTAAATTCTATCTCCATCTAAGTACCCTGCATTGATCAGGGTCTGCCCTTTATAGGTGCAACCAGAAAAAGTCTCCAAGAAAAAAAAGAACATTAGCTTTATTTTTGCCCCCCCCCCCTTTGCTTATGCTCTGCTTTCCAGATACTTGTAGATGCATGGCAAGCCTCTGTCACCTATCCCCCGCCCCTGTAGTATTTCCTCATGTTTCCCAATTGCTTCTGACTTCTCATCTGGCCGCTCTGTTCCAGCGAGATGTGCTCCTTTTGCTCATGTGTTCTGACCAGCACTTTGTGGTGTTCCCATGATTTACATAGCTTCCAAGAACTCCTTCCACACCAGAGAGTTTTTGTCTAATCTCATCACTCGAGTTCTTTGTAACAGAATCCCAGGTCTGACCCAATCTACTGATTTCTAAGAAGAAGCAATATGTCAGGTTTTTACCACCACACTTTGCTTGCCCTATCTGCACCGCGCACCCAATGTTCCATGACTCATGATTCATGGTTAGCCACGTCAGAGAATGACCCCTCAAAACAACTCGAAGGTGCTTTTGAGACTCACTCACATTGCTGCTTAGAGTCACGTGTCACCCGAGAGCAGAAACAAAGTTTGACTTTAAATCCACTGGGCTGTAGCCTTAAATTGAACTCAGACTAAAGTGAATGGTGATATAATGGTTATACCCTTAAATTACTGTCTGTGCAGACACATTCCTCCTCTGTCTAGTGTGTGTTGGAGAAGCTGTGAATGGGTCAGAACATTTTCTCATTGTCACCTAACCATGTCAAAGTAAACATGTCAGACTCTTACTTTATTATTTATGCATAAATGGTACATTGAAGTTCTAGGCAATACATATACAAGCCCTCTTAATCTAGCAGATGCTATCTGTGAATGCTCACAAATAGTTTTCCAATTGGTTGTAGTACTTGTTTATTTTCTCCTCTTTTATTCTGGGCTCAGAGAACATTCTCCATGGAGGTCTGGTAAAATGCCACATTCAGAAGTTGTTATGCAGCATTTTTGGTCACTGTTTAAGGAAGGAAAGTTATAATACTTTAATTTTATCCCTTAATAAACATAATTTTAAAAATTTCCTCTATTCCTTCTGTATCTCTTCTCTTCATTTTCTCTATCTACGTTCTTTTTTCTTCTTTTGTCAAGTTATTGACTCTCTCTTGCATGCAAATAGTTAGATTTGTCATGAGAATTTTTCCTTGGAAAGTGTCCTGTTTCTTATAACAATGACCATATCGTCATTTACTCCAAAGACTGTTGGCTCAAGTGGCAGAGTGACCTTAAGAGTAACTTAGGCTTGGTCTCACTGAAAATTCTGTCTTCTGTAAAATTTATAATTTACGATTGAAAGCTTCTATGAAACACACTTCTATTTTAAAATCAAGTATCTTTTCTTAAAAGAATTCTTGAAACAGATTAATGGTGACTTCATAGCACTCATGACTGGGGCCAAAATAAAGACAAATGTCTTACTTGAATAAAATTTGAATTGATCATAAAAAAAATTATAGAAAAGACCAAGACTGAATCTGGAAAGGATTTATGAAGATTTGGTTTATATTTGAGACAAACTTGATCATTATTGGTGCCTTTCATCTCTCTCTCTTTTTCCCTCTCTCTTTGTTTTTGCACTTGGTTTCTTTCACTCCTTCCCAAGAAGCCAACAAAACCATGAGGACACAGAGAAAAATATTAAAATATACCACAAAATGTAAAAAAGAAACCATGTTTTCCATTTTAGACAAGATTCTATTCAAGTCCTTTGAAAACATGCATTTTAAGTCTGGCTCTTCTCCAAAAAGTGAGAGAAGATTAAAGTAATATATATATATACTGAGTATAATATATCGAAGCCAAGAAAAGGGTGACACTTGCCTGTAATCAGATATTGGGTTTTGACATCTGACCTTAAATTTCCTGTTTAAAGGCAAAAACCTCTGTGCTCCTTACAGAGCAAACAAGTAAGGGGGTTTCCTTTGTTTAAATTAAAAACCTGTGTTCTGTTAAATGTCTCCTGGGGTTTCAGCTTCTCTGGGGAAATACAGGTTTGGGACTCTTTTTTGTTTGTTTCCAAAACTATATTATTTTATGTTGCATTTTATATGAAGCTTTAGTATGTGACAGCTATAAGATCTCAAGATTATATTTGCCCTATAAAATTTGACTTGATTTCACTAAACCTTAACATTAGAAAGATATCACGCAAACCTGCCAGTGAAAACAGGGGCAAGTAGACAAAACTGACTTTTTGTTTTTAAGGCTTAGGAAGGAAAGAAAATTGAAGAGGGGGGGCGGTATTTAAAGACAGAGGATTGAACATATATATTTGGGTAAATATCCTCCCCAAACCTTCCAAAATCATACTATAGAAATATTGAAAACCAAAAGCATGAATCTACAAGTACAAAAGAAAAGGGGGAAACAAGATAATAGAAAAGATTATTTGGGTGCTTGAAAGCAGGTAGATGAGTGGTAAAAGGCCAAGGAAAAGAATCCTAAGGAAGCACTTTGAAGAATTACCCCCAAATCAGGTGACTCTGGAAATGGGGAAGAAGGTGTGGTTAAAAAATAATTGGGTCGGGGCGCCTGGGTGGCTCAGTCGGTTGAGCGGCCGACTTCGGCTGAGGTCACGATCTCGCGGTCCGTGAGTTCGAGCCCCGCGTCGGGCTCTGTGCTGACCGCTCAGAGCCTGGAGCCTGTTTCGGATTCTGTGTCTCCCTCTCTCTGACCCTCCCCCGTTCATGCTCTGTCTCTCTCTGTCTTAAAAATAAATAAACGTTAAAAAAAAAATTTAAAAAAAAATAAAAAAAATAATAATAATTGGGTCAAATCCTATTTAAGAGGCAGGACTCCCGATCTCTCCCTCATCCCTTCCCTCACTTTGAGCAGTAACACCCATGTCCTTTTCTTATGGACAGAACATTTCTGGAAAAAGTTCTCAGCTTTTATATGTTTATGTGGTTTGCTTGTGTCCCCCTGGACAATCAAAAATACTCTTCCTCGACTCAACGTTCTTAACCTTAATATCTGCAAAGTCCCTTTTTCCACACGAGGTAACATATTTACAGGTTCCAAGGATTAGGACATAGACATCTTTGAGGGGCTATTATTCTGCCCATCCCACAAACTTAAGAACGGGATTACCTTTAGAAGTATGTTTTTCAGTAAAATTCCAGAAAAGAAATCATCTTTGCCGAAAATAAACAGCCAAGCAAGGGAGCAAATGGACTGACTCCAGAAATATTTTGAAAGTAGTACAGTCATTACTGGGTGGTTGATTGGCTGCAGAGAGTGTAAAAGAGGGAGCATTCAAATATAACCCACAGATTTCCCTGTTGGGTCACTGAATGATGAAGCTATTTCTTAAGAATCAGAATCATAGAAAAAGGAAAAAAAAAGCAGGAAAAAAGATGAAGCTAGTTTAGGACATGAAATGAGTCAGGAGCCAAGAAGATTTTTAGGTGGAAGGCTTAAGACAAGTCTCAGTTGGATTTGTAGATGTGGGAATTATTAGTCATGATATATGAAGTCATGATACTAGATGAGATCACCAATGGAAATGTGGAGAGAAAGAATGGATGGATTTGGAGCTGAATTTAGAGCTATATTTATATTTAAATAACAGGCAGAGGAGAGGGGTGTGGGGGAAGACTCTGAAGGGTTGATGAAAAACCAAGAAACCAGAAGCAAAGTGGCCAGTGGGACCCTGAGAACCTCTCATTCTCAGAAGGCTAATGTCTATCTATTGTAGTACTGGGCATGCTATTTATCTTACAAGGAGGGCATAAAATGTGATCTAGTTAACCACGTAAACATAAGTAACTACCACAGATTGTCCCATAGCCAGGAAGTAAGCTTTCATTAATTGGTTCTGGGAGTTCTGAAAATTTGAAGCTTCTTTCTTCATCTTAAATAGGAAGCTTCTTTCCTATTCTTCCTACTGATTTTCTAAATAGTTTTATAAAAAGTCATTTTCTCCTACACTCTCCTCAAACATAAAACAGACACAGGGATAGATCTTTGCTAAGGACGTGCAAAAATGTGCAAACCGTGTGAGAAATTGGTCTGTAAGAATTCAAATCTGTAGACTGGGAGAATGAGCGTAACATTTCTATCCACTGGCTTGCGTAATTTTCACTTTTGTCTCTTCCAAATGAGCCAAATTTTAAATTTCACCCAAAAAGTAGATGCCAAATCACATTAGGATGTACCTGTCTCCTCTCACTATTTTTTAAAACCACTTGGATAACTATCGCACGTACTGAGCACTCACAGGGGCCAACATTTCACTGAACCATTCTGTGGCTTTGCCCAGGGCTGCTGATACCTGTTGTTGGCAAAATCTGAAACAACATGTCTTTACAAGTGACCTCCCTGCATGATCTAATATGAATATAGACATCAATAAGTCATTGTGATCAAAAGTATCGCTTCATATTTTGCCAGATAACCGTGAAATTTGAATTAATATAGTAAAATTGTTAAAGGGCCTCTGTTGAAACATCTCAAACAATTATTTATCTTCCAGATTATGAATGATACCGTTTCTGAGGACATCCCAAAGCAGAAGCCTAGACTAGTAGTAAGTGGATGTGTGATTTCTTATTCTAGTAATTAAACAATTTTAAGTGGCAGACATAAAAAGTGTTAGATTTTTGTCAAAAGACTGTATCCAACATGGTATTTTACTTTTTTTTTTCCCAATGAAAATAGAAAATTCTGCTAGGTGAAACTTTTCTAAAAAGTTGCACTGACTCTTTAGAAAAGTTAACAATTCTGATAATTAGACGTTAGGGATAAAATCGGTAATAGTAAAATGCCTCAGGTATGTTTCTGTTAGACATATTCTTGAATCTGTCTTTGCATTGAGAAATCCTGGGCTTTTGATGACTATTTTTCTCAGTCACTATGACCAAGTGCTTGGTATCTTGCTATGCCACCAACATGGCTCAAAGTCATAACCTCTTGTTACCTTTGACCCTGAGGTCCCTGTCCACAATTTAAAAGTTACCCAAAAGAAATACATGCCAGGACATTACAATGTTGAGTCTCCCCTACAATGGGATTGCCAACCTCAGTGTGGGGAGCTCCATTCGTTTCATTAAAACCAGAAGATCATGGCCTGGGGAAGCAGATATGGAGTTAGATGCCCCTAAAACCATAATGTTGAACATTTTTAATGGTGGAATTTCTGCTGTTGTCTCTTCTCCCCACTGAGATCCAAGAAAACTGAGGAAACAAGATTGAGAAGGAGCAAGCATTGACAAAAATTATAGCCTCAAAGGAATCCTGGGCCAAGCCTTCAGCTCTGTGATCTGAGGAACTCTGTTTTAGAATGAGCCTGATGTTAACATATGTTTATTTTTTGCTTGAGTTTGTTCTGGGAATAGTATTTCAACTTCTCCAGGATGTACAGGTCACTCTTAATTTTCAGTCTTGAGAACTGGCCTAGCCCAGTGTCTCTCTGGTATACAACGGGTGATCAGTAAATCAGTGTTTGGCTCGGTGGCTGCTGTAAGCTTTAGTAAGACCATTCATGGAGCCTCTGGAACTCAGTTGTGGGGAAATAAATTTGACCCACACATCAATCGGATCGAAGTAGCCTTGCTAAGGAGCTTCGGTTCCTTCACTTTTTGAAAATCTGCTCATATTTAAAGGAAAAATATACACAATCTCAAGAAGAGACTAGAAAGAAGAGGGATTGCTCTTCACTGAGTATCTCCTCTGTAGGATCATTAGGCACTCCTACATGCTATTATCACATCTAATTCCTGTAATCCTATGAGATTACCATTATTATCTCTGTGTTAGCGATATGAAACTGAGACTGAGTCTCGGAGAAATAGTGAACAAACAGGTTTATGCCACAAAAAAAAAGAGGGGGGTTTAAAACCAGACGTCTAATGCTAAAGTTGATGTTCATTGTATTAGATGACACAGTCTTCCTAGTAAGAAAGAAAATATGTGATTTTTTTTTTCTGCTGTTGCCATAAAGGGTTATTTGATTATAGCTGTCGGTAATTTATCATTCTTAGATTTTGGCACATATAATCTTACAATCCCAGTATACTTTTTGAACTATGACCTCATAGTTCCTAGCAAGAACATGTTTTTCTAAAGATAACAGGCATTGTACTCAACTCCATCAAGCCAATCAATCATAAGATTCCTTTATGAAGACTTTTACATTGGCGAAATATTTCAAAATATCACTCATAGGTTTATTTAGTAGTTGTTAATCCCAGTAGTATTTAAATGGAAATATATTTTGGCATTAAATATCTTTTAAACCGTAGAGTCATGACTTTAAATTTATTTCACACAGGATATAATTTATATGTATGTTGCATAATGTTTTCAATTTTAAGAGGCTAATATAAAGAAACATGGTTGATGTGCTTGCAAATGGAGCTCACATATTTAAAACTGTAACTTTAGAGTATTATACACTTATTACAGTGGTCAAACTTTTTGGATTTTCCTGTATAGCTTCCGCACAGGAAAATATTTCTGATTTTTCCCTCTTAGGTCCTCAGATGAGAATACATTTTCTAGAGAAACCTGGGTGGCTCAGTCACTCAAGCGTCTGACTCCGGCTCAGGTCTTGATCTCATGGTTCGTTGGTCAAGCCCCCTGTCAGACTCTCTGCTGTCAACACAGAGACCACTTCAGATTCTCTGTCCCTCTCTCTGTCCCTCCCCCACTTGTGTTCACTCTCTCAAAAATAAATAAAACATTAAAAAATAATTTTACAAAGAATGTGTTTTCTAACAATCTTGAGTTGTGACAAGTGTTATATGACCAGGTCTAGCCCACTTGTTGTAGGGAGAAGTCATATATATCACTTTGGGCTAAAGAATTAATGACCTACCCATGACCTTTCTCTTATCCCTTAGCTTGGGAATCACCAATATTTGAGGCAGTGGTCTGTTAGCCTGGGTTCTAAAGTGACTGTCGAGATCAGAGCCCCTTAGCTAAATACTGATAGAGTGTAATATAAATGAGAAATAAGGCTTTGCAGATCTAACTCACTGATATTTGAAGACTATTTGTTACAAAGCATAAACGGGTCTATCTGTTAGAGGTGACTGATGTAATCCTCACCATGGCAACATTGCTCTGTACCTTGACACAGGGTGTTTTTCTGTCTTGAAAACTCACACACTTCAAAGGCTTGCTTAGCAAGCCATATTTTAACACTCAGCATATGTTCACACTTCTGGAAAACCATCTCTCGTAATTTATTCAGCAGCAAACCTGGATTAGGTAATTTACCCTTTGGCTCACACGCACACTTTGATTAAACATACCACATTCTATCTGAGTATTTGCTGCTTCCACTATGTTAGCTCTGTAAAGGGTCAACACAGGTCATTTTATATACCACAAGTACCCTATACTGACCACCATTCTTACGAGAGGTAGGGGCTGAATAAATATGTTTGTTGATCGAATAATTGAATTAACGGAGGCATGAAGAAATGAAAGTGGCCTTATCAGTGGTGGCAAGATTTCATTTTTGGAAAGAGAAAAAAATTGATAGGAGGCAAATTACGGTAACTGATGATAAAAAAAAATAACACTTTCAGCATACCGATAGTCATTTATACTTACATGATACTTCAATGTCTACAAAGAATTCTCCCTTTTCATACCGTCTATTTTATATTCCCAACAATCTAAGTGTGGTGGTTTGGGCATATGTAATATTTTCCTCGTTTTACACAAGAGGAATCTGAAGTTCAATAAAATAAAGTGCCATGTTCAAGATCAAAAGGCCTGCGGAGCTAAGTCTCCACATTTAGTCATCTATTTAAATCCATTCATTCATAGTTCTTCACTGAATTGGAGGTTTTTGTTCAGGTGAAAAAATTCACTAAACTAAACTTAAAAAAATTTTTTAAAAATCTGTAACCAAGAAAATATATAAAGAGAGGAACAGAGCTCAGACCTCATGCTTAAGAGATTCATGCATCAGGCGGCCAAGATATAAAAGTACAGGGGAAAAAAGTTGTAAGGAGGGAGTGTAAGAAGGAGAATGGAGGAAAGAAAAAGTAAGAGCGAATGGAAGCACCACACGATGCCATAGGAGAGCATGTGGCCAGTGAAAAAGAGAGCAAACAGCGTGCTTGTGCCCAGGAGAATGAATTTCTAAGATGGATTCGATGGAGTGAGTAGATATCAGATAGTCTTTTTATTTTTTTTAATGTTTATGTATTTATTTTGAGAGAGAGAGAGACAGAGAGAGAGAGAGAGAGAGAGAGGGGTAGCGGCAGAGAGAGAGAGGGAGAAAAAAAAATCCCAAGCAGGCTTCACGTTGTCAGTGCAGAGCCTGACCCGGGGCTCCATCTCACGAACCATGAGATCATGACCTAAGCCAAAATCAGAGTCGGATGCTTAACTTACTGAGTCACCAAGGTGCCCTGAAGTCTTTTTATTTTTAGCAGCTGTATTGAGATAAAGTTCACATACCATATAATTCACTTACTTATGGTGTATAATTCAACGGTTTTTAGTGTATTTGCAGATATGTCTGGCTATTACCACAGTCAACTTTAGAATATTTTCATAACCCCCCAAAGAAATTTCGTATGTTTTAGCTATCATTCCTCTAAATGTTCACTCCCCTCTCCCCATCCTAGACAACCATTGATCTGCTTTGTGTTTTCTGTAGATTTCCCTGTTCTGGATATTTCATATGAATGGATGCATGTAAAATGTGGTCTTTTTGGCTGGCTTCTTCCAATTAGCTCAATGATTTTAAAGTTCATCCATGCTTTGTCATATATCAGTACTGCGATCCTTTCCATGGCTGAACAATATTCCGCTGTATGGATAAACCACATTTGCACATCCATTCGTCAGTTACTGGACATTTGGGTTATTTCAACCTTTTGACCACTATGAATAATGCTGCCACGAACATCAACTTACAAGTTGTGGTGTGAATATATGTTGTGAGCTCTCGTGGGTATATACCTAGGAGTGAAATTGTTGGGTCATCTGATAACTCTATGTTTAACCATTTGAGGAATGATCAGACTGTTTTCCAAAGCAATAACACCTCTAATGGTAAAGTCCTAATGCAGTGATAAGGTTACGAAGAAGAGATTTGTACCAACCCAATCAAGGTGGGGATTTTATTGCTTTGAAGATTTTGGAGACGATGCGACTGAGTTTGGAACTTGGCTCTGTCACTTGCTGGCTATATGATCCAAGGAAAGTTGCTAATCCTATTCATAAATACCCACCTCTGCAAAATGGGCATAATAGTAACTACTTTGAATGGTTGCTATGAATATGGAGGTACATGTCGGGAGGATCTGCAGTGACCACAGGCAGATGCTAAGCACTACATTAATGTAAGCCTTGACTAGGAATCTCTACAAGGAAGAACATGTTATCTAATTGAGCATCAGGCCTCCTATGGACTGAATTGTGTTTTCTCACCCAAAATTCATATGTTGAAGCCCTAACCTCCAAGGCGGTGGTGTTTGGAAACTGGGCGGTTAATAACTGGAGGTTATTAGGTTGAGATGAGGTCATGAGGGTGAAGCCTTCAAAATGAAATCAGTGCTCTTATAAGAAGAGACACCAGAGAGCTAGCTTCCTTTCTTTCTCTCTCTCCTCCAGGTAAGGACATGGTGAGAAGGCAGACATCTACAAGCCAGGAAAGAGCCTCACTGGGGAATCAAATCAGTCATCCCCTTGATCTTGGATTTCTCAGCCCCAAAAACTAAGAGAAATGAATTCCTTCGTTTAAGTATTCAATCTATGGTATTTTGTTACGGCAGCCCAAGCTAACCAATGTAAGGACTCCACAAAGGTATTTTCATTTTTCTATATTGGAGAAGCCTATATATATTTAAACACAGAGTGGCAGAATCCAGTGGGTAGACTAAGTTTGAAGGTACTTGAAATAGAGAGGTGATATATCTAGGTGGTCTTTCATGGGCCCCCAACTTCTACTTTGCAATTCACCACTTGTGCTTTACCAAACTTGATGGGATCCTGATCACTTATATTCTACATTACATCAGAATTGAATTCTAGGGGGCACAAATCTCAAATGTTACATAAAAGGCAGGTGACTAGTGGGTAGAAATAGCCTTGTCTTGCTTTGCTTTGCTTTACTCTGCTTTGTTTTAGAAATGGGCCTTTTGCCTGTCTAAAAAAAATCCTCCTTTCAGTTGTAAAATTGAATTCCCATGACCTGCTTATTGCCACAATTATGATTGAGATCGGGGGTGATATCACAGAAGATAGAAGCAGGTGCCATGTATCTTGGACTTCCTAATGAAAAATGGTTCGCTAACGTCCAGCATTGTACTCAATGTTTTGCATGGAGTATGCAAAGAAAAAAAGCAGAATAAATACTTTTAAACTTAAGGACATGACAATGTCTACTTCAACCACAAATTTAGGATTAACTTGACACCATTAGAAAGCAACATTTCAACAAGTTTCAGCAGCTGTACGACCAAAAGAGGAATAGAGACTGGAAAAAAAAATTCAAAAGGAAAGAAATAAAAAGGAAAAAAAAAAACCCATCTAAATTAAAACATGGAATTGAGTGCGTTTGGAGGTGAGCCGTGAGCTTGGTAGGTCAGTGTGTGGAGAGAAGGGCAAAAGATAATTGGTTGGAACACACAGAGGCAAAAACTTGGGGATTACAGACAAGTCACAGCACATTGTGGTGCGAATGCCAGAGAGCTATTACGCAGGGGAAACGCTCACAAAATTCTTATTCCCTGATGATTTCCAAGTCTCATCTCTTTCTCTTGTCGAGCAGATGAATACGTGGGCCTCAAAGAAATTGGTGGCAAGCAGTCATTGACAGAATGAGAAGTTCATTCAAAATACTAATTTTCAGGCTGCTCTTTGAAACACATGATGTTTTGCATCTCCCTTCGTGTCCTCATTTAGCTTTCAGTGCATACGTTCTCCCCTTTTTCTCAGTTACAGCACAGACAAGGTAGAGATTTCTAATGGATGGACAGAATTCTACCTTTGAGAATTTGTTTATATCTGTTTTATTTTACTGGACTTTGAAAAGATAGTCTTTTGATCTAAAAGATAGGAAGGAAGAAAGGAAGGAAGGAAATTAAGTAAGAAGGAAGAATAGAAGGGAAGGCGAGAGGGAAATACAGGTCCATCTACATGATTCTTTCTAAGTTCTCTTTACTGTCTTTGTCACTTGTCTTGTCATCTGCTTAAATAGCTCAGGCTCCCAGCACGTGATCAAGTGGGAAGCTCTGGGTTGGAAAGTTCCAAGGCACAAGAGGTTGCTCTGCGTTCACCATGTAGGCTGCCTGTGGTTACAGCTCAGCTGGCAGTGACACCAATGGCCATCAAGGCCATGGCTGTTAAATGTAAATATCCCCCCCACCCCCACCCCCTCCCTGCACAGAGCCGCTGTCTTTCTCAGTCTCTATCTCCCGAATGATTCTGGAAGCACAAAATTTACTAAGTTGACTTTTAGAAGTAAAAGTTGATAGTAGGTCAGAGGATGCCTTGCAAAATCGAACAGTGGATGTGGAGAGCATCCCCTGACGCTGAGTTGACAGTCATATTACAGGCTGAGATTCTGGGGTCGATGTCCTTGATGGGAAACTGGACGAAGAGAATCCAAGATTCATTAAAGGACTGTGTCTCCCTCCGGGGGGGGTGGGGGGAACCTACAAGAGGGGACTGTGACACGTCATGTGAGGGTAATGTGGCATGGTGAAATAGACAAAAGAACTGGTTTTATCAGGGCCATACTTAGGGGACATGAGAGGTCGAGAAAATCTCTGTGTTCTATCTTCCACCTCCTATCGTCACCTCATTGTAGTTACAGAACAGTAAATACAGGTCAAAATAAGTATCAAAACCATCCTTGAGGGATAATTACAGTAGTATATAAGAATACTGCTAATAATGATAATAACTATCATAATTATTTTGAAAAGTAACATGAAAACTGATTAAGTGTGCAAATATGGACATAAGGATTAGTCAGTCGGCTCTGAAAAGAGGTAATGGGTAGAAGATGGGGTGGGTAGACTTATGGAGATTATATATATATTATACAATTAATAATTATAATTACACTATATCACTAATATGTTATATATAGTATAATTTTATATATTTAGACGGATAGACAGATAGATAGATCTGTCTATCCATCTAAATCCATCTAAATATATAAAATAATATTTTCTATTTGGAAAAACACTGCCTGTTCCCATTGGCTGCCTTCTTGAATCACTGCCATTTTGCTTACAGTATGTCTCCCTCAACTATGAGTGCCCTCATTCTCATTCACCAGATTTTGTAAATTGACACTGAGGTTCCAAGTTAGGGCAGGTTTACTAAATATCCATATATATGAATTTGTGGGCATATGTATATCCATTTATACATTATATATGTGACATCTCCATGAAACAGGCTAATTAGACTTTTACTTTCGTGACGTGTGCTCTAAGCTGAGGGTTCACCCTGTCCTAATCTTTGAATTATGCTAAGAAAATGGATTCACAGGCAAGAGTTGAACATTCTTCAGTGTGTTCACATTGCCTACCGTCTTTCCCCTCGCTTGCATCCTGATGAATCAACACTTGAATTACTGTTAAAGGGAAGGAGGTTCAAGTGAGGATCCTGAATCCTGACAGACATCAACTTGCAAGCATTTGGAAAGTGCAAAGGAGTCAAGGCATCACTTAATAATGGATGGAAGACGAGGCATCCAGGGCAGAGGGGATTGTGGTAAACTTAATTCAATTGCAAGTCTTAGCCCTCTGAGACTCCAGGGTGGGAAGAAACTCCCGGAGATCAATCAGTCCATCCCTCTGCCTCTGGGCAGAACCACACCTAGGTAATTCCAGACTGATGAGATAGATGCTACTTCCTTTAGGATGACTATGCGATTGTGCTGACCAAAAAGTACTCCCATTAAAATTCCTAATGACTCATGCACTTCAGAGTCACAATGTTGTCATGAACGGCTTAATTAGCACCTTTTAAACCACATCATATTTTACTACATTTCTCATTGTCAGTTATTTATAACAAATGAGAAAAACCCAAGTCATAAACAGTTGCCTTGTTTCAAGTATTAAGAGGAAAAAGCCAGACACATTATGCTGGCTTCAGAAATGATGGGAGTGGGATTTGTTTCAGAGATGAACCATATAAAAACACTTAAATGTTGAACCTCACCAGACTTTTAAAAACAAAAGAGTTAATAAGTTATATTTTTATCAGTAAGCATTAGAAGACCATAATAAATTGATTTATTTTAAAACAGATGCACATGAAAAATACTTTCACTTAAGTAAGGAAAAGTGAAGGTTCCAGTATTATTATATATGTTAAAAATGTTTAAAATGGGAAAATAGGATAGTCCAGTTTCTATATCATCTATCTATCTATTTATCTATCTATCATCTATCTACATTTATAGTATTAAAAAAAGTTTTAAGCTAACTACTGTTTATTTTTCTTTTTCTGCACCCCCACGGATATTTTGCCATATTTATTAGTTAATTTATTTAAATGGCAGACTATTTTTTATGAGCAGTTATAGGTTTACAGAGTTCTCAGATACCCACTTACTTTTCCTGATGCTGACACTGGTGGTGGTTTGGATCTGAATCATTCTAATAGGTGCATAGTGGTATCTCATGGTTGATTGATTGATTGATTGATTTATGAGGGAGAGAGAGAGAGAGAGAGAGAGAGAAAATGAGTGGGGGAGGGGCAGAGAGGAAGAAGACACAGAATCCAAAGCAGGAGCAGGCTCCAGGCTCTGAGTTGTCAGCACAGAGCCTGACATGGGGCTTGAACCCGTGAACCACAAGATCTTGACCTGCGCCAAAGTCAGATGCTTAACCCACTGAGTCACCCAGGCACGCCACTCATGGTTGTTTTAATTTGCGATTTCTTCATAATCAGATGTCAAACACTTTTTCATATGCTTTTTAGTTATCAGTATACCTTCTTAGGTGAGGTGTCTGTTAGATCCTTTGCCATTTTTGAATGGCTTGTTTGTTTTCTTGTTGAGAAGTGTGATATATAGATAGGCCTTTCCTGTTATAGTGATTAGATATGTGTTGGGAGGGAGGCATTCTCTAGTCCTATGGCTAGGTTGGCCTCTTAGTGGGCCAGCCTGTGTCCCCGGGTTTGGTCTTCATTAGTGCTTCTCACTGCCTCTTCTCCACCCTTCTTCGGTGGATAGGATAGGCTGGAGGGGGCTGGAGTTGGAGATATCCCTCCCCACGCCCCCAGGCCAGTTGGGTTCTGATAAAACCTCAGTAGGTTATGCTTTGGTAAAATAGCTCCTCTTGAGGACAGGCTTTATTAAGAACAGAATGTTCTGGGCATATTTCAAAATGTCTACCCTCCCCCCCATCCTGCTGGAAGATAAGGGGAATTTTTTTATTTTTTCTCAGATCTTCACTATGAAAACCTGAAAGGGCTTATGCAGCTGACACTCAAAACACTGCGGGGCTCCTACAAGACTGAGCCTCCATAGGATTTTTAATTCAGCCTTGTCCGCTTCAAACCTTCAGAAATTTGTCAACCATAATTTAGATTTTCCTACCCTAGTACTGGTTCCCACAAAGGTTTCTGCTCCTTGGGTTCTGTTCAGGTAGGTTTCCACCTGGTTCTCCAATTTTAGCATATTTGCTTATCGTGTGACCTGAATTCTTTGACAAAGCTAAGAAACGTTGTTGATTTATAGGCTGCTCGGGATTTTTTTCTTGTTTGACAATTGAGGTGACAACCTCCATGTTCCTTACATGGCGGACTAGATCCCAGAGGTCCCCAAAACGTTTGTTTTTAATGCTCACATTTAGAAACTCAGCTTGGTCTTCCATTGGTCTGGTCAATGGTCTCACACTCAAACTTGCTCTTTTCACATCCTCACAAAGCCTTTTGAATCATGTTATTTTCAGGGTGCCTGGGTGGCTCAGCTGGTTAAGCATCCAGCTCTTGGTTTCAGCTCAGGTCATAATCTCACAGTTTTCCAAGATCGAGCCCCACATCAGGCTCCCTACTGAGAGCGTGGAGCCTGCTTGAGATTCTCTGTCCCTCTCTCTCCCCTGCTCGTACTCTCCTTTTCTCTCTCTCAAAATAAATAAACTTAAAAAAAAATCATGTTATTTTCTGGTCAGCAATAATTATTTTTTAAGTTACTGTAAAGTGAGAATTCCGTAAAAATCTTATCATCATTGACATGCATTTTTGTTAATCACCATCATTAAGATATCTTAATAATATCAAAGCCTCAGGGTATCTCAAGATGATGCATGTTTTCTCTGAGTTTAAATTTCCAAAATTTTTATTAAATATATCTGCACTATAAATCCATCAGGGACATAGAAGCTGTCAAATCACACATGAAACTAAGTCTGAAACCATGAACTAAACCGAATTAGTGAATTTATAAGTCTACAGTAAAATCATAACCATGATGTAGTGAAAAATGAGAATATAGAACTGTATTCATTTCCTACTGAGTTGTCATTTTCTTCATTTCTTTAATTGATCATGTAAGACTGCTGCGGCTGCTGGTTGAATTTTATTGTAAACATTTCATATTTTAAAATACATACTCTTTATTTGGATCAGTGGAAACTGTGAGCCGTATCGATGATGACGTAATTACACACCTAGTTTTCCTTCTTTTAAGTGATTTTTTTACTTTTGGCCATCAAATAAATACAAATACATATACACATTTTTTAAATTTCTTTTTGTAATTATAGCCTCTGTGTCAGCGCTTCTTCAAAAAGTCTGTTTTTCTCGGCTGAAATTTCACACCTCTACACTCACTTCACCAGGGAGGATAATTAATATGTAGGGCTCAAGGTTATGCCCCCTTCTGGTCTGTCTTTCCATTTGTGATGAAAAAGAGATGATGATGAGTTTACCTAAAACGTACTAAGTAAACATCAAACAAGCAAAAATTACTAATTAGTTCATTTAATGAACATGGCAAAAATAGCAGCTCTTTCTCTGTTCCTTGCCCCCTACTTATGCCATAAATAATCCACTTTTAGACATTTGATGAGGAGAAGAACACCTGTTATCTGAGTGACTGCTTTAGAAAGCAGTTTTTAGAATGCTTGCAAAATGCCACATGTTCAATCACGGCCATTTTCAAATGTCTCTGCATGTCCGGCTTGCGTGCAAGACACTATAGAGGTACTCCAAGTAGATTTCCAAGTTATAACTTGATGACACCGTCTCCAAACTTCTATCTTCCATTAATGGCCGTATGAAATACATGAACCCAAAGCTGAATATATGGAACAGCTAACATTGCAGAAATGTAGACACGATAAGGTGAGAGGAGAGAACCCGTCTTCCTGTACGGAAGTCATTGAGAGTCAACAGGAAAACTGCTAGCTGAAAACAAATCATGTGCTCCAATGAATGTGGATATACATTTTTTTTCACTTAAAAAAAAAAGTGTCTTTATTTTGCGAGGGATAGAGCGCATGCGTGTACACATGCACGAGTAGGAAGAAGGAGAGACAGAAACCCAAGCCGGCTCCATGCTGTCAGCACAGAGCCAGACGCAGAGCTCGAACTCACAAGCTGTGAGATTGTGACGTGAGCTGAGGTCAAGAGTCGGATGCTCAACTGACGGAGTCACCCGGGCACCCCTGGATGTTCATTTTTATAATTTAATAAAGAGTAGCGAACATCTCCGATTTCAGCATTGGTAAAAGAGAAGCTACCTTTGCGTGCGGGCATGTATGCGTAACATCAACACCTATGAGACAGATAACCTGTAAACAAACTTAGGGATGTCCAAGATTTACAGTTTTTGCCACAAAGTTTTGCCGTAGAGGGCAGTGAGTGGCATAACTGAGCTATTGATTGCTGAAGATAATCCCTTTGGTCTGTGGCAGTCCAAAGGGTTCACTCCAAATAAAAACTTCATTCGTGGAGCAAACACAAAGCCTTTATATTAAGAGAGACCGGACCAGAAGACATTCAGCACGGCTAACCTTGAGCCGTTTGGTTCAGCATTGAATATTGCAGGGCAAATCTCCCCTGGAGCTATGCTTCGGACTTTTTTAGAAAAGAGAAACAAACAAACAAACAAACAAAAAAAACATTCCGGCCACTTTGCCGATAGGTCTTTTGTCAGCCTGACCCAGGCACATGCGACACACGCAATAGTCCATAAAGGTGAGCCTCTCTCTCTCCCCTGTTACCGTGTCAGTTACCTGGTTTCCCTAGCCCTGCTGTGCTAGTGTCTGAACTGCTCCTGTGTTAATCTCGTTTTTGAGTCTTCGATCATGATAGAAATCACGGCGAATGCTTCCTCAGTGCTCCCTATACGCCACTGACTCTTTCAAACTCCGTGGCAATCCGATGAGGCAGGTGTAGTTATCATCACTTTTTTTTACAGGCATACAAAATGAGCAACCTTATGAGGTAGGTTCTGTTATTATTTCCACTGTACAGGTGTGAGTACGGCCAGTGCCTCCGTTTTACAGATGAACACACTGCGGCCCGAGGTGGTTAAGTAAACTGCACAAATGTCACACAGGCTGGTACATGACAAAAGCAGGCTTTGAACCCAGGCGTTCTGTTTCTCGCGTCCCTGTTCTCAACTACTTCACCATCAAGCCTCAATCATGCCTTGGATGTGGTTGGTTCCTGATTGTTGTGGCTCTGACTTTCAGCTTCTCTGATGGGCTTGATTAGGCTCTCAGTGTCCTTTTCCTACATGAGGTCCATTAAAAAGCACCCTCTTAAAAAATGCCAGTCTGTTGCCTCTTCATCGACACAAACAATTGTCTGTGTGTGTAAATACGGGTGCCCGTGTGCACGCTTGCGTGTGGCTATCCGCCAGATTAGGGTTGGGGGCGATAGGGGATCTTGGAAGGCTACCTTTCACAAATGCCAAGAACTCTCATAAACAGCAGATGAAGAGTGCCGAAGAATATCCAATCCCTCCCAGCCCAGAGTTCAACTCCACAAGCCCTTGACACGCTCTCGGTGATTTTTTTCCTCTCAAAGCAAGTGTAACCGTGGATTTCCCCGGATCCTGACACAGACCATCTGATGTGTCTGCAGTGGAGGTTAAACATGAACCCTGGGAGAAAGTTCTGGCCCCACGAGAAAGTTATTTAAGGCTCTCTGAGAAGTGAAATAAAAATAGGTCAATAGAGACTATTATCCAACTTTGCCTTGTTTGATGTGGTTTTAATTTTCAGTTTGACTTGCAATTCATCACCCGGTCAAGAGACCTGCACATTCAAATCTTGGTGAGTACAACAGCAAAAAGAAAAAAAGAAAAAAGAAAACGGAAAAATCCGTGCCTACAAATTGTAGCATATTCAGTCTCTTACACGTATCTCCTTCCTTGTGCTGAGGTGAAACACAAAGTGAAAGAAGCCAGGCGATGACGTTTTAGATCATCTAAAAAAGTAGAAATGTGATGGTTTGCTGGCATTTTTATAAAATACTTTAAAGATGATTCAAAGCAGAGATACCCGCATGCAGAGAAATATGGCTCAGCATTTGAGTAAGATAACTGCGTTATAAGTAACCTATACAGAGTGCTTAGTATCTTCTAGGCACTACTCTACGTGCTTTACATTTCTTAACTAGTTTAATGTTTGTAACAAGCCTCCTAGGGAGATTTCCTTAGCTCCTTGTTAAGAAGACACGATGTGTTCCAGGTAGAAGGGAGGATAGTCAGGTTTGACATCCTTCGGCAGCTCTGAGACCAGGCTCTTAACTACTATAGCTCCCATTGCCTTCTCTGTAACCTTCAACCATTAACGCTGGGGGAAAAGATCTCCGTGCTCTGTCTCCACAAAAGGGAAGGGATATGCAAGTTTGAGGGAAGAGCCTTCAGCAGATCTGTGCCTTCACTCACCTTGCCCAGGGCGGGAGGAATGATGTGCTCACCGTGAGTCAGGCAGCAGGAACTCCGCGTCTCTCCAGGCTTATTCCTTCTCAGAACTAGCCTCTCCGCAGGGCATTTCCCTTCTCTGCCCTTCTTGTGATCAGGTCAGCTGGGCTATTTGAGGGAGGCCTCGGGCTGCCCCGTGCTCCTGCCAGTGATAGATGTGGGGTAAAAAAGAGCAGGTTCATCTAAAGCTGCATTCTGGAATCAGCTTGATCAGTGACGTTGTGCTTTTCTTGGGCTTAAAGCCTAGGTCTGTTTCTCAATTCTAATCTGGGAGCTAAGAGAAAGGGTCCTAAAACTTAATGCTCTTCTGCCATAGTCCTCTTGTCCTTGAGTGTGTTCATTCTTCTGGAGAAGGCATTCTTGGCATTGGAGTAACAAAAACAAATATTTAGCTGTGGGTTTCAGGGTGGGGTGTAAAGACGCCTGTTGGGTCTGTGTTCTCCAGGTCCAAATAGGAGTTCTGAATGCTTCAGCTTAGTTCAACGGAGTTCTCCATTGGACTGTCAGCCCTAATGGTCGTTAGGTGGTCATTCTCCTTTGATTTCCTCAGAGACCTCATGGGTGGGTCAAGATGGAGAGGGCCCTATCTTTTTCTTAGAGACAGAGCAAAATATGAGCATAGCCACTATAAAGAAGAAGCAAAAAAGAGAAGACAGTCCAGGGCGAATGCACTTCTGTCTCCCTTGCTGCCTCCAAATGGTCTCAGTGGGAATCAGCTCTTTCCATAGAAACCCAGGCATGAAATCTCAGGTGGATGCATGCTTTTTATGCTCACTTGTAGGTAACAAAGGTCCTATGGCCTCTTTAATTCAGCAAACACATTTCAATTTGGTAATTACAACTGTTCAATAGAATGTGTGAATATTTACTGTAATGTTCATTTGGGGAAAGATTTTCTTTTCACTCAGCAGAGGCTGGTAGCTTGTAGCCTCCTGACTTTTCAGAAAGCTAGCCCCTGTCCCTATTGCTGGCCTCCCCACCACTCCCTTTTGGATGTTCTCCAGGGTTAATGCAGACAGAAAGGCCAAAGAGAAAGACAAGAGATGAGGAAGAATCTTACCTACCTGGCAATGCGGATCTGATTTCACATTCTGTGGTCTTGGCAGGCATTTAACCCCATCTCCTATCATGGGTGCCCTTCCCGAGTTTCTCAACTTTCCTTCTGGAATATCCAGCTGTAGTTTTCATGATCTGGGCAACGCATCCTTCTCTGGTCATCGGAACTCCCATCAGCCTCTGATTTCTGATGTTCCTTTTATCCCAGATGTCCTGCCAGTCCTATCATCCTTACAGGCGGCCTTCTTAAGGAGCGTCAGGTGGCTGTGTCTAAACGTTCCACTTCTATATTATGAGCAAGACTCAAGCCTTATTGCAGAATTGTAGATAACTTCAACACAACCTGTTATCTCTTCTGTCCCACTGTTTCCAGCTGAAAGCTACAAATCCTTGCCTTTAGAGTCCTTAGCATTTGTCAGGCTCGTGATCACTGCATACCTTCTAATGCCTGGAATCCATCTCAAGCTCTCTGCCTGGCTCTGTTGAAGTTTATGTCTTGCATTGAAGGGCACAGCGTTTGGATGGAGAATAAACTTGCAGTACTCCACTGATTCCCAAGAATTGCTTTATAAAGGAAAAAAAAAAACACAACAAATCTCTTCTGACCAACATAACCTTGGTCATACTGTGTATATGATATGGGTGATATTCCGTATATTTTATATTTTCACTGTTTTTCGGCCACCCATTTTGAAATACAGTAAAATGGTGGTTTGTGAGCATAATTCATTCTGGAAATATGATTGCAACCCAAAGCACTCGTGTATCAAAGCAAATTTCAAGAACCATTGGCTCAGTTGTGTTCATGTGACATTCAGCACCTTGTTCTACTTGTATTGCAAGACAGGGCTTATTTGTCAAGTTAAAATTTATTAGAAATGTTTGCTCATCTTCCAGAACACTTGCAGAACAGGTTACTTGCAATCCAAGGTTTTACGGGTACTTTTAAGACTTCCTGTCTTCTTGCTCCCTTGCTCCCTTTGTTGCCTTGATGAAAAAATTCCAGTTAACATCCAGTTTCATGAGCTTTCCTTGAGGACAGAAAAGAGAAGCAAAAGAAAGGAGGAATAGTTTTCCTTTAGAAACCACCACAGGCAATGTGAACAAAGAGAATTTCCCTTTTCTTACCACAATGGAGGACAGAGAAGAAGTGAAGAAAGACGATGGAAGCTTCCTTATCATCACTTCTGGCTGAAATGCTTTCCTAGGTAGGAACACACAGAGAGAAAAGGGTGCCAAGCAGCTCGACCGAGTGATGATTTTCTACTCAATAGCCATTTTTCTCCTTTCTTGCTAATGAGCTTGATTTTGATGGGGACAGCAATAAGTCCAGTTTAGGGGGAAAAATTAAAATTCTGTATTTCTTAAACTTATTTGCAGATAGGGTGGGCAATGAACTCTGACACTTGTTGACTGGGGTTCCCGGAATAACTGCCTGAGAAAGGAGAGACTCAGCCATTGGCACTTCACTCTCCCTTCCTTCTGGCCTGAAATGCTAATATATCCCTAAGGTTGGGATCTTGCAACAATGATTTAATAACCAAAAGAATCATGGAGACCTCTCAGCTGATGTTCCAGACTTGTTGCCACAGAGAAGACTGTAAACCCTCATTTGTTTAAGTGAGTGTGTTTAGGTCTCTATTACAGCCAAATTTAATTCTTAAATCAAATACTAGCTGTATAATTTGGAGCAGGTTTCATAACCTCTCTAGTTTCCTTATTTCCTTAGTTCCCTGATTTGTAAAATGGAAATCTTGCCAGTAGCATCTCAGAAATATTTTAAAGATTAGAAAGCATCACACACAGAGAGCAGTCAGCAGAGTTCTTGATGTACTACAGTGAATAAGTGGTAAATAAATATAAGTGCCCATTACTTATCTTCATATTAATGTGGATATTCCTTAATCCAATGTAGACTCTAAATGAGGCCGTGGCTGAGGGAAATAAGGTATCTTAAGATATCACTGCAACTGGCTTAGAGTGTTCCTAATCAACTTTGAATTTTCAAATTTAGAAGAAAGGAAGGTGTATTCAGCTACTAGACTTTGAAGTCAGCCAAATCCATGTTAATTAATTCTATATAACAAGAGTGGGTTATTCTGATGAAAGATGAACTCATATCGGAAGTTTAAGAAGGGGTTTACAGTGCAGAGCCTGCTTGGGATTCTCTCTCTCTCTCTCTCTCTCTGCCTCTCCCCTGCTCACGTTCTCTCTCTCTCTCTCTTTCAATAAGTAAGCTTAAAAAAAAAGAAATTATAGGGGTTATCTAAATTCATTGTAATTCAAGGGGATTTTATAATTTCCATATTTACTTTTGTGATTGCCAGATGTGCTGTTCCAAACTTTTATTTATAACTAAAATTTTCATGTTCTAACAGATGTACATGCAACAGATGGTCACTGACCTGGTTGTGACCACATAGATTAAAATATATGCCTGTGTGTGCATGTGTGTCCATGAATATATGCCTATGAAATCTTATTTTGAAATGAGATCATTTTTCTATTAAAACATAACACAGGCAACTTATGGGAGAAGGACTTAAAAGTAAGGGAAGACAGTGACTTTTTATTAACTATTTATGGTCACCAATCACAGCTTAAGCAAATGTTAGTTCTCTCCTCAGATCTGATCACTCGTTTTATGTTTTCTAAAAAAAATTTCCTTAAATCTTTTTCTGGCTTCATACTCCTCCTGAATTTCTACCATGGAGACGTCAGGTCTAAGATTTTACACCTTATATCATCCTGGAATCAAAAGCTTTTTAAGGCTGGCCTCTGCATAGCTCCCTCTTCTTAAATACTGCCTTTAGCAGGGACCCGTCATCTCATTAGGCAACTGTTGTCAACAGCGGGAAAAGTTTATAGTGGAAAAGGTTTCGCATCACTGCCAAGAACTCATGCAAGTCCCCATAATACCTCCTCCTTCATCTTCAAAGTTCGTATGTAGATATTTGATTCTTCCATAAGACACAAAAAAGATAATGACTCAATTATTAAATTTTATTCAGTGTAGTTCTTTTTTTTATTTAAAAAAAATTTTTTTAACGTTTTATTTATTTTTGAGACAGGGAGAGACAGAGCATGAACAGGGGAGAGTCAGAGAGAGGGAGACACAGAATCTGAAACAGGCTCCAGGCTCTGAGCTGTCAGCACAAAGCCCGACGGGGGGCTCGAACTCACGGACCGTGAGATCATGACCTGAGCCGAAGTCGGCCGCTTAACCGACTGAGCCACCCAGGCACCCCTATTCAGTGTAGTTCTTAAGTTCTGTTACAATGAAATTTGAATTTTTTATTGGTGCCTAAGTTACTATATAAAGAAACATGGCACCTGGCTCTAGAGAACTCTGACTAGGCTTATGTAGTGGGTCCGGGACAGGACCCTATACAGTCACACAACGTTCTGCATTGGGTTTGGATTGAGCCCTCGTGTCCCCATATTCAAATTCTTAATAACTTTTTTTTTTAAACAAGGGGCTCAGCATTTATTTTGCACCAGACCTGCAAATTATGTAGCTGGTCCTGGGCTCAGTGTTTGACTAATTCTATTTAGTTGGAGCTCTAATTCCTCAGATAAGTTGATTTTCCAGAAGCTAAGTCTTCCGGCAGGGTTGTTTCCCAATGGACTTTCCTCTTGATTTCAGGAATCCAATATTGCATTAACAAAGTCCCTAGGGTTTGGGATTTATACCAATGCTTTATAATTGACTTTGTCTTTTACAGTAAAAATAAAGTTGGAGTGCCTTCATATTCCTTAAAACTACCATGTATGTGGAAACGCTGTATTTTAAAGACGTCTCCCGACATCTATATAAGCCATATTTCTCTCCTTTCTTCTACTCATGTAAGGGTCATGATCACTTGTAACTCAAATCTTAACATATAGCAATATAATCAGTGTGTTAAAAAAGATAATAATGAAATTATTTTCAACTGATTTAATAGAATGTCTTTGATGCAAATGCTGAACAGCTTGTTTAAACTGAGATTGAATTTGGATCTTGTAAGTTTCTGGATTCTTAAAGTACCATAAGTGGGACACACTATTTGAATGGTAAGAACAGCTGAAATGCTAAAAATGATATGCTTTTTAATGCACAGAGAGCTCAGATATGACTGTTAAGTACAGAGATCAATTGCAAGTTTCTGTTCTCTCTCCACTGGTTCCTGAGTGAGATAGATGTGTTTCTCAGAAAATAAACACCGCACGTCAATATCACTTGTACCGAGTGTGTCTACAATGGCTTTGAGGCTCCAATATCCTAGAGAAGACTCAGGTTGATGCAATTTAGTTATTATGTGCTACACTTTTTTTTTGTTTGTTTGTTTCAGTTAGTAGTGATTAATGTGCAAGAGCAGTTAAGGTAATGTCAGTTATTTAAAATGACTACATTCATTCACAGATCTCTTCCAGTGAAAGCCATTCTGAGCTAACACGCACAAGCAGTAAACTATAGGTGATGCTTTGTTTGTAGTATATCACACTTTTGTTTTCTTCCAACGAGGCATTTATTTGCTTTTGATTTGTCTTTTATGTTAACAAATGTTCCACATGTCCTTCTAAGCTCTATTTTCTGTTCTCGATCAATTGCGTGTTCATTCCTCACAGTTGACAATTTTTCATTTTTGTTCTTTTCCCATTTTTCCCCTTTTCTTCTGCTTCCAGGGCGCTTCACCCTTTTTAGCTCATTCATCTCCTGACAACCTTCCAGACTCCAAAACTTAATAATTTCTGCTCTCCCAGAAGAGAGGTAAAAGGCAGATGTTTTTCATCCCTAAGACCATAATTCCCTTTGTTTCACATTTAGGAGCTCACATTTGCTACCACTCACAGTTAAACGTTCCAAACAACACCCCTGCATTAAGCACCACTTTTATTTATCTTATTCTCTGTGATCTCTAATTGACCTTTCTAATTTGCTTGTTCTCTAAAAAGTGTTCCTTTTGTGAGTCATACATCCTTCTGAGACTTCCTCATTTACAAACACTGCATGCAATTTCAGAAGGTCCACAGGCCCTTGAGGCCAGATCATGAACCGAATATTATGAACACCTGCTCTAATTTATCAATTTCTATTTTGTGGGTGTTGCGCTGTGTGTAGATTTCCTAGTATTATTCACTTTTTCTTACCCACCTTCACTTTCCACTCTGCCAACTTCTTTACCACATCCTTTTCTTTCTTTCTTTCTTTTTCTTTCTTTCTTTCTTTCTTTCTTTCTTTCTTTCTTTCTTTCCTCTTTCTTTCTTTCTTTTTAATTATTGGAATACTTTTATCATATTGACTTTTTAAAAATTTTTTAAATTTATTTTTGAGATATATAGAGAGAGACAGAGCATGAGGCAGGGAGGGACAGAGAGAGGGACACACAATCTGAAGCAGGCTCCAGGCTTTGAGCTGTTAGCACAGAGCCCGATGCGGGGCTGGAACTCACGAACCATGAGATTATGACCTGAGCCAAAGTCGGGCACTTAACCAACGGAACCACCCAGGCACTCCTCCTACTGACTTCTTATCAATGAAACAAGGTAGATATATGCCCTCATTCAACCAATATGAGGTGAGTAACTGTATATGCTAGACATCATGAGGTGTGTAAAACTCAACTGGAAAGAATTTTCCTCTAATAATTATATTAAGGTTAATTGAGATTATTGATATTGCTAATGACTAATATTAACAGAATATATTTTATTTTCTAAGGACTCTGCTAAATATGTTATTACCATTCTTTATCTTTTCATCCTTTTTTTTTTTTTATTCCTCTGCTGCTTCAACAAGTAAGAGAAAACAAATCGAAAGAGGCTAAGTAAGTCTTACTCAAGGTCACAAATAGAAAACTAATGGAACCTAGTTTCAAACACGGATTTCTCTTACTTCAGAGGCACTTCCAATGTCTTCACACATCTTAGATAGTATGTACCTCTCACTTAGCATAGTAGTAGAAGTATTTTTGGATTTATCCATCCATCCATCCATCCATCCACCCATTCACATAGGCATACTTCATATAAGGCAGAAGAGAGAAAATTTAGAGGATGCATATAAAATTCTGTGGGAATCAGGGGAAGCCAGGAATTACTTGAACTTTTCTTCATGGAAGAAGTGGCCCTTGAAACATGCCATGAATGATACCTGAGGCTAAAAGTAGGGAATGGTATGGACAATCTGTGAGGGCAGAAGAACTTACAGAAATGTCTGCATAGGGAATGATAGGCAGTTCAAAGTAGCCTGAGTAGAAAGTATGGAAAGTAGAATTAGCAGAGAAAATACACATTGGAAAGTCTTGTAGGCCATACACCAGAGAACTCTCAATTCCAGCCCTTGGGGTCTGAATTTATTTTTAGCAGTAGTGGATGATGGAACATTTTCAACAGAAAAGGGACATAATCAGAACAGTGTTTCTATTTCATTTTTTTAAAGTTTATTTATTTTGAGAGAGAAAAAGCGTGAGTGGAGGAGGGGCAGAGAATCATCGGTGCAGAACCCTATGTGGGCCTTGAACCCATGAACTGTGAGATCATGACCTGAGCCGAGGTCAGACGCTTGACCGACTGAGCCACCCAGGTGTCCCCCAAGCATTATGCTTTTGGAAGATGGGTCTGGCTGACCAGGAACAGGAAGATTTGCAATGTGTAGAGACTGTGGATATGTGCTCATTGTTTTGGTCATATTTACGAAATTAAGACACAAATGGGAGTGCCTGGGTGGCTTAGTCAGTTAAGAGTCTAACTTCGGCTGAGGTCCTATTCTCACGGTTCATGGGTTCGAGCCCCATGTCGGGCTTTGTGCTGACAGTTCAGAGCCTGGAGCCTGCTTCAGATTCTGTGTCTCCCTCTCTCTCTGTTCCTCTCTCTCTCTCTCTCAAAAATAAACATTTAAAAAAGTTAGGGGTGCCCGGGTGGCTCAGTTGGTTAAATGTCTGACTCTTGGTTTCGGCTCAGGTCATGATCTCACCATTCATGAGTTCAAGCCCCATGTCAGGCTCTGTGCTGACAGCTTGGAGCCTGGAGCCTGCTTAGGATTCTGTGTCTCCCTCTTTCTCTGCCCCTCCCCAACTCATGCTCTGTCTCTCTCTCTCTCTCTCAAAAAAAATAAATAAACATTTTAAAAAAGTTTACAAGAAGGCACAAATGAGGCACTTCTTTATGGAGAGAGGCCCCGTGAAAGGGAGAATTATATAACTAACTGCTCAGACTACTCAGTGAGTTCTATTCTTTTGTCCAAGGGTAGTTTACACATTCACCTCTGTTCACATTTTTTTCTTTCTCTTTTGTTTTGCATTCTCTCTTGAAGGGATTGCATGCTAAGGACATTTTTTTTTTAACTGGGCCCTCTTCAACTGCTGTATTTTTGATGTTGTCTCTCTTCCACTCATGTCACCAAGCCACTGCTTTCCTCCCACTCGCATGGCCCTAAATTTAACATTGTTTTTAAGTTCTCTTGAAAAGCATTCTATGCTTCTTCATTGATTAGCATCATTGCTGTCTACTGAGTGTCGCCTGAGATCAGCCCACCTTGCCACAGTTTTCACCATTATGTTCCATTTTTCCTCTAAACGTTTCAGAGTTTTCTGGGAACTGATGCATCACACGGGTGCTGTGACCTCTACATGGGCTTTCACACTTACAGGCTAGGATTTGAGACAGACTGTGTGGGTGGGTGCAGGAATTTAGGCCTAATGATGACTGTGTTGGGATAAAGACAGTGCCTGCCCTTGCCAGAACTGGAAAGTTGATTGGTCCAAAAGCAGGATGCTCTGAATCTGTCAGCAACCAGGCAGTTCTGGAACAGAGAAGGGACAAGACTTTTAGGATCTTTGGTAAGTATGGGTGCATGAGTGGTGACAAAAAAGAAATATAATTATTTGAAAAAGATAACAGCAACCATAAACTAGCACAAATTCATGCTGAGTGGTTCCCCAGGAAAGCTGTAATTTGTATAGGGCTTTTTGTTTGCTGAGGGGTCAGATCTATTTAAAGTTAAGTGCTGGGATCATCAGCCTTATTCTTTTTGCTGTATTTTCACATCTCTTCTTTTGTTGCCCTTTGGACACCCTGCTCACCTTTTGGATGAAATACCACACGTGCATTATTTCCAGATCTTGTCACACACTCTGGAGTTTCATAGGGACCATATCTCCTTGGCAGATCCAGAAGAAAAAGCAGAGACTTCTCTAATCTAGATTTTCTTTAGCCAGTGGTAGCTTAGTTACCTCCATGATTTCTAGAAGGTTGTGCTGTTACTTTCCTGAAGAGATGTGATTTTCATGAAAAGCATTATTACATTATTGTCATTTAGTATCCTTCTAAGTTGTTTTATTCCTTTTTTTTCCCCTATATAGTATAACACTTGGACAATTGCTTAGAAATCTCTCTCTTTCATGCAAAGGAAATTCCTTGAAGGGTTATAAAGAGTTGCCATGCAATTGCACTATTTCACAGAATTCTATAAGATGTTTCATGTCTTAACTTGTTCACTCTGCTCCGGAATCTTATTTCCCATGTCAGGCAGGGGGGAAAAAGGCAGAAATACCAGGAAGAACTTGAGGTCCATATAGTAGGAAATAGGTGTTAAATGAAAACCCTAATCCTTTCTTAGACCGAAATGATAAGAAATGTTTAAAAACTGGATGATTTAGGGGCGCCTGGGTGGCTCAGTCGGTTGAGCGTCCAACTTCAGCACAGGTCATGATCTCACGGTCCGTGAGTTTGAGCCCCGAGCAGGGCTCTGTGCTGACAGCTCAAAGCCTGGAGCCTGCTTCGGATTCTGTGTCTCCCTCTCTCTCTGCCCCTCCCCTGCTCATGCTCTGTCTCTCTCTGTCTCAAAAATAAATAAAAACATTAAAAAAAAAACAAAGAAACTGGATGATTTCCCTCTTTTTCTTGCAAAGGAGTTAACGAATTTATTACATGCATCAAATAAGCAATAAGTTACTTGCACTTTGGTACAATAGCTTTTCAGTAAAACATCAACAACCTCTGCCTCCAAATGTCTTCTCCTTTTGCCTGCCTTTCCTCAAGACAACAGTCTTACTAATGCAGCAGACTGAGAATGACATTAATGAAAATACTTGGAGCTCAACTGGATAAGATAGTGGGGTCTGCCTATTTGAAAGGGTAATGTGGAGAAAAACACTCTGCCATTTTTTTTTTTTTTTTTTGTCTCAACAAAAGCCAAGTTCCTATTGGTCACAGGCAGTCTGACCAGGCTTAAAAGTTGTAAAATGGGAAGTTGAGAATGGTGGTTTATATAGTGTCCATATGTCTAAATTTTTGTGAGTCCATAGTTAAAATATTAATGTTTATGTGTTCTAATAACAAAGATCATTTAGCCTATAAATATTTCTTTTACTAATCTGAAAAAGATTTCACTGAAAACGTCAGTTCCTCTTTGAAACATTTAGAGAGGTAGAGAAATTTACTGTTACTAACAATCCCTAATTATTGTTGACAATGATACTAATGACAGTCAAACTTCATAGAAAACATTGGTGCGCGTGGGTGGCTCAGGTCATGATCTTTTGGCTCCTGAGATCGAGTCCTGCACTGGGCTCTGTGCTGACAGCTCAGAGCCTGGAGCCTGCTTCAGAGTCCGTGTCTCCCTCTCTCTCTGCCCCTAACCCACTCGCATTCTGTCTCTGTCTCCCTCAAAAATAAATAAACATTGAAAAAAATTAAAAAAAACTTTATAGAAAACACAAGTGTCATGACCTCGTAACTATCGCTGAATAATGGTATATAGATTATATATTTTAAACTTGAATAATTTGAGCTCAATTACTGCCAAACTCTCTTAATTCAAGATACCATTTAAAAGAGCTCTTTGATTTTGTTGTCAAATATCAGCTACTCGATATAGATTGAGAAGGTTATTTATTTATTTTAATTTTTAAAAATGTTTATTTATTTTTGAGAGAGCACAAGTGGGAGAGGGGCGGAGATAGGGGGACAGAAGATTCGAAGCAGGCTCTGTGTTGTCAGCAGCAAGCCCCAGGGTGCAGCTTAAGCTCATGAACTATGAGATCATGACTTGAGCTGAAGTTGGACGCTCAACGTACCGGGCCAACTAGGCAACCCTTTATTTATTTTTTTGCTAAGTAGGCTTTACACAGAGCACGGAGCCCAACATAGGGCTCCACAGGGCAAAGCCCAAAGCAGGCTTTGCACAGTCAGCACAGAGCTGGACGTGGGGTTCTATCTCACAGAACCATGAAATCATGACCTGAGCCGAAATCAAGAGTCAGATGTCCAACAGACTGAGCCACCCTGGCGCCCCCTTACTATCATTATTCTTAGAGCCATTACTATTATATTAGTTATTATAATCTAATGATTTTGTTTCATGAATGCCAAATAATTAAACTTCTTAACGATCGCAATTGTTGCTGTATACTTCACAGACTAATGGCTGCAACATCCCTACCAATCTCTCCCATCCCACCCTCTCCTAAGGGCATCATTTTCTCGACTAATTGAGATGATTGCTCTGAACGACTTCCTTTGAGTTATAGGTTAGATAAAAATCGGTCCAATAAAATTTTCCTAAGCCCTTCTTTTATTTTGGATACACATTTTTTAAGGGCTGTTTGCTGTTTTCTGTCATTTTAGACAATGTGAGTATATACAACCGCTTGGGTTTGGGATTGTCCCCCCTTACTAAGTATATTTGATGGAGACTTCCAAAGATAATTTAACTTTTTACTGGCTTGGGGTGTTTGTTATTTTTCCACACAAGTCACCTCGAAAGAGTGCCACTCTTTCATGAAGTAAGCTCTCACGCAGTCAAGGTGGAATTTGTACATCTCTCTCTCTTTCCCCTCTGACTCCCCACTCCCCCCCCCCCCCCCCACCATACACCTTGGGCTACACAACGGGGTCAGAAGGCCGCCCGTCACTGAGTTTAATTTTTTCCAGTCCACCTAGGCAGTTGAAGTATTTCCTCAAGGAAGTTTTCATTTAGTTGATGGCCTGAAGGGTTAAGAAAACAGAAACGCATAGTATTACTGAGTTGTTGTTATGAATGTTTCCAAGGAAACCATACCAGGAATGTTTAAGTGTCTTGTTTCTCCCCAACCCACAGGAGTGTAGCTTGTTTGAGGTTTTGATGTCCTCTTAATTCCTGCCGTAGCTGCTCTGTGGTAGGGCTTCCAGTGGCGCAGGAATCCATGGCTGGAAGAGATGACGGCTCACCGGCCCACCACGTCCTCACTGATCCATCTTCCTCCTGAGGAGGTTAAGGGCGGTTCGGAATCAAAGAGAGGTTGATTTTACGTTTCATTTTTAAAAATTCCTTTAATTTTTTAAATGCTCAATATAGATTAGTTTTCTCCAACATGCACATTGGCAGACCATCTGAATATTTCATCAAAAATAAATAATAAATGAATTTGGGCTGCAGAGATCATTAGGAGAGAGAATGTACATGATAGATCATATCATGCTGTTTTACGAGGTGTTTTAAGGGGCACGGGAGGGGGGAGGGACCTACAGTTCTGTGATTTCCTCTGCTGTAAGTGGCTATAAATAATGTTTAAAGTTATTTCATTTTTCTTGAAATTTTATGCATCCAAATAAAAATGAAATAAGGAAGAATCTGAAAATAATATCCAAAAGTTGTAACTTGATTGAACATGACTTAAAATATTTTCATAATTAGATTCCACAAGGCAGTACATCCTTTCAACATGTTTCCCCAAATGACGTGAAGCCAAAGGCAACCCAAATAATTTTCAAAGTGAATAGGGACAGAAAAATCTCTTCTCTCTCTCTCTCTCTCTCTCTCACTTTGTCTCTCTCCATTTCACAGAAAACATGCATATGTATTTGTGCACAATAGTTTTTTTTATATACCCAAGCACCTAAAATTATCCAAACATACCCAGATAGGTGAATACTTGTATTTTTAATGAGAAACCACAATTAACCAAGCGATATCACACACACTTTATTTAAAATTTTATTTATTAATTTAAGGAATCTCTACACCTATCTTGGGGCTCGAACTCATGACCCTGAGATCAAGAGTTGCACGCTCTTCTGACTGAGCCTACCTGGCACCCCTATCATTCACACTTCTACTATTATTAAATATGTGCAAAGATAAGTGAAGCAAATTAAAAATAATACTTCAACCTCTATACTGAATAAGAAGTATGACAATATTTAATTCCAAATGTATAACTATAATTATATATTTTATCCTATTTTATTTTCATATGAGTTGTTTTGTATTGCATATATATATATGTATTATATAATATGTAAGACACATTTTAAATATACAAATGTGCAATTACTTTTTCTCCCACTAAATATCTATGTAGTAGGTTTGGTTTATAATTTGCCATATTCTTCGTTATTCAAGGCCTGGTAAAAATTGCTGAAAGAACACAAAATTTTTTAATTTCACCGTTTGTTGTGGATTTATCTGAGGCACTGTGGCCAAAATATCCAGTTATTATTATCTCTTAGTAGACACTGGCAGCTTCCAATCATAAGAGGTAGTGAGCATTATGGGATTCCCACTTATTTATATCTACTCCGTTCCTAAAAAGTATTGGATAAAAAGTTACATTTTTGTGATTTTTAATTAGAAAAGTAATGTGCTCCCAACCCACCTGGAATCTCTGACAAATTCCGCTAAACACTATTAAACACAAATATGAACGCTCCACAGATGATAGTTGCTTAAATGACCAATTCTGCTATTGTTTAACACAATGAACCCAGCAGGTAGGTTCCATGAACAGTACATACTGATGATGGGCGAAACATGATAGTAATTCTATTTCCTCGGCACCGCAAATGGAACCACATGTAAGTGAATAAGAGACAATAGGCAAAACTGTTAGAAAGAGGAGAGTCTGTGTTGTATGAATGGTGGACTGGGTGCCTGGATTCCCCACACAAGATTTACACAAGCACAGAATAGTTTATTAAGGACAGTACACTTTCAAGATGGAGTGTCAGGCCCAGAGGCAGCAATTGCCCTGAGGCCACAGGGGTCCTTTCTTTTTATGTGAGCAGGGTCTTGGGTCATGGACAGGTTGGTCTCTAATGGAGGTCGCTTCCCATCTTTTGGGGGATTCCTCCCACAGGCTGGGACGGGGAGTTTTTGACCTTACAAGGTTTGTACAAGAACCACCTAAACCACTGTGCTGCCTTCCTCCAAGGGGGCGGGGGTTAAAACCACAATGCAACTGCATTATAATGAGCCTAAGGGTTACCCTAGGCCAGAAGTAGAAGAGAGGGCTTTGTTCTGCACCTGTGGCTCTTGGTCTGTTAGCCCCTGGGTCTTGGAGGCCACAAAGTCAGAATGTTGTACCCCGAAGCTTCTACCCTATAACCTATTTATCACCAACTCGGCCTCCAGTTCATGTCTAACTACTCTGTCAATGCCTACTGTATCTAAACCTGTATATTGAACGCCAAAGTAAAATAAACAATGCTAAGGAAATAAGCAAGAAGTTTTTTGAAATATCTTTTGCCTTTTTCTAAAACAAATTTTATGCGGGTTGAAATGAGGCAAACTGACCCCAAGGACCACCACATCAGTCCTTTCTCCACTTTTTTGAAATTGCTGGAATGAGGTGCAGTGAAAGGCGACGTCCCTTGGATCAGTTTCCCGTGAAAGCAGACTCCAAGACGAGGACTTGGGCCCAGGTGGTTCCTTTGGAGCCGATCCCAGGAAGTAGAAGTAGGGAAGCAGGGAAAATGAAACAAGGAAGGAAGCCCACGTCAAGAATGTGCAATCACAGTCACCGCCGTGGGCAAAATGGTTTACTTCTCCAGAGAAGCTTGCAGAAATGATCTGACCAAAAGAAAAAACAAAAGAAAAGAAAAAGGGATGAAAGATTTTCTCCACCACCTGTCAGGTTTTCTTGGTTGAGGACGGGCTAAGCTCGGGCTCTTTGCCTCTCTGCTTTTCCAGGCTGCAGGCCCGCAGTGGGGCCCAGGGGCTCTTGCAGCTTCCAAGAAGCTCCTGGGCATTAAACCAAAAAGATAAGACTGTGAAATGCTGTGAACACAAGCATCTGAATCACTGGCCACTGTCTGGGCAGCCACAGCTGAGATGAAATGGAACTCAGGGTACAGAGGGAGAGTGTCTGAGGCGCGGCCTACCACCACATTCTGGCAGAGTTTGCACTCAGATTACACTGTTCTCCGAACAGTCATGCCCTCTCATTCAAGGCATGCGTTTCACTTCAGAGGACTTTACGTTTGCAAGCACAAGCATTCGACAGCACTAAGATCTAAGTTTTTGGAAGGTGGTAGCTTTCAATCAGTGGTGAAGAAAAGGGTCTCCCTTGAGTTTATGGAAAAGCTCAGACAGCTCAGTCTCAAAATTCCCTAAAATGGTTTCATTTCTCTAATATTTCCTTCAACCCCAGTGAATTCAGAAATAATTGTGTTATATATATGATAAAAAGAGAAATGTGTTTTTCAGTGAAGTTAACAATATTTTTATAGCTTTATATTTTTAGTGGCTTTTTGAAATTTAGGAAGCATTTAACAAAATTTCCAAGCTGGTTATAACTAGGCATCCCGATTAAAAAAATGAACCTTTTACTGGAAAAAAGATTGTTCTCCTACTGGGCCCTTGCTATTAGGCTATATTTTAAAACCCTTTCTTTTCTTTAGTTAGGTGCGCATGTCTTATAGATCCTTAGCCTGTGACTTTTTCTTATCAGTCCAAAGTTAAACTTTTCTCAAAGATAGGAGGTGCTATAAAAATATATTGGTTTTAAAGCATTTTTAAATGTTTATATATGTAATTTTTGAGAGAGAGAGAGAAAGAGAGAGAGAGAGAGAGAGAGAGAGAGAGAATACCAAGCAGGCTCCACACTGTTAGCACACAGCCTGACTTGGGGCTCAAATGCGTGAACCATGAGATCATGACCTGAGTGGAAATCAAGAGTTGGGACACTTAACCAACTGAGACACCCAGGTTCCCATAAAACATTTTTATTTATATAATTTTTAGTTTCAAGCAGACTTAGTGTCATCCTCCCTTTTTTGTTATAAATCACCAAACCATATACAATTACAATCTCAAAAACTAAATCACTAAATATACCATGATTTTTTGTATGTGTATACACACACACACACACACACACACACACATATATATATATGTAAGGTGGCCTATCTATCTGTCATGACCCTGAGGTCTCTAAACATTAAATATTTAAATCTTTTAATATTTATTTACTTTCAAGACAGAGAGAGCAGGGGAGGGGCAGAGAGAGAGAGGGAGACACAGAATCTGAAGCAGGCTCTAGGCTCTGAGCTATCAGCACAGAGCCTGACATAGGACTTGAACCCATGAACCGTTAGATCAGGACCTGAGCTGAAGTTGGACACTTAACTGACTGAGCCTCCCAGAGGTCCCTAAACATTATTTTCAATTCAATACATTTTAATACATTAGTAACACTGTAAGCATTTTCATTTTTAAGGTGACAAATCTCTTATTGGTGAAACAGATATTTCCTTACAACCTAAGACATGACTACTAATAGTTCCAGGAATTTATATTTCAGCATCTAAGAGCCTAAATTTATGATACAGTTGTTCTAATGATTATACCTGCTAGCCCTTCATAATTAGGTTCAACCTGGAGAGATTTACTGTCACTTATGTTCATGATAGTACATAAAATCAAATATGGAAAGTAAAATAAGTTCACTAAAGTGGAATTTTACTGTGAAGGAAATTTTGGTGCATTTCATTTAACACTGGCTGCTATTTCTGGAATCTCCAGCTCAGGACTCAGACTGGAGTGGTAATGTTTTGAGGGCATGTTCCATTGTACCGGGGCAATCTGATGTGTTCTGATTACCTTCAAATGTTGGGGGACACATGAAAACATGTGAAGCCTTGCCACACAGATGGTTTTATATTTATATGAAGAATAATGGGATCTGGCGACTAAGTGGCTCAGTCGGTTAAGTACCCAACTTCGGCTCAGGTCATGATCTCACAGCTCATGAGTTCAAGTCCTGCGTTGGGCTCTGTGCTGACAGCTCGGAGCCTGCAGCCTGCTTCAGATTCTGTGTGTCCTTCTACCTCTCTGTCCCTCCCTCACTTGTGCTCTCTCTCAAAAATAAAGCAATAGACTTAAAAAAATAATTTAAAAAAAGAATGGGATTTATTTTTTCTCATTTTCCCAATTGTCAAGTATTTTATTTTTATAATAATAGCTCCAATTTTCCCAAAGTGCTTCTGTTGGGGAGATTAAAGCCAACATCAACTGAGGAGTGAAGGTTGGGTCTTAAGTTTGGTTTCACAGGAACCTGCAAAGACTTCTCCCCATGTTTCTCCCTCACCAAAGGTTCTTAATGAAGCTTTGGTGTGTGAAATGGGCAACTAAGGATTTCATATTAATTGTGGAAGTCTTGTCTTCACAGAGGCACCAAATTCCCATCTGGTCAGGATGGGTTCTTCATAGACAACTTAAGGCATGATGCCCAGGGAGCTTTAAGAAATACTGTAATTAACATCCTAGCATAAAACCTATGGGTTTATCTACACTAGCTAGATAAGTCTGTGAAGGTTCGAGAAGAACTGATTATGTCATGGAGGTGAGTATATGTAGGAAAAGTAATTTTAGAGTTGAATTCATATAGAATAACATTTCCTGGTGTCACAGGTTAAGGAAAGTACTTTTCCATCCATTAAAGTAAATCTTAACATGTCATTATGTATGCGATGGTCACAGTCATGCTTTGACCTATGCTAATAATCATATCCATTTCTTTGTGTGTCATGTAAAAGACTATTTTATTTACAAAACAGCACAGCGTTTGTTTTATTGCTGAAGCTTTAGCCGATTTGTCCAAATAACAAACTTTTGACATCTTTGAGACTCTTAAGAAATTTCATACAAACTTATATCATTGTTTCCTGGTGTTTAACTTCATATAAAAGCAGTTCAGCCTTCTTAAGAATGGTAAAATTTTAATATCTAAAAGAAGAAGGATGGGCCCTTCTGGACATGGGTCCAATACCTTGGTGGTGGTCCAAAATATGAAAACATACCGAAAGCATGTCAATTTCACCATGTATATAAATTTGGGGAGTGGTGATGATCTACATTTTGAGTCTGTTGCAGGCAGTGCCATTAAAAGTAGCCATTTTGTCAAGCAATCTAACTTCTTAATACCAGAAATTGTGGTGCTGACAAACAGAAGCCTGGTGAACGTGTCTTACAAAGAAAACTGTCGTATTAGATATCCAACATATTCTTCGAAACGTTGTCAAGCTGGGGTCTTTCCACAGACACAAACGCTTTACTCTCTGTGTTTTGTTCTCATAGCTAGCTGCTTCCTTCTCAACCAAAAAAATCTCAAGTTACCTGAAACTTAGTTCCTATCTCTGTTTCTCTGTGCTTTCCACACGGGCAAATGTTATTTTCAACTACCCATACTATGACCATAATGTCAGCCATGCCCGGGTAGAAGCCTTGCTGCCTCAGGCTGTTGGAAGACTCTTTAAACAAAACAGATGAATTGAATGGTAAGTCACGGGAAAAAATGTGCCTTACAGCTATAGAATGGTCTTTGAGTTGGTAAGACAGGAGATGTCACTAACCACTACTGAATTTATGTTTTGTAGCTTAAGGGAGTAGCAGTTGGAAAATAATGGAAACTTAAAAAGTGGGCATGAGGCCAGTTACCAGAATTCAGTAAGTAGCTTCTACATGAAGCCGTATGCAGTTCGTAGCTTATACATAGCTCACACAACATAACACATCCTCTTCTGTGTTAATATTTATTTATTCATCCTTTCAGCAAATATTTACTGAATATCTGCTGTGTGTCAGGCACCATTCAAAGTGCTGAGGATACAAAAATGAATATACTCAGCAAAGTTCCGCTTCTCAAGGAGCATACCTTCTGGTGAATTCAGGCACACAGTAGGTGGGTAAGTGAATAAATAACCAGATATTTGTAGTCTGTGACAAGTGCCATGACAAAAATAATAGGGTTATTCTAAGAGTTAGCAACATGAGAGGTGTTAGAGAATGCTTCTCTTAAAAGGTGGCATTTTGTGGTAAGACTTGAACGCCAAGAAGGTGCCAGCCAGATAAAGATCCAAGAGAAAAGCTTTCTGGAAGAGCCAGCAACAAATGCAAAGAGAAGAGGCAAGCAAATCTTTACCACATTTCACAAAGAAGAGTTAGGGCAGGGGGGCTGGGATGTGGTGAGCAGGGGGGAGGGGGTGGGAGATGAGGTAGGCTGTATGCTGTCCGGCCTGGCCTTGCAGGGTGTAGTCAGGGGTTCGGATATTATTCTAGGTGCAGTGGAAAGCCTTTGATGATTTGTAAGCTGAGGGTAGGGAAGCCGAGTGCCAAGACTGGGCTGAGATTTCAAAAATATTGCCCTGGCTTTTGTGTAGAGAGTGACTTAGGAGGGGAGAAATAACTGGAAGCAGGGAGAAGAGAAGGGTTCAGGAATACTAGCAGCAAAGATATAGAGACACAGACATTTGGCAAGGTGTTCTGACTTGCTGAAGCATGGCTTTGGAGGGAGAGGAAGAAAGGACCTCATATGTCCTCCTCCTTGGCTCATCCTGGGCAGTAACATTCACTGCAGAGAAGAACGTGTTTGCTCAGTGATCAGAGAAAAGTTTAAAAGCCATCTGCGCATAGCAAAGCCCAAATCCCAGAGACAACCTGAAATGCGGTACTTTAAAACACTCTCTCTACACCTAAGTCCTTATTTAGTGATGTTTTGATTTCTTATTCAGGGAGAAGGAAAAAGAATGCTCTGAAGGGGGGGGGGGAAAGCCCAAAGAATGTGTTGAGGTAGCAGTAGGTTCCAAGTTGTTTAAATAAAGCAACACATACACTATGCTTGTGTTAGTTTCCCAGAGCCACCATAATAAATTACCACGAACTTGGTGGCTTAAAACAACAGAAATGTATGCTCTCACACTTCTGGAGGCCAGAAGTCTGGAATCCCCGTGATTCCCTTAGAACTCGTTTGCAGAACAGATCCTGCTTTTATACTTTGGCTGTGCTCCAGGGAGAGCATAATGGGAAGATCACCTCCTTGATCTTACAGAAAACGTCTAAGCATCTCTCTCCTCACTCATGGGGAATTGTGTCTCCAAATAAACCCATGGGACAACCCAGTTGCAAAAAGAGTGCCTCTTGGATCTTAATGTGAAATATATCTAGCCTTCTTCTTGGAAGAAGGTAGGTAGGGGCCATGGTGGGAGAAAGAACAGAATTCCCTGAAATGGGCAGTGCTCTGTCAGCTTGGCTAAAATGAAGTACCTCGTTTTCCATCAAACTGTACTTTCGGTGTTGCTTTGGACATATTTTGTAGAGGTGATTAAACTCCATAATCAGCTAACTTACGAGAAGAAAATTCTCATAAATAATCTTCGTGGGCCTGAGTCAAGCAGTTAAAAGCACTTGAGAGTCGAGCTGAGGTGTCCCCGAAGAGGAAGAACATTCTGCCTGTGGACAGGGGCTTCTGCTCATGCCTGTGAGTTCCAGACCACTCTTCCTGACCACCTGCCCTACAGACTTCTGACTTTCTAGCCACCCCTACGCCCCCATGGCGTAACTGGGTACGCCATGCCTCGCAATAAATCTCCTACTGTGTGTAAAACCTACTGGCTCTGTTTCTCTGATTCAACCCTGATTTGTACCTTACCTATCTGGAATTCACAGCACAATCCAAAAATTTAAACTGGCTTTTGAGGATATTAAGCTTCCACTGGCATTACTCAGAATCAGTCTGGATTCTCCTTCTCCCCCAGTCTGTGCCTCTAGCAGAAAAAGTCGTATTTTTTTTTTCCATTCTTCAGTGTGTTCTTTGATTCTGGAAGCAGTAATGGTCTCCATCCATCCAGACCCAGGCATCCACTGCACAGCTGCTGTCTATTTACCCCATACTCTGGTGAACACTGCTATTAGGCACCCTGGCCCAGTTCTGAACCATTTTGAAGGCTCTATCCGTGCCAAACAGGAACTGAGGGCTTGCTGAACACCGAGGCCTCTTTCTATCAGCCATGCTGCCCTGCCAAGTTTACTTTGATACAGCAATGCCCCAAATATGTGTGGAGAGCCACTCTCAAGATAATTTCCCCTGAGACCCCAAACCATAGGAAGAAGAAAAACCCTACAGGCCCTGCAATCCCTCCATCCCTACATCTCCACCCGTCCCCAACTTGTCTGGATTTTTCTAAAGCCACTACCTTCTTTGCATCTGGCCTTAATAAGCACCTAAGATGTAAGGATGGGGGGTGGCGGGTAGAACCTCCTGCTTCTTTCATCGTTTCCCTTTTTCCTGCCAATCCCCAAGGACTGGAAAGAATGGGCTCCCCCCTGTCGCTCTTCCTGTCTGGAACTCCTTTAAGTAAGGTCTCTGGTCTAGTTAGTTAAGTTCGATATCATCTCTCATCCAAACTGGCCTGGGAGCCTATTTTCCTACCAAGAGTCTTACCCACCCTCTCAGACTCTCGAGTGATAATCCACAAGGGTCACTCTGGGAAGCAGAAGGATCTAGGTGTTCAGTAATTTAACAGGAGAATTAAAAATGCATCCATGTAGTATTAGAACATTATCCCCATTGCTTCCTGAGGTCCACATAGATTTTGACGTATGAAATCTTCCACTGTCAATGTATTAGCCCTCCATCCAAGTAGAGGAAAGGTTAGCCTCCCCAGCAGCCACATCAGAACATGAGCCCCCCACACAAGCAGTGATATTTAAGGGAATAAAGATTAGGAAAATCTTCAGAGATAACCTATTTTTTCATGTGACAAGGAAGCGATAAATAGTTTCACATTTACTCTTTTGATGTAGTCTTCAAATAAAGTTGTACACAGAGCCCGAGATGTGCAGGAATTAGATTGAGAGATGTCCATCATTGCCATGATCAAATACTCTTAAGTGTTGCACACTGTAAGTTGATATATTTTTTTTAATAATCCTGAGATTTATCTTTGTGGCTGAACCCACACATTGAATTATACATGATAAGAGTGTTGAAGTGTGTTTTAGGCATACTACAATTTTGCAACTCTTTTGTCACATTTATGAATATACTTAGAACCTCGAAACCTGCAAGTGGCTCAAGCTTTCCTGGAACTCAGAGAGGCTCTATTATCAGGAACCTTCAGACTATAAAGACGAATCAGTGGCTTTGTCCTGAAATCCAGACCTTTTATCCTTGACTTAGTACAATGTTTTAGACTCTAAATCATCAGGACTATGGCTGTAGAGTTATCTCTCTATTCTAAAAGGTGGTAGGCACATATCAGGTTAGTATATATATATATATATATATACACACACACACACACACACACACACACACAAACAACCCACTTGCATGATTGTTAAAAAAGAAAAAACCTTAAAGAGTTCTACTGAGATAAAATACTTATACCATAAAATTTAATCATTTTAAGGGTTCAGTGTTTCTTGGTATATTTACAGAGTTGCATGGCGATTACTACAATTTTATTCTAGAATGTTTCCATCACTCTAAAAAGAAATGTTTATAATCACTATTGGTTCCCACCTCAACTCAAAGCAAGCACTAATCCAGTTTCTGTGTCTGTACATTTGCCGATTTGGGACATTTCATATAAAGGGAAATATATATATATATTTATTTAATATATATTATATTTATTAAATATATATTATATTATATCTATATTATTTATAATATATTATATTATGTATAATATATTATATTGTATTTAATTATGTATTATATACAATATATTATATATAATTATATCATTATATATATAATATATTATATTATATAATTATATCATTATATATATAATATATTATATTTAATATATACATATAGTAAAATATTAGGTTCATTTCCTCCATACAGGATTTGCCTGAAACAACACTGAACAGTGCATTTTAAATAATAAAAAAGAGGCACTTTTTTTCTAGTTATGCAAATGTGATTTGAAAATCAGAAGAACATTAAGTTTATATTTTTTAACTTTATTTATTTGTTTTGAGGGGTGGGGATAGGGGGAGAGATTCCCCAGCAGGTTCCACACTGTCAGCACAGAGTCCTACGTGGAGCTCAAACCCACAAACCACGAGATCATGACTTGAGCCAAAATCAAGAGTCAGATGCTTCACCAACTGAGCCACCGAGGCTCCACAGGATAGCATTCAGTTTAAAAGAAACTGCATTAGGTACCCCTAGGTGGCCTTAAATTCATTTTCTATCCTAAGTTCCTGCTTGATTCTGAAGAATCTAAAAAGTCTTACGAGGTGCACGGGTGAACATCTGACTCTTGATTTCAGTTCAGGTCATGATCCCAGGGTCATGGGATCAATCCCTACATTGGGCTCCATGCTGAGCACAGAGCCTGCTTAAGATGCTCTCTCTTTCCCTCTGTCCCTCCCCTGATTGCCCAAGCATTCTGTCTCTCTCTAAAATTAAAAAAAAGAAAAGAAAATAAAAAAAATGTTCTAGATGTCAGATCTTTCTTTCCTGAAAAAGAAATAATAAGATAGTTTAAAACTCTAAAGACAGATATGACAACAAGAGCATAAATGATAAAAGAAAAACAATTGATGAATTGAATTTAATAAAAATTAATAAAATATTTGTACTTCCAAAGACACTATCAAGACAAAACAAGACGACCTGCAGGTTGGAAGAAATGTTCTCAAATCATATTTCCAATAAGGGACTTGTATCAACAACACAAAAAGAACTTTTGTAAGTCAATAATAAAAAGTATCTAACCCAAGTGAAAAACAGGCAAAGGATTTGAATGGATATTTTTTCCTAAAAAGATACACAAATGGCCAATAAGCACACCTAAAGATGCACATCATCATTGATCATCAGAAATCCCAAATCAAGACTATGCTGAGATACCCACCAGAATGGCTACGATGAAAAAGACAAACAGTAACAAGTGTTGGTGAGGATTTGAAGCAACTGAAACCTTCATACATTGTTGGTAGGAATATAAAATGGCACAGCTACTTTGGAAAACATTTGGGAAATTTCTTAAAAATATAAACATGGACTTAACAATATGATTCCACAATCCCACTCATAGGCATCTACCAAAAAGAGAAGAAAGCATATGTCCACATAGAAACTTGTACTTGACTGCTCATAATAGCATTATTCACAGTAGCCCAGACAGGGAAACAGCCCAACTGTTCATCACCTGATGAATGGGGAAACAAAGTATGATATATCCATATAATGCAATACTATTTGGCATTAAATAGGTACAGTACTGATGGACCTCAAAAACATGCACCGTGAAAGCAGCCAAACACACACACACACACACACACACACAGGCACAGGCACACACACACACACACACACACACACACACACACACACACTGTATGATTCCATTTATATGAAATGTCCCAAACCAGCAAATGTACAGACACAGAAACTGTATTAGTGTTTGCTTTGAGTTGAGGTGGGAACCGATAGTGATTATAAACATTTCTTTTTAGAGTGATGGAAACATTCTAGAATAAAATTGTAGTAATCACCGTGCAACTCTGTAAATATACTAAGAACCACTGAACCCTTAAAATGATTAAATTTTATGGTATAAATATTTTATCTCAGTAGAACTCTTTATAAAGTTTTTTTTAACAATCATGCAAGTGGGTTGTTTGTAAGAACAAACAAGAACGTTCATGTTTTAAGTATGTAACAACTAACTCACAATATATCATTTCCTTAAACAACAATCTTTCTTATTTTGGCAATCAGGCGGAGCTTAATAATTGTCTTGAACTAAATATTGCATGCTATGCAAAAGTTTGAAGGCTCAAAATCCACCATAGCACTGAATTTAGGTACCCAAGTAAACTTGAAATGCAAAAATGATACTTGAATGATGCAAGACATGTTGATTAATGCTTCAGGTTTGTCAGTAGGTGTGACTTTGACCACACAAATTCAGCCATCTGTAATTAAAAAAAAAATTTAATGTTTTATTTATTTTAGAGAGAGAGAGAGAGAGAGAGAGAGAGAGAGAACAAGTGGGGGAGGGGCAGAGAGAGAGAGAATGTGAAGCAAGTTCCAGGCTCTGAGCTATCAGAACAGAGCCTGATGCGGGGCTCAAACTTGTGAACCGCAGAGGACATTACCTGAGCCGAAGTTGGAGGCTTAGCTGACTGAGCCACCCAGGTGCCCCAGCCATCTGTAATTTTTAACCAAAATAACTTAAAAATGACAACTATTTCTCATAAGGAGTTTTCAATAGAATTCAGCAAGAACTCACTTGCTTCTCAGACTATTTATTATGGACAGGAGTTATATAGAAAAGTGCTGCCCAAAGCGTATGTGCGTGAGTGTGTGCGTACACACACACACACACACACACACACACACACACACATCCCACGGCCATAGAAGCCAAACAAGTTTTCTCCAACTTGTCAGGATGCTGTAGGTAGGTCTGGTAGAGAAAAGAACAGCCTAGCAAACGAAGATCAGGGGAGATGCATCGTGCAGTGTAAAGCTTTCAATGCCTGGCGTATTTCCCCCCTTTCTTTCGGACAGAAGCTTTGCAGAACAACAAAAAGCATGGCTTCTGACGAGTCTCCTTTTCTCTCCGCCGGGGATGCGTTTAGATGACAAGAAATGGTAATTCTAGTTGCGGCTATAGGATGCCTTCCCGCTGCCTGGGGGGAAAAAAAATGTGTCCAGCACCTTTAACTAGTTCCTCTTGATACAATCCCCACTAACCTTTGAAGACTTCCCCTACTAACCTTTTCCAGAGACCCCCCCCCCCACCCTGGCTAGTCATAGCTGGTGGCCTCCCCTCTTCGGGGCTGAGGTTCCCGACAGAAACGTGCAGCCTAAACTGAGATCCTCTGCTCTGTGATAAACAAAGGTGCCACCTGCTTTTAGTATTCAGGCTGCGAACTCCAGACGTCCCTAAGCTCACAAGTCTCCTGGCGGAGTCCACATGTCCTCATCACATACAGGCGTCTGCAGTCATGCTCCCCTGCCCTGCTAGTGCCTAAAATACCACTTCTTTCCTCTCCGGGGACCAGGGGAGCCGGGCGGGGAGAGCTGGGCTCCTGCCTCTGCACCCAACACGCGGCTCAGCTTGGCTCCCCAGGCACAGACACTGTAACAATGTGCTGTGTTGGCTCCAACGACTTGTTTGCTTAATTCCTCAGAGTTCAGTGAGGTCATTTTGTCATCTTCCTTGTGTTTTCTGGATTTTCCAAAGAATCGCCAGCTTCCAACAACACCCTCTTTCTCCCCATTGGAAATGGAAACACGTCCCCGGCAGGAATTTTCCACTGAGCGGATCCAGCTTCCCTGGCTGGGGCCTCCGCGCAGCCTGTGTGCTGTATTTCTTTCCACAGCAGTTTGACGTTTGTGAGTCGGCACACTGAGTCGTATTCAGTCACCCTAAGTCTCCCCCTTGCTACATTTTTTTTTTTAAATAATGCATACTTCCAAGCAATTTCAGGAAGGGAGCAAAGGCTTTCAAGCAACATTATGTTTAATTAGTTCTGTCACTGTCACAGAATCGGAGTCCCTCGGAGTCGCCCTCCCCCCTCCATAACCTCCCCCATTTCCTAGTCCCCTTCCCTCTCCCGGGAAACACCTTGAGGACAAACCTCACGGTCCATATACTCCGCCTGTGATTGCTTGCCTTTGCAAATTATTCCCTTTGAATAATATTTACAAACTCAACGTCACCGCCTGACACGATGATAAGAGGGGACACAGATTGCTTATCATCTCAGCTGTAAACAAGAAAGGGGGACACGCGCCGGGAAACGTGTTCACCGCCGGCGCTGGGTCGCACTCCCCGCCGCCCCGACACTGCGGCGGGCGGCGGGAGACCCCGCGCGCTCCCGGGGCGCCCGCGGGGCGATCCCAAGTCCCAGGCGGGGGGAGGGAGAAGGAGGAATTGGGGGGCGGGTCACAGAAAGGCTGCAGTCAGAGGAAAACAATGCGTGCCTTCCAGATAGCAAAGGCAGCACACGCAAACTCAGATGCCTGCAGAATCCGGCTCCCGGCGGGCGAGGCAGAGGGAGTGTGGGCTTGCAGGGGCGGGAGGGGCGGGCGGGGCCTCCCCCGTCTGGCCGGGTGGTAGCGTCGCAGACTGCGGGGGCCCAGGGGGTCACTCCTGCCCAGTGGAGGGGGCTCCAAAGGAACCGCGACTCTGCAGAGGGGGAGGGAGGGAGGAAGAGGGGGATTTGTTCAAGCTGGGGGGGGGGGGGGCCTCTAGGGGGAACAGAAAGAGAAGAAAAAGAAGAAATAGATTGATGCTTCGCAGGACACCTAGGGTATTTCTTTCAGGGGGTATTACTTCCACTTTTAGGCAGGAACAAGAGCTGGGAGGAAGACAGCAGCACGGGCTGACAGCTCGGAGGTGATCAAAGGGGAGATCCTGAATGGTCTGCTCTGCCAGCCATTTATTAGAAAGAGGGGTGCTCCCAGGCCACTGGAGGCGGGAGAGAGGAGATTAGCATCAAATAAAAAGAGATCGGCCTCACTCCCTTTATTCAGGGTATATACGCACTATGTATGCAACATGCAATATATATACTTATACATATGTACAACATCTACAATAGAAATGCTACTTACTGCAAGACCCAGTCCTTCCCATAGAGAAAATAGCCAGCCCCCCCCCCTTGCATGTAAAGAAAGGAAATTCCACCCTCCATTTCCAAATCTTGCAACCTCTGCTTTCTCCGCGCTGTAGTATCACACGGTGGATGGTCCACTGGAGGACGTTTTTGTTTTTTGTTTTGTTGGCTTGTTTGTTCGTTGTTTTTGTTTTTGCTTTGCAGAGACCTCCCCCTTGGCGGGGAACATAGCGCGAAGAACTTTGCGGGAGGCTAATTAACCTAGGAAGTACAGTTTAAAGCACTCCTGGGATTTGAGTAGAACTTCCCTTTCCAGGGATAATAGTATGACGTGTTAAAATGCAGTGCAGCGGCGCAAGCGGATCTTGTGACGTCAAAATGATGACCCGGAGCAGGTTAGGGACTAAAAGTGGGAAGGACCACAAGTGCTTGATTAGCATTAACACGACTATGGGTCTCACAACAAACACAGGAGAATGGTAGGCGTCTGCCCAGTGTATAAAGTGCACTCTTTTCAGTTAGGGAAATATGATCTTTATACCTAGAGGTGCACTTGAAGCTATTTAAGGGGCCTGAATGGAATGGGAAATACCTTCGCACGTAATAAGGATTTTATTTTGCCTGAGAATTAGACACACACACACACACACACACACACACACACACCAAACTATCAACTTTTATCACCTAAAGCTTTACAGGGAAAACAAAGAAGCAAACTGATTTGTACCCAAATTCACATTTTGAAATATGCAATGCTAAATCCTTTACTTAATCACAAAGTGGTTACCTTTTAATGCATTCTTTTACCATCGTACTGGAATTCAATCAGAAATAAGCATAGCAGAGCAGTTCACGTTTGTTCTTTCCCTCTTTTAGTACAGTAATAATCAAGGTGTGTTTTTTTTTTCCTTTAAGCGTTCGTGAACTTTATAGTTTTTCTCCAATATTAGGAAAAATTTAATCTGTGTTGTTTATTCTTTCAGTTATACAAGCATATGTTTTTGTTGCAAAAAGTTTACATAATACAGTGCTATACAGATTCAACAATGAAAATTTCCCACGAACACCCCCTTCTGCAAATTATTTCCTTCTCCAGAAGTAGTTGCTGTTTCCATCCAGACCTTGTCAAATATTTTTTTTAATTTTTTTTACGTTTATTTATTTTTGAGAGAGAGACAGAGCATGAACGGGAGAGGGTCAGAGAGAGAGGGAGACACAGAATCTGAAACAGGCTCCAGGCTCTGAGCTGTCAGCACAGAGCCCGATGCGGGGCTCGAACTCACGGACTGCGAGATCATGACCTGAGCCGAAGTCATGATCTCAGTCACTGTCTCAATCATTGCTTATTATCATTAAAAAAGCAGTCTCAATCACTGCTTATTATCATTAAAAAACAACAAAAAAAGCAAGTTTTGTCAAGATCTTAAACAAATATAATGTCACATGGATTCCTCACTGGCCTTTCTCTATTACTGCTGAGGTAGAATGACTCTTAAATTTATCGGCCACTGGTAGTGTTTCCTGGGACTTGTCTGTTCAGACCCCTTGCCCCATTCCTCTGTGGATCTTTTTCTTTTTTATTTCTAAAAATTCTTTATGAAGAGAGCCTTTGCTTCTTTTATGCAGTGTAAACATTTCTCCAAGATTGTTGTTTATCTTTTAACTTTGCTAATAGAGACATCATCGCAGAAACATGAAGTTCTATGTACCAAATCTGTCAGCAATTTCTTTTATGGACTACAGGTTGTGTCCTGATTAAAACAGAATAAAGAACATATACCTATATTTTGTATTCCAGATGGCAGATTAACTCTCTAAAATCGCTTCTGTTTCTTCAGGACATTAAATTAAGTGTATACCGTATCAACGAATCAATAGGGTTCTGCATTCACTTGTTCCCTATACCAAAGCACGGGGTACATCTTTCAGTGTGCTTAAACTAAGATCTTGCCTGTGGATGCACTCAAAAAGGTCTGTGGGTTGAATGCAGGGAAAGAAAAAGTATCAAGAATTCTTAACTAAATAAAAGTTGTCGGAGCCTCCTTGAGCTTTTGGGAAAGTTCTTGTCAGCTTTACTACTGTCTGCAGTCCGACGTCAGAATATCACATTCTTTGTCATGAATCATGTGATCATGACTTGACTTAAACCTACTTTTTTTTAGGTTTATTTATTTATTTTGAGAGAGAGGGAGCACGCGCATGAGCAGGGAAAGGGCAGAGAGAGAGGGAGAGAGAGAGAATCCCAAGCAGGCTCCACACTGTCAACACAGAGCCCTACACAGGGCTTGAACTCACAAACCACAAGATCATGACCTGAACCAAAAGAGTGGGATGCTTAACCAACTGAGCCACCCAGGCACCCCTCAACCTACCTTTTCTGAGTCATTCCCCTCTGATATGGCTTCCTACTCTAACTGGTCCTTTTCTACCTCTAGTTTTTGGCCCAATTTTAATGCTCAAGCCCTACATTCCACTTTTTTTGTGGCGGAGCTGTCATATCCCCCCCTGCCCCCCCCCCACACACACTGACTGGAATGCTGTTCACTGACTAGAATGATGTCATGATGTGGGGTAGGGAATAATACCACGAGGCAGGTGCCACCATCTTTGAAAAATGTGAGAAGGTAGCAAAGACGTTAGTTGGTAGAAACCAGAAAGAGTAGAAGATAAGATATCCAGGTGTCCCGAGTTTCAAAGGAGTGCAGAAGGAAAGATCTGGCAGCGAGAATGGAGGAGAATGTTGGCCAACGTACCAGGTGGGTGGAAAGGAGAATAAGTCGTCACCATTAAGATGGCTGCATCCTCATAATGGGTCAAGTTTCAGTTTCAACGAGAAAGAGGGCAGAGTGTTCTGTGCAGCGTCTTGAGGACGTTGGGAGGTTTGTGGAGGGAAGGGGCAGCTACGGAAGGGGAAGCATACAGTAGAGGGTTTGTAAACATACCGAAGAAGAGAACATGGAGGTTTGCTTTTCCAGAAGTCACCCCTCAAGGCCACTGTAGTGGATTCTGTGGTGTGTTTCCCGGATGTCTTCTTCAACCCTTCAGGATTTAGGCCCTCGTGCCCTCACCTATGGGATTTGGGGAGGCTGACTTCCCTCAGCTGAGTACCCCTTCAGGCATTCTCCCTCAGTGGAGGGATGGTGCCTATGTGTGTGAGGGAGGGTTGCATCACAAGGACCCTACTCCTCCCACAAACCTTGAAACTGGATTTATTCCCTTTACTGAGAGAGATAACCTAATGCTACTAATATCTGAGAAAACTCTGCTCCTCCCATCAGGGAAGTCTGTCTCAGGTGAAGAGGCTCCCTATGTAAGATAAAAGTTAAAAATCTCAAATTACGTGTATACAATAAAAACGATCTCTCTTGGTCCCAAAGATAATACGCTTTTTTTATTTTAAATCTACGTTTCACTGTACGTGCTTAAAAAAATAATTTTAATTTACCTAAACAGCGCTTTGAACAACTGTATCACATTTATGTAATAAATCGTGTTATATGTAACATATATTTTAATGTATATTGCATAGACATAGGTAGTACATATTATGCATATACCTATCTCCTAGGCTGAAGCATATGGAGTGTTCTCATCTGACTGTACATTAGATCTCTCTGCAATTTCACAGTAGCATTTAAAAAAATTTTTTTAATGTTTATTTTTGAGACAGAAAGAGACAGAGCATGAATGGGGGAGGGTCAGAGAGAGGGAGACATAGAATCTGAAGCAGGCTCCAGGCTCCGAGCTGTCAGCACAGAGCCCAACGCGGGACTCCAACTCACAGAGTGGGAGATCATGACCTCAGCCGAAGTCGGAGGCTTAATCGACTGAGCCACCCAGGCGCCCCTGCAATGGCATTTTCTTTTTTTACTAAAGTACAGTTGACACACAATGTTACCTTAGTTTCAAGCGTGCAACATAGTGATTCCACAAGTTTATACATTATGCTCTGCTCAGAAGTGTAGCTATTCTGTCACCATGCAACACTAGCTCAATACCAGGGACTATATTCCCTGTACTGTATCTTGTATCCCTATGACTCCTTCACTCCATTACTGGAAGAATATCATTTTCTCCCTACCTTCAATTTTATGCAACACAAGCATGTTCAGGTAAACTACTTTGAGGGCTGGTTTATGTCACTGTCTCTAAAAGCATTGATTATTTCATCAGTATTAAAAATGCAAATGAAATGGTTTTCCATAGTACTCTTTTATAATATAAAGTTTCTTCCAATAGATGATTTTGTTAAACATCAGTTGTAATGCATTTATCACGAGTAGCCATGTCAGGGCTAAGGTAGATTGCTATCTCTATTCCTAGAGTGAATGTACTCAAGGAGAGAAGTGTTATCTGTCGCTACCCATAAAATGTCATGTTTTCTCCATAGAATTAATAGATGTTGTAAAATGGGATCATCTTTTCTTTGCCCTTTACCCTGTCAAGATGCGATTCTGTATGCACTTGAAAGAGACGTAATAGAATTATTCTTTGGGGAAACAAACTCTGGAGATCGACACATGATGCTTGGAGAACATAAGATGTAGGCAAAGATATGGCAGCTATATTTCTTTCAGAGGCCTCGTGATAAGATCTTGACCGTGTTCTATATAGATGATGCTGATGTTCTGGTAGCTCTTAACTCTACCTTTGCTAAAATTCCAGGTTTTGTCCATGGTTGTTGATCATCTGAAGTCTACCTGTGTGGGGGCTCCTGGATGGCTCAGTCAGTTAAGCGTCCGACTTCAGCTCTGGTCATGATCTCACAGTTTGTGAGTTCGAGCCCCATGTCAGGCTGTGTACTGACAGCTCAGAGCCTGGAGCCTGCTTCAGATTCTGTGTCTCCCTCTCTCTCTGCTCCTTCCCCTGCTCATGCTCTGTCTCTCTCTGCCTCTTAAAAATAAATACATGTTAAAGATTTTTTTTTTTTAAAGCCTACCCGTGTGGATAAATGATGACAGGTGATATGGGTCAGAGAAGTATAATGAACTACCTCATCACTTCCTGGTTATTGATTTTAAAAATGGCAAAGAGTCCAAAGCACTTAAGGCCATCACCTTTTCCAATGACCGCTCCCATCTCATGTTGGTCTCGTGTCCCTCGGGAAGCTTGGTAAGCAGTTTTGGCAGACTGGGAAGTCTACAGTAGGCACCCCGGAGGCTACCAGAGGATAAAATATACTCCCTGTCCTCAAAAGACTTATAATCTATTGGGGAAATGAAGTAAAGCATGATCAGTAAGGGCCTACACAATGGTCTAGAGCTTCTTAAAAAAAACGTTGCCCAAGGAGTAGAGAATACAAGAGACGGGGCATAAAGGAGGAGTAGCTTTGGCCGGGCAGAAGAACGAAGAGAGAAGATCAGATATGCTCTCCATCAGGGGTTTACTGGATGCTGACTATGGGACAGACCCCATGCTTTATCTTATTTGGTCCCAACAAAACATATTTTTACTATCAATATCTTCATTTTGTACAGGAGGAAACAAGTTTAGCAAGATTGAGTAGCCTGCCTGTTGCAGATACTGGGGAAGCCAAGATTTGAACTCAATGTCCTTGATTTCAGAGACAGCATGCTTAACTATGACAGCATGCTGCCACAGTGACTTGAGGGGACAGGGATAGGGACGGAGCTGGCAAGGAGCACTTGAATGCTCTAAAACATGAAGTGATTAGTTCTGAGTATGGGCAGTTTGAAAGACTGAGGCGTCTAGTCTAACTGTGGTGATAACAGAGGGTGCCATTGAAAGAGCAGAGGACTAGCATGTTGGAGGCAGCATCTAGAGCATGTTGGTTGTGCAAGAATGTAGGAGATGAGCAGTCCTGATACCAGCCAGTACCCTACTGCAGGGAGAGGGTGAGGCCCCCATTACAGTGATGATGGTAAGCATAAAGAGATTTCAGGCCACATATAACTCATCTTGGCAAGAGAAACAAAAGGGAAAGCTGTGCATTTTTTAAAGATTCAACACAGGGGCGTCTGGATGGTTCAGTCATCTCAACATCTACTTCGGCTCAGGTCATGATCTCACAGATCATGGGTTCGAGCCCTGGGTGGCCCTCTGGGCTGACAGCTCCGAGCCTGGAGCCCGCTTCCGATTCTGTGTCGCCTCCTCTCTCTGCCCCTCCCCTGCTCACACTCTGTCTCTCTCTGTCTCTCAATAATAAATACATGTTAAATTAAAAAAAAAAAAGAAAAGAAAAGAAAGATTCAATACATAAGGCAAAACAGTGACATAGAATGAGGACTAATAACAATACCTAATATTTATTGAGCATGAATTAAGTGCCAGGTACCAGAGCAAGCACTTTACATTCATCACTCTTTGTGATAACCCTGTGCAGTAGGTTATGAGGCTACATAGTTTAAAGAGATAAAGTAAATTAATAGCTAGTGGATAAAATAGCTGAGATTAAATGCAGATTAGCTGGTTTCCTGAATTTGCATGCTTGACCTGGAGGGTACAGCCTCTGAAAGCCTTTGCCTGATGTCAACGTCAGAGAGAGAATCTTGGCTTCAGTTTTGCCCCGTGCAAAATCCTTGTGGTATTGGCCAAACTCTTTATGTCTCCCAGCTCCACTTTTCTCCTTTGGGACAGAGGATGAAGCTTGTGTGCTTGTTTGTGTGTTTGTTTTGTTTCCGGATGAGCGAGTCCAGAATTATGTGACTGTTGCTGGGAAAGCAAGAGTCTGGAGAAAACGGGGAGAAGACAGAACGTTTAATCGGTGTAGTTTTACATCCCTTGTAATTTTTTAAAGTGTTGACTCATTTATTGAGAGAGGGATGGGGATTAATGGGGAGGGACAGTGGGAGAGGAAGAGACAGAGGGAGAGAGAATCCCAAGAAGGTTCCATGCTGTCTGTCAGCACAGAGCCCAACACGGGGCTTGATCTCACCAACTGCGAGATCATGACCTGAGCTTAAATCAGGAGTCAGATGCTTACACGACTGAGCCTCCCAGGCACCCGCATCCCTTGTAAGTTTTAATCTAGCCTGTTGGTTTTCATTTATAGTTAAATATTATTAGCTAAATTAGAGAAGTGGGCTTGGTAGTATTTATTTTTAAGCATAATTTACAGTGGTTGAAATGAACTTCACTGTGTTTTTGTTAAGTAAAAAAACCACATTTTGTGAATGTAAAAATGGTAACAAGTCAAATAGTGATGTAACTGATTCAGAAGAAAGAAACACCAACAGAATTTGTACTGGTTTTACTTTACCTGGGGGTGCATATCTGAAAGGCAGAGTGAACATACAGACAGGATGAAAGTTTGCTGTTACTAATCCTATAGTCCTGAAGCTGAAAAATCTGATGGAAACTATGAAATAGTATTCATTTACTTATATTACATTTGATAAAGTTAGAGGAATTCTGTATTTCTTCTTCCTTCAAAAGTAAAGCATTTTCATTCCTTACTCCATATAGTTTTATCTACATAAGCACTTCTTAATATGGGGTATATATTATATCTGAGTTTATTTCAAAAAATGAGAAAATAAAAAGATCCATGGCCAGCCCTAAATAGTTTTTCTTAATAATTTTAATGTGAATGACTAAAATTAATATCTTAGGAGTCATTAGAAAGGACTTTCAAAATTAATTATTCCTCATTTTGAATCAACTGTACATTTAAAAACTGTGAAATCTATTTTGCAAAGACTTGTAAATCTTTTATGTTTCTATTATTTTGGTGAGCTCACAGAAGAGATTATGTAAAGGTCAAAACCAAGGTGGCGGCTGGACAGAAACAGGAATGAAGGGAGGAAGCAAAGCATGTGGCTTTCCAGGGGCTAAGGGGACAGGGACATCTGTGGAGGGAACAAGTTCAGCACTTCCGAGACAGGTGTTTCCTTATGTCTGGTGTTTTCAAGAAGCAATGGAGAGGCCCATAGGTCTCGTGTAGAAGAACAGCTGTAGGAGGTGAGATCGGAGATGGGGCTCAGGGTACACACTTGGAAGCAACAGTAGGACTTTTTGTTTCATTCCCACAAAGTGGAAAACCATCGGAGGGCTTTCAAAAAGGAAGACATATTATTATCAGGTTTTAATGGGATTACTCTAGTTCTGATCTGAAGAATGTAACTTGGGGACTAGGGCCAAAGCAGGGGGAGCAATCAGGAAGTTAATGAAATCATCCAGACGAGAGATGATGGCGACGTGACTTGCACCGTAGTGGTAGAGGTGGAGAATTGATTAGATCGGGATATACATTTGAAAGCAGAGCCACTCAATTTGGCCCTTAGTTGTCCGTCTCCTGGGCTAGATTGTTTGTTCCACGAAGGCACAGATTTCTGTGTTTCTCATTGCTGAATAGGAGGCACCTACACCAGTGCCTGGCATAAAATAGATGTTCACCAAATACCTTACATATAAGAGCCGAATCGATGATGGATATGAAGAAGTGATGGATATGAAGAATTATTCATATGAATTCATGTAGTCGGAAAAATAATTCAGCTGTGTTACTTGTGTAGTCTATAAGAAGAAGCCAACCTACCTCATTTATGATCTCCCTTTAACATTAAAATAACTTCACAGGGTGCCTGGACAGCTTGCTTGGTAAAGTGTTCATCTCTTGATTTCAGCTCAGGACGTGATCTCACAGTTCATGAGTTCGAGCCTCACATCGGGCTCTGTGCTAACAGTGTGGAGCCTGCTTGGAATTCTCTGTCTCCCTCTCTCTCTCTGCCTGCCCCTCCCCCGCATGCGCACACACATACACTCTCTCTCTCTCAAAATAAGTAAACTTAAAAAAAAGAAAATAAAATAACTTTGCAGTTTCTTTTACTTTAGAATTTATATGAGTTAAAAATATCAGTTGAAAAAAATCAACATTATGAAATAGACTACATAGACAGTATTCTGAACAGTATGTTTATATATATATATATACACATACACATATATATACATATATATGTGTATATATATACATATATATACACATATATATATACACATATATATACATACACATATATATGTATATATATACATATATATACACATATATATATACACATATATATACATACACATATATATGTATATATATATATATATATACATACACACATACACATGTTTTTTTCTCACATATATATATTTTTTATTTAGCAGTAAATCATTATTGATAACAGTTTCTTGTGGCAAACCATAAAGGCTCTTAAATACAAAGAACAAACTGTGGGTTGCTGGAGGGGTGGTGGGTGGGGGGATGGGCTAAATCGGTGATGAGTATTAAGGAGGACACTTGTTGTGATGAGCATTGGGTATTATATGTAAGCGATGAATCACTATATTCTACTCCTGAAGCCATTATTACACTATATGTTAACTAACTTGGATTTAAATAAAATTTAAATTAAAAAAAATAACAGTTTCATGCTAATAGCTGTCAGTACAGTTTTCTACACTTATTTCTTCTGGATTGAGACCTTACCCTTTGATTTCTCTGCTCCTGATCCTTCTATTTTTTTGCCTAGCTGGTTACAGGTCCCAGACCGGTTTGTATTTTAATGGTGCAAGGAACATCTGTGTGCATATCTAGCGTTACTTAAATGTCAGTCGTTTGAATAGAGATATCTTTCTGTTCCAACTGCAAGGCCTCATTAATTGTACATTTTGTTTTAACCACTGGTGGACATTTTAAAGAATATTTACTGCTTTTACAATATCCTAGGTGAGGAATTGATTTGATTGAAGGCACTCCACTTATGGTTATATGTCTCTGAGTATCTAGGAATATATTTGGGTTCTCTTCTTGATTTACAGATAAGAGGGGTTTTAAGGCAATGTCATATTTTAAGTGAAGGAAAAACATTGAGAATTGTTTCCTGTTTTTCTGAAGCCTCTAGTCTATAGTTTGCCTTTGTTTCTAGTATCTACATTTGCCTCATCACTATAGCACTGCTAACAGCTCCTTGCTTATGGTCGTGCGGGGTTTGGTACTTTGTCTCCTACTTGCATATTTGAAAGTTGGAGGTATATCTTTTAAAAAGTTTCTATTTATTTATTTATTTATTTATTTATTTAAAGTAGAGGCAAAATGACTCAGGAAAACTTAATGAAAACATTCTACTTTAAATGAAGATTGAGTCACATCCCTTTTAGCAAACTTTCTCCTTAGAGATCCAGATAATAAATGTTTGAGGCTTTGCTATCGCCGCTACTAAATTCTGCCATTCTAGCCAAAAAGCGGACAAATAATACATACACAAATGGTATGACTGTGTTCCAGGGGGAGGTCCAGGTTTGACCCATGAAGCATAATTTGCTGACCCCTGAGTTGCACTTTTGATCATGACAAATAATTTGGGTATGACTATTTGGATGTATTTAAGTTATGCTCTATATTGTGAAATATGTTTTTTATAACCCATACTTCACTCTTTTAACTAAGATCTTTCCTGGATGTAACTGAGTAAGAAAATTGTGATTTTTGTCTTTGATTTCGAATCCCCCATGCTATGTGGAAAACCTTGCAGATCTGAAGGTTATAAGCAAGTTACATACCTGGTGGCAGGTAATATCCTAATAGAGAGGGAGGAGTCAAGAGGAAATTAGCCATCCCTGGGGTACTGATCCTTGGTAAGCCTAAATAGTGAAAACCACCAGGCATCTTGAAAGAAACTGAACTTCCGATTCAGTTAGGGGTTCATTTGCGTCTGAGTTTTTCTAGTCAGCGATTTGGAACGTGTCAGGAAGGGCACACTAACCCTGCAAGCCATCCCTAACATTCTTCTGGATTTGTGTTTGCTCGACATGTTTCTTCCCATTTCCTAGGAGACCGGCTGGCCCATCGATCTCTTCTTTCAAATTTAGCCATTTTCACATTTGGAAATATTGCATTAAAAAAAAATCAGCAATGGATTTGAGTCAGTTTATGTGTGTTGTAGTTTTCCTAATGGTAATGAAAAAAAAAAAAAAAGTCCAAGCTTGTATTACTGATATGAAGTAGAAATAAGCCCTCTCTTGACTTTGCCCAAAGCATAGTTAGGCAAGTAAAATAAGAGAGAGAGCGAGAGTGAAAAGAAGTTATAGAGGACATGGTTTAGATGTGATAAGACACTCACCTCGAGTTCTCAAAACCTGCAGAGACTATTAAGGACCGGGATGGTTAGGCAGGGAGAAGTTAAAGCTGTGCACACTTATACGTCCCCTGCATGCATCTGGACTATCTTTCAACCCCTTTAGACTCATATTTTCTGGTACAGTGACTGCCACTAGTTCTGTAAGTGCTACTGCTAATTGAAACCACATCGTGGTCAGATAAAAACTAAGCCAGTCAGGCATCCTACTGAAAACGTACCCAGCAGGACAGCCGCTTTGTTCTCCTTAAAAAATGAACTAATTCAAGAAAGGCACTGCCTCTAGATCGTTATCCATTAATGTATGCAACATTCCCTCTGCCCCACTCTTTCCGCTTTCTCCCATCACCCTTCACTATAATTTTCTTGTGGAAAAATAAAAGAACGCCAATTCTCTTGTAAACTGCATAATTGGGTTTAATATGCAGACTTGCCATTTCTAGGCATGTACGTTTCCTGCATTAATGGGAGCTATACACGGAGCATTTAGAGATCACCTGTGGATAGGCTTGTTAATTAACAGAGTTAGAGCCCTATTTCATTCCATTTAAACCAGAGTAATTAAAATCAGGGTAATCACCACCGCAGTATTCAGTACTTTCACCCCTTTCAAGGTTATTTTAGCAATTATGTTCTTGGCTGAGCGTATTAGTAAATGCTGAGATTATTTCCTGTACCATCTGACTTTTCTCAATCCTGTGCCCTATGGCATGTCTTTTTTCATGATTGCATTAGTTGAAAAAGGCAGAAATAATCTGTGTCATCCTTTAGCCCTTCAAAGAAACTACTAAGCCTAATCCAATCTGCTAGTTGTCCAGAAAAAAAAAAAAAAAAAAAGTCAGACTATCAGGCTAAACTTAATCCCCAAAGAAATCATATGTCACCCTGTTAAGGACTAATAGAAAATTTATACACTATCAAATTCAGTAGTAGTTCATTGTCAGTCCAGCTTCTGAGGTCCTGGACATCTGTTATTGCATGATATTTATTTGTGATAGAAACATTTTGTTTTGCTTTTTTTTTTTTTTTTTTTTTTTTTTTTTTTTTTTTTTTTTTTTTTTTTTTTGTCAAATCTGAAAATGAACATAGATAGGTATTCTCAATTAGGGACAAAACTATTTCAAACTACAGCCACAAGAAAAAAAAAGCCACCTGAAATTATCTTTTATTTATTTATTTTTAAAATTTTTTAATGCTTATTTATTTTTGAGAAAGAGAGAGAGAGCATGAGCAAGGGAGAGGCAGGGAGAAAAGGAGATACAGAATCTGAAGCAGGCTCCAAGCTCTGGGCTGTCAGCACAGAGCCCAACGCAGGGCTTGAACTCATGAACCATGAGATCATGCCCTGACCCAAAGTCAAACGTTTAACCGACTGAGCCACCAGGCGCCCCTGAAATTATCTTTTAGAACAGAGTTCCATTTATATTTCCTACAGTCTGCTATGACTGGGAAAGAAAGCTTCCTGTTGAGGTTTTGCATCATTGTAGGATTAGAATGTAAATCCAAGCTGTTATTATAATGGTTCTGTTTCATTGACTTACTAATAAATATTTGCTTTTATTTTAAGTGACACTGCATGGTGGCCCAGCAATTCTCCCCCCCCCCAACCCCACTTACCCATTTTTCCAGGTAAAAGTAAGACCAACATAACATTGCCTTGCAACAGTAGATTAACATTAGGAGTTTATGCCGTGTGGATGGTACTTTGCCTCCATATTTAACCCCTTCCCACTTATCTTTGCTATAATTCCTACAAGTAATATTTACCGACTTTTTTTATTTGTATGTCTGTATAGACCTTTTCTCTGAAGATTGGTGTCATCAACAATGTATTTATTTAGTGATCATTTTTTTGCCACCTGAACATATTCGCAGTCTCACACTTTCATCATAAAACAAGTATATGCCTCATGTTGCCATGTGTGTTTAAGGGATAACAGCATATTGGGTACTAAGCTCTTTAAGATGGCAATGGGGATGTTGTACACCTTCCATTCAGTGCTGTAGTTTGAACTGTTGTCTTATGAGGAACATTTGAGGGCCACTAGAAATATAATTATCATCAGATGTCCATATATCCTGTCCAATGGTATTTTCAGGAAATGTTGACATTTATATACATATTGGAACATTTTCCAATGGATTAGTAAATATTACCATTTCTAAATGCATGTGCTGTCTATATTTGAGCAAATTTTCCTTTGGGAAACTCTTTGTTCTCTGCTTTCCAGTTAAAACTGTCAAAAGTTGAGAACGTTCTTTTAAATCAGCTTAACCCTATAAAGGATTTAAATTTAATACCTCAAGAGAAAGAGAGAGCGAAAGACCCTCAGTATTAATGATAATGTAAATTCAGTGTGTGTGTCAGTTAAAAAAAAAATACCATCAGAAATAAGACATCCTAGTGTCTTCTGTGCTATTCTACCCAGAAGAGCTCAGCAATAAGCTACTTCAGAATTCTAGCTCATCCTGCCTTGCAAATTTACCCAGACACATTTCTGTTTCATAGTCTACCCTGATTTGGTAATATGCAATTAGAGAAAATGACCATTTTAATATAGAACAATTTTCTTGTAAATTATACAGTAAAAAATATTTGAAACATATTAAAATCAAATGGATTTAGAATGATTATAGTTATGAATTACTGTAATTTGGTCTTACACAGCTAATTCCAAAGACTGCACAGCCGTTTAGCAATTTCCATTCTCTAAATTTCTCATAATGGGATTTAAAGGGGGAAAAAAAAAAGTGAAATCATCATCTTTTCCTCCAACCTCCTCCCTCTTGTTATATATGCTATTTCAATAAATGAGCCACCACCCTTCCCATTACCCCAGTCAGGGAAACCCAGTAGAGAAAGGGGGAAGGCTTGTGCCTTATCCATGGCCATAGAACTTTATCTCTTACCGATGTCTGGGTGAATCAGTCCAGTCCCACCCATTGATTCTTCCCACCCACTCAGGTCTTCACTGAGACTCTCACTACCCATTAATCTCTGAGCTTCCTAGGCTAGGCATGCAGACCACCAAATACACATCCCTCAATTCATGCTCTGCATAGCTGCCACAATGGTCCTTCTAAAAGGAAAATCCAACAATGTCACATTTCTGCTTAACATATCTCAATGGACAAAATGCAAAAGTTATTTAGATGGGGTGCCTGGGTGGCTCAGTCCGTTAAGCGTCCGACTTCAGCTCAGGTCATGATCTCAGGGTTCGTGAGTTCGAGCCCCGCGGCGGGCTCTGCACTGACAGCTCGGAGCCTGGAGCCTGCTTCAGATTCTGTGTCTTCTCCTGTCTCTGCCCCTCCCATGCTCATGCTCTGTCTCTCTCTCTCTGTCTCTCAATAATAAATAAACATTAAATTTTTTTTTTAATTTAGAAAAATACAAATGTTATTTAGAGTAAATACAAACTCCTTGGTCAGGTACTCAAGATCCTTCATGCAGGAGCAGTCCTTGGCCAATGTCTCCAGCCTCATCTCACACCAGCATGTCAGTGCATTTACTTTCCGACCACATCAAATCCATGCTTCTCCAAGCATAACAGACTCTTAAAGCTACTGCTTTTTTTTAAAAAATTTTTTTAAAATGTTTATTTATTTTTGAGGGAGAGACAGAGTGTGAGTGGGGGAAGGGCAGAGAGAGAGAGAGAGAGAGAGAGAGAGACACCGAATCTGAAGCAGGCTCCAGGCTCTGAGCTGTCAGCACAGAGCCCGACACGGGGCTCAAACTCACAAACCGTGAGGTCATGACCTGAGCCAAAGTTGGACGCTCCACCCACTGAGCCACCCAGGCGCCCCTAAAGGTACTACTTTTGGAAAGTCCTTTCCTCTGGCTGTGAAGAAGTGGAAAGAATGAAGAATGTTCTTCACTGCTTTTTTTTTTTTCCCCAATCTTTTCTTCCTTATCCTTCATGATTTAGGTCCATTATAAGCCCTTCCAGAAAGCCTTGCATTAAATAAAAACTTATTCTGACATTTGCTGAAATGGTAAGGAAGACTTGATGCAAGACTGTTGTAATGGGGTACTGCAGTAGGCAAGAGAAATCAGGTTCAACTCTAGATACAACAAGGACCAGTGGGGATTTATAGCTAACAGGCAGGGTGAAGGGGTCAGTGAATGGATAGTTACTAAAAGGAGAGGGACATTAGGGTAGGGCGACTCTTGACAAACTGACCTAACAAGATTTCTGCTAAAGGCAGGCCAAGGACTTAGACAGCCAAGATGGGAGATGAGGAACCTGACCAGATATCAAGGTTCAGTGATGACTTAGCAGGATTCTTTGCTAAGACTCAGTGGAGCAGACCAATAACCAGATGGGGGCCAAAGTCGAGTTTGGTGGAGAAGAAGGCTCAGAGGAAACAACCAAAATTTGGTCAGCAATAGAGTCTTTGTTACTTCCTTCAGCCCCAGTTAAGGTTATCTTTCCACATCTCCCTGCAATTTCCAAGGCTCTTACAGCACACTGAGTATTTCTATAATCCACTTATCACACTGGATTGTATCATGAGCATTTGTCTGCCCTTCTTCTAGTGTGAGAGTTCTTCAAGAGGGAGAATTTTGACTCTCATCTCTGGGTAGTCTGGTATCTTACACACTGCCTTTCATTTAGATGTTTAACAGTGTTTGTTAACTAAGAGCTGTACATGAGTCAAAGGGAAAATTCAAAATTATCATCTTCTTCCTCTTCCTCCAGGGATCACTTGGTTCTTAACAAAGTATCTTTGGAAGGCAGCTATGCTCACCACTAAACACCAGAGCTGCACTTAATAAAGTATCTTTGATATTTAGATTAAGTCCTTTTGACATGGGTCTTACCAAGCTGGATGAAACCCAGTATTATGCATTCTCTAGGCTCCTTTTTTATTGTTCTATGTATTTGTCTTGTTGGAGGGATCTACACAGGCCAAATCTCATTACAACAAATACTATTAAGATAAAAATCACTTATATATATGTATATGTACATATACGTATATACATATACATATATACATATATATGCCACTTTCAATGGTCTATTTACTGTAAGTAATAGTTTATATAATTACAATAGATTTTCAATGTCTGAGAGATTTGTGGGAATGAATAATGAGTTATATCCTAAATAATACATCCACAACAGTTATTTTCTTGTTTTTGTTTTTGTTTACTTTTCTTATCACTTTAGGCTACTATTAAAAATTAAGAACCAGGGGCGCCTGGGTGGCGCAGTCGGTTAAGCGTCCGACTTCAGCCAGGTCACGATCTCGCGGTCCGTGAGTTCGAGCCCCGCGTCAGGCTCTGGGCTGATGGCTCGGAGCCTGGAGCCTGTTTCCGATTCTGTGTCTCCCTCTCTCTCTGCCCCTCCCCCGTTCATGCTCTGTCTCTCTCTGTCCCAAAAATAAATAAAAAACGTTGAAAAAAAAAAATTAAGAACCAATCTTAAGACAAAGCCTGTGATAAAACACTATTATGCAGAACCTAAGTAATTATTCTATAACTGTAATCATTTGTTTCTTTCTGTGTGTGAAAATGAGTTAAGTGTTCTCCCCCTTTCTATTAAATATTTGATCTCAAACTCTGTATGTTAAATCATTTACTCCTTTGGTTGAAAAATGTTTCTTGAGTTTGGGGCAGTGGTGAATTTAGTTTAAATATTCTGAACTCATAGCAAATTTATTTCTTTAGAAAAATGAGAACAGTTATTGTGGTTGGCAGAGTTATTCTAACCACACAAGTGATATGTGTTCATTATAAAAATAATTCAAAATGACAAATCAACATAAAGAAAGTCATCCTTAATCTCATCAGCAAGAAATAATCTCTGTGGATGGGTAAAGCATTGTTAACTTGGCAGCTGGCCCCAGAGTTCTTAGGGAAAGAACTAGGAAGTTCTAGGGAAGGAACTGTCTTTATTTAGGAAAATACCCTAATAGGTCACATTGTTTGAGAAACAGGAGGCCCAGAAGACATAATCTCAAGAAGAGAGACAAGGAAAGTAAACAGCTCTATAGAAATTAGAGCAGAAAATTAAATCAGATTAAATCCCATGAGAGCAGAAATTTAAAACAAGAAGCCACCAGACTGTTAAATTCTAGACAGAATCAAAAACCTGAGGAAGCACACTGATCTTCCCAGAGTATGGACAGAGTAACTTAAGTCTTATGTAAATATTCTAGATTAGGGTAAATTCCATCAAGGGAGAAATTTAGCATGAGGCTCTAGACCGTGAGTTCTGGAGTAAGAATACTTGGGGCCATTATAGATTCCAACAGTTTCTTTTATTTATTTATTTTTCTTTTCTTTAAAAAAAAATAAATTCATTTACTTTGAGGGAGAAAAAGAGAGGTGGGAGGGACAGAGAGAGGGTGGGGGAGAGAGAGAGAGAGAGAAAATCCCAACCAGGCTCTGCACTGTCCGCACAGAGCAGGAAGCAGGGCTCAGGCTCACAAACTGTGAGATCGTGACCTGAGTCAAAATCAAGAGTTGGACGCTTAATTGACTGAGCCACCCAGGTACCCTATCTTTTTTTTTATGATTTTTTTTTTTAAGCACTGTTTCTTTGTATGTCTCTGTGTATGAGAGTGGTGTTCATCAGGGCCAAACCAGCAACATAGGACCCTTTAGGAAGTAAAACAAAAGGAGTTTAATATTGTATACCCTGGTGGTAGGACAACTGAGAATCCAAGTAGAGACAATATGCCAACCAGATGAAGTCATCACTGACCTTACTCTAAAGGAAGAAAGGGACGAGGGGGAGTTAGCAGGGCTGGAGGCTGATAGACAGGTGTCAGAAGCTAGAATCATGCCGGGGGAAATCATAATCGTGCTGGGCCACTATACTGAGGACTGGAGCCACAGAGAAAGCACAGCAGCTTCCAGAAACCCTGCCCTGGGAAAACATCAGAAACTCTTACCTGGAGAAAACTCTTTGGTCATACACATCCATGAACTAGATGAAAGAGGGAGAAAATAATTCCGGCCTGCAAGGAAATGTGGGGAAAGAATATAAAAGCAAAGAAATCCATGCATATGTGTATGCATGCATGTGGTCAAGTACAAATACATACACACACACACACACACACACACACACACACACATATATATGCACACACAAATATATCATGCAACCAAATGGAATCAACATGCACACGTTTTGTAATTTAGTTTAATTCTTAAAATGACATGGCTATTCTCCCATGACACTAAACAGAAACATAAAGCCACATATCTAGTTTCATGGCTGCATTATTAGCCTATTACTTATAGCCACAAATTTATTTATATGGTCCCATGTTGCTCTTTCACGTTGTTTTAAGGTGTTTCTTTTTCTATTGAGGAAAACAGAATGCACAAAATACTTTTAAATTCTTCCCAGCTTGGGTGTTGGAAAGTGTGTATAATATGCTTGCAAATGTGGCCTTTTAAAAATTGAAACCTTATTGTTACATTGCTTTTTTTCATCAAAATCTCTGAAAAAACAGATTGTGTAATGTGTGTCAATAGCTTCTAAACAAATAATTAACATCAGAGTGGGGATTTCATCACTTAGCATCCATCATAGGCATCCAGTACCCTGATTTCTTTGAAGTTTTCTGTTGACAATGATATATGTCATCATGTTAAGTTGGGGCTGGTTAGTAAGCAGAGCATGGCCAAGGTCACTTGAAGGTTTCTTTGATGCAGACATTCCTCAATTTAGAGCTGAAATAATCCTGACCTTCCTAAGTGTGCTTTACCTTTCTGACAAGTGGAGGAAGCTGCATAATTGACTTCGTTAGGTTCACAGAATCTTTTGCATATATAGAACATTTAGACACTAAATACACTTGCCAAATGCAAGTGTAGCATATCAAAGTGTGATATCAGCCTTCGCACAACAGTTTTAAATTGTATCTCTTTATTTCTCTTTTTTCTTTGTATTTTTTTTGGTTTCATTAAAAAAAAATCAATATTTATTTACTTTCCAGACACAGAGATGGAGTGCAGGAGGGGGAGGGGCAGAGAGAGAGGGAGACACAGAATCCAAAGCAGGCTCCAGGCTCCGAGCTGTCAGCACAGAGTCCGACGTGGGGCTCGAACTCATGAACTGTGAGATCATGACCTGAGCTGAAGTCACATGCTTAACCAACTGAGCCACCCAGGTGCCCATGTATGGTTTCTTTTTTAAATTATTTTCTTAAAAATTAAAAGGAAAGATGAAGATTGAATTATTTATTATTATTATTGTTATTATTAGCGACAGAGTGCACAAGCAGGGGAGGGGAGCAGAGGGAGTGAGAGAATCTTAAGTAGGCCCCATGCTCCGCACAGAGCCTAATGATGGGCTCGATGTCACAACCCCAGGATCATAACCTGAGCAGAAACCAAGAGTCAGATGCTCAACTACTGAGCACCCAAGTGCCCCAAAATGGACAGATTTTTATAATCTTTTCATACTCTTGATTTCAGAGATATAGAACTGCAAGGCATTTAGAGGAGCTAAGGTTCAGGCATGACAAACCAAGGGGCCCATTTTACAAATGGATATTATCTCTTGGAGTTGAATTTAACTAACTCATTTAGATATTCAATATCCCACACTAGAGTATACATTGCTACTATTGACAAAGCTTGACCCATCTCAATTACCCAAAGTCTATAGATTACAGTAGCACTTACTCTTGGCATTATATATTACATGGGTTTGCACAAAAGTATGACAGGTACCCACAATTATAATATGGTGTAAAATACAGTGTATTTTCACTGTCCTAAAAATTCTCTGTGCTCTGCCCATACATCCTTCCCCCTGACTCCAGCCCCAGGCAATGACTGACTTTTTTTATTGTCTCCATAGTTCTGCCTTTTCCAGAAATTCACATAGTTGGAATCATGCAGTATTTATTGTATTTTCAGATTGGTTTCCTTCACTTACTAATATGCATTTAAGTTTTCTTCTTGTCTTTTCCTGCCTTGATAGCTCATTTATTTTTAGCACCAAACAATATTACATCGTCTGAATATACAAGTATATTTAACCATTCACCCACTGAAGAAAATCTTGTTGTTTTCAATTTTGGCAATTGTAAATAAAGCTGCTATATATATCCATATGCAAAGTTCTATGTGTAGAACTTGGTCTATGTGTAGATCAAGATTTTGAACTCTTTTGGGTGAATACAAAGGAGCAGGACTGTTGGATCATAAGTTAAGACTGGTTTGTAGAAACTGTCAAACTGTCCCCAGTAGCAATGAATGAGAGTTCCCATTGCTTCATTTTCTCACTGCCATTTCGTGTTGTCAGTGTTTTAGATTTTGGCCATTCTAATAGGTTTGCAGTGGTATCTTGTTTTTGTTGGCATTTCCCCGATGACATACGATGTGGAGTTTCTTTTCATATGCTTATTTGTCATTTGTGTATCTCCTCTGTGAAATGTCTGTTCAGGTCTTTGGCCCATTTTTTAGTTGGGTTGTTTGTTTCCTTTTTGTTGAGTTTCAAGAGTTCTTTGTATATTTTGGATACTAGTCCTTTATCTGATGTGTTTTTTGCAAGCAATTTCTCCCAGTCTGTGGCCCGTTTTCTCATTTTCTTGATACTGTTTTTCTTAGAGCAGATTTTTTTTTTTAATTTTAGTAAAGTCCAGCTTATCAATCCTTTCTAGCATGGATCATGGCTACGATATTGTATCTAAAATGTGACTGACATATCCAAGGTCATCTAGGTTTTGTTTTAAGTTATTTTTTGGTATTTTATAGTTTGCTCTTTTGCATTTAGATCTACGAATAGATTTTGTGAAGGGTATAAGGTACATAGATTAATTTTTAGCATGTCTAGTTGTTCTAGCACCACCTATAAAAGAGATAATCTTTGGGGAGCCTGGGTGGCTCAGTTGATTGAGTGTCTGACTCTTAATTTTGGCTCAGGTCATGATCCCAGGGTTGTGGGATCAAGCCCCACATTGGGCTCTGGGCTGAGCATCGAACCTGCTTATTGTCTCTCTCTCTGCCCTTCTCCCTGGCTTGTGCTCTCTCTCTCTCTCTCTCTCTCTTTCTAAAATAAAATATACAAAAAGAGGCTATCTTTCCTCCATTGTATTTTCCTTGTTCTGTGTCAAATATCAGTTGACCATATCTATGTGGTCTATTTCTGGGCTCTCTATTCTGTTCCATTGATCTATTAATCCATTTTTTTTTTTTTGCCAACACTACACTGTCCTGATTACTGTAGCTATGTAATATAATCTCCAGATTTTTGACAAATTTCTATGTATAATAATATGTAAGATTGATAAAATTGATACATAATGTTCATTACCAAATGGCACACTGTGTTGACCAGTTTGGGCTGCTATAACACAAATATCATAGAATGGGTGGCTTAGGCAATAATCATTTATTTCCCACAGTTCTAGATGCTGAAGTCCAAGGTCAAAGGATCAACAGATTCAAAGTCCAATGAAAGCCCTCTTCCTGGTTTGCAGATAGCTACCTCCTTGCCATCCTCACATGGCTAAAAGAGAGCTTGTCTTGCTAGCATCTCTTATATGGACACTAATAACATTCATGAGAGCTTCATTTTCATGACTTAATCACCTCCTAAGGCCTCTCCTCCAAATATCACCACCCTGGGAATTAGGGTTTCAATAAATGAATTGGGGAGGGGGTACAAAACATTCAGTCCATAGCATTTACTTAAAAAGTATTTCTAAGACATAATTTCCCAAAGACATGACATGGGTACATTTGAAATCTAGCACTAAGAAAAATGTCTAGGAAATTTTCTCTTTCTTTCTTTTTCTATTTCCTTTGTCTTTCTTCCTTTCTTTCTTCCTCCCTCCCTCCTTCCTTCCCTCCTTTCTTTCTTTCTTTCTTTCTTTCCTTCTTTCTTTCTTGTTAAAGAGAAGGGACTAAGGAAGTGAATTCTACAATTAGCTTTATAGATTCTATAAATTTTCACCTACCATCTCATAACAGAACCTCTTTAGTAAGAATATATAGCTACCTTTTTCTTACTTTAAGGAAGATAAGTAGTTGCTCATGATGGTCTAGGGAAAAGTTATGAAAACATACATACCAGAAATGTAACATTGATTAATTTAGGGGTGTGAGTAATAAAAGAAAAATAATTGGATTTTCTTTTTTTTTTTCTTTCTTGTTTTTTTTTTTTGTTTGTTTCTTTTTCTTTCTTTTTTTTTTGGTATCTGTGCACTTTTTTATTTGTTAAAAAACACATATTGATTTAGCAAATTTGAAAACATCACATCTAGAGAGTTTGAAACAAATGAAACAGCTCAACTAAAATATTGTGGACAAAATTGGGAGAAAAATTCATGTGAGCAGGTATCACAGGTAATGTACATGTATTGGAACTTTGGTTTAATTGGCTTTATTGAACACTTTTCAGTATGAACTTTTAGAAAACAGGGCATCAACAAAAAATACAGGTATGCACAACTCTCTCCTAGAATGAGATATCGAAATTTTTTTTAAAATGTAATTTTGTAGAAATATCGATCTTTGTCCCCAATAGATTCTTATTCCTGAGAGAAAGAGATTTTTGCAAATATCTATGAGTATTACAAAAATTGGCCAAGGTCTTAAGCTACAAGGAAAATTTTAAGCAATTCCTTAAATTACACATTATACAGAGTACATTATAAGGAGAGTTAAAAATATACTTTTACATAACTTTTGGGTTAAAGCAAAAGTTAAAACCAAAATTAGAGATTATTTATAAATAAACGACAATGAAAACATGATGCTATGAAACCAATGGAATGTGGATAGGATGATCCTAAGTGGAACATTTACAGCCTTAAATACATTTGCTTTTATAAATTGATAAAACATAAAATGCAGAAATGAAGCCAAAGAATAAGTAACAAAGTAAACTTCAAGTTGGTAGAAGAACTAATAAAGATGGAAGAAGAAATTAATCAATACAAATATGAACATAAGAACTTATTAATGAATCCAAAAGTAGTTCTTTGAAAATTTCAGTGACTTAGGCAAATCTTTGAGAAGTCCGATCAAATAATAAAGAGAAAAAAATAACATTATGAATGAGAAAGGAGTCTTAACTAAAGCAATGGAGAAGATGCACAAAAATTACAAGAGATCAATTCTACAATGTTACGTAGACCCATTTGGACATCTAAGGTTAAACTGAAAATTCCAGGTAAATATAAATTATCAATTAAAAACAATTTTAATGTTTATTTGTTTCTTAGGGAGAAAGAGAGAGAGAGAGAGACAGAGAGAGAGAGAGAGAGAACATGAGCAGGGGAGGGTCAGAGAGAGAGAGGGAGACACAGAATCCAAAGCAGACTCCAGGCTTTGCACTGTCAGCACAGAGCCCAATGCACAGCTTGAACCCATGAACTGTGAGACATGACCTGAGCTAAAGTCAGACACTTAATCAATTGAGTCACCAAGGCACCCATAAATTATCAAAATTTTGATCAAAAGATATTTAAACAGAAAAGAAGAAATTAAAAAGCTGGTTTAAGTCAACCTTCATCAAAGAGGCACTGGATACAATGAAAGATAATTAAAGGAAGGACACACTAAATACAGAGATTTGTTGAAATGTTTTGAAGAAGGTATAGGCTTATAGCTTTGAGGCAGGTGGAAGTCTCCAAAGTGAGTGTATTACATGTGTGTTTATGTATATGTGTGTGTTTTATTGATGTTTATGCACATGTAAAGGAGGCAATAATAATTAAGTAGTGCATGGTGTCTGAAAAGGTGAGAGAAGCAACCCAAAGCACAGTTATTGGATTGACCTTAAAAGGGAGGTGGTTCTATTCCTCATTCTAATAGCAGGGGAGAAAGAAACGATTTGTATGAATGTAGGTAAAATTGTATGCATTCCAGTGGAAAGAAGAGGCATTCCCTCTGGATTTCCTTCATGTTCTCTACAGAAAGCAAGAGATGGGGAGTCCGAGATCTGACTGCAATAGAGAAAATTAGAAAAAGTCACGGTGGAGTTTTGGAAACTGAGTGGAATGAAAAAAAATCCAATGTTTTTTAGGCAGCGTTGAGGGCCTGTTTGAGGTTAGTAATCCTAAATTCAGCAAACATCTGGGGACATTGTCCACCAGAATTCAGCAGCATGGGTGCAAACACAGAAATGTAGTTAAAGTTCATCTAGAGCTGTGATTTCATCATGCGAAGAAGAAGAAGAAAAAACAGAGAAACAAGGGACTTTAGAACATTGGTAAATGGCAAGCCAAAATTCTGGAATAATTCATGAATTCCATGTTGGCTGAGGAGCAAAGCAATGAAAAGAAAAGATTGAGGGATTGGAAGAACTGGAAGTTCCAGTGAAGTCAAAGCACGGGGCTGTAGTGGCACTGTTGGCCCAAGCAGCACATTCCCTCTTTGCAGGCAAATCTCCATGGGAAGCCAAACTTTAATCAGATAATTGTTCTGTAAGTGGAGAGTCAGACTCAGAGGAGGTAATTGAATGACTCAAAAAGCACAATCCTCCCAAAAGACCAGTGTTCAGAGGCTGAGTGCCAGGACATCCTCTCCTTAGACTGTGTTTGAATGGGCTCTACTGATTTCTTGTTCTGGAGATTTCTTTTTCCTGTGTTCTAGATTATCCTCTGCCTAAGTATATTCCACATCATATTAGTCTCCTTAAATGCTCCGTAGAAAAGGATTTCTATAGGGGCACCTGAGTAGTTCAGGCGGTTAAGCATCCAGCTCTTGATCTCGGCTCAGATCGTGATCTCCTGGTTTGTGAGATCAAGTACCACGCTGGGCTCTGCACTGCCAGCACAGAGCCTGCCTGGGATTCTCTTTCTCTCTCTCTCTTTCTCTGCCCCTCTGTCTCTCTCTCAAAATAAATAAATAAAACATTAAAAAAGGAAAGGATTTCTATAAAATAATTTTTGGAAAGACTACACACTATCCTTCTCTAACAGCACATTTTTTGGATTTTTCTTCAAGCATAATATAGTTGTAATTGAGGGGTGGGTGGCTGGAGGCAAGAGTTTGTCCTCTAAAGGCCATATTTTTATTCCGCTATTATATGATCATGGTAACACAAGCAAGCAAATCAATTTGTCTTTAGGTGAATTATTCATCTGACAAAATAATTCTTAAAATTTGAATGTTTATTTATTTTTAAGACAGAGAGAGACACAGCATGAATGGGGGAGGGTCCGAGAGAGAGGGAGACACAAAATCTGAAACAGGCTCCAGGCTCCAAGCTGTCAGCACAGAGCCTGACGCGGGGCTTGAACTCACGGACCACGAGATCATGACCTGAGCCGATGTCGGACGCTTAACCTACTGAGCCACTCAGGCGCCCCGACAAAATAATTTTTGAATTGATTTTCATCATATTGGTCTGATTTTGACAGAGGTTCGAGGCAGGCCTGTGATTCTCCAAAGAACTGGCTGGAAGGTGAATAAATCAATTTTTCAGAATCAGCGCTCCTCACAGTTTTAAAGTTTTGGAAAGAGAAGTCTACTCTAAGATACATTCTCACCTCAGGCTTTATAAATGAGACACATACTTCAGGGTCTTATGGTCCATTGTCTGATCCACTCTGTAAGCTGTAAACTGGCCCCTGGCTGTCTGAAACTCCCTTCCACAGTTTAGAGCCCTGATATGGAGAACAAGCATATGGTTGTTATCACAAATCTCAGTAGAACCATGTTATCATATAACCTGGCCCATAACTGATTTTTAAGTCACACATTTACAAGCAACTCCTTGAATTACTTCCACAGATGGCTAATGATACATTATATCAAATGACAAAAAGATATGTTCATTAATTTGAAGGTTTCTGGGCAGGAGTATTTCACCTATGAACTAAAAAGAAAGAAAAAGTCGAATTTCAATAGTAGAGTCTCATGTCTATTTTATTCTGTATCCAAGAATATAAGTTTTTTGTTTTTTTTTAAAAAAGCTCACACTACTACTTTTCTCCAAATATTCTACTCAGAAGTCCCTCTGGTGACTCAGATTACAACACATTTTCTGAGGAACTTGTCCTGAAATTGTGTGTTGTACAAATTTTGCAAGCATTTTAACATTCTCTTGTCTGGCCTTTAGATAAGGGGAAAGATGACCAAAGTCATCTTTTAGGTAATAATCCCTAATTATTACCAAAATACCTGTTTGTCAAGATTAAAATAAAGTAAAACAATAATTATATCTATAATGACATTTATCTTAAATAAAATTAAGGGATAAATAAAATAAATAAAATGCACTGTAACAAATAATATAAAGTCATTATAATATATGTATTTGTGTGCATGTATATATATACATATATACATAATATATACGTAGACACATTTTTTTTAATTTTGTTAAAGCTGCAATTCTAAGCATAGGAGTTTCATTTGAAATATAGAAACATATTGTTTCCAAATGATATTTCTATAGGCAACCTTTTAGCTCGTGTTCTTCCTAAAATTCACACATTTAGTGACTTATGTGGCAAATGTAGAAATGATCCCACAAAACCAGTTTGTGGGCAAAGTGTTGATGCAGAGCACAATAGGCCCCTAAGTAATTTACTTAGCCGAAGAGCCTTTGTTCTCTGAGACTTCATCCATCTGGTTTCTGGAAGTCAAACTGCTTATAGTAACTTCCGACATGACTGAAAGAACCAGAAATGGGAAACTACAGAGAACATCCGGGAAGCCTCTAGAAGCCATTAAGTCCCAGAAATTGTGGTGATAGTGTGGCCAAGATGACCGATGCTCTTTGGAATATTTCATAAGGGGCCCTGGATATCCGGAATGTATTTTACTGAAAGAGGAGAAAAAAAGAAATGGAGAAGCTTTTGCTCTGGCCTACAATGGGAAATTTTATTTTCCATTTAGGGATCAGTAAAGAGAAGTAAATATTTTGTGCGTTCTTCTCAACCAGCAAATCTAAACGCAGCCCTCCTCAATTATTTCGATGCCCAGATACTCTTTCCCTGATTATCAAGAGAGTGTCCTATGTGGAGTCATGAAACCCATCATCAGTTTTAGCCCTCTGTCTCTGTCCCATGGCTGTGCTCAGCATTACTGCCCGGTGCATGTACTCTGTCCAAGAAGGCTCACCTGTGTTGATAGGGTCCTCCATGGAAACACCAGGTCTGGTAATATGACAAGGAATGATTCTCCAAAATGAGCTGATTCATTCCCAATAATAATTTAATGTGATTTCTTCCTTCTATAACATTTGCTTTTTCATGCACTGTCTCTAGTCAAAGATGTGAGGAGCTTGAGGATTTTAAGCACCATCTAAGAGGAAATCATCAAGACAGTTGAGCTTATGCCATCCTTTCTGGCCCGGACTAATTCTTTTCCGTTCAGCTCAGGCTCTTGCCCACTCCTCTGGACCAAGGGTTTCCCTCCCTACGTCTATGTTACCACCAACACTTGATTTCAATCGCTTTGATGACAGGGAGCCCATTTTATGCTTCTTTGGAATCCTTTATGATTCCATAAACATTTGTCAAGAAAGGGTTGGGAACTGAGAGCGATTTGGGCAAGAATGCTACCCTGACTGGAGCACCACACCCAACAGGACACCTTCAAAGCTGCCTGTCATGTTGGTGTTGCTTTTGTTGTTGTCTTTCCTCTCAACAGTAATGCAGCAGTAATGTAGCAAATGACTCAGTGTCTGAATTCCAGAGCCAGATTGTTTTTATTCGAAAGCCATTTTGTGCCTTTTATCGACTGTACGATCATGAGAAAAGTTACTGAACCTCTCTTCCTCAGTTCTATCATCTATAAGATATGGAAAACAATAGTATCTTTCTCAAAGTTGTGTTGTGAGCATTAAATGAATTAAATGAGTTAAGTCATTTGAAGTCCTTAGAACAGGAACAGCCCTTACAGGAAGGGCTATGCATTGTTAGCTCTAATTACTGTTGTCATTTATTTATTATGGTTTTTGAGGTCTATGGTATTTTTAGACTATGCCCTTGTCCCAGTGTTTTAAAACACACTCTCTTGATGAAACCTCAGTATTATATTTCAAAATTAGATTTGGATCCTGGATAAACTGGACACTTATTTGGCTAACTGGTTTTTGCTTATTCTAGCCAAGTTGAAGGTACTCAAATTGAAAATTAAGTCCATGGAAAGCCTTTTTTTCAAGCGCTATGCTTAGGTTTAGGGATGATGACAGTCATATGTGGTGGAGTTAGAATTACTTGTGGATTTATTTGCTTTCTTCATTCTTTGGTAGAAGTCTATACTTAGATGCCTGTTAAAAGTAAAGCCAGGGGGCACCTGGGTGTCTCAGTCGGTTGAGCTTCCCACTTAAGCTCAGGTCATGATCTTGCACTTCATGAGCTCAAGCCCCACACTGGGCTCTCTGCTGTCAGTGCAGAGCCTGCTTCAGACCCTCTGTCCCCTTCTCTCTGCCCCTCCCCAGCTTGCACTCTCTCAAAAATGAATAAACAAACAAAAGTGAAAGCCAGGCCTACCTCAAAGACAGGTGACAGCTCCAAGTCTGTCACTGTTCACATCTAGAAGTCAAGATATGATGCTCTATTTGCAGGAAGAATTTTTGCACAGGCTGCAATGGCTTGCATATTATACATGGCTACCATTTGGAACACGTAGATAGTTTTTAGAGATAGGAGGAACCATGAATAGTATCTAGTCTGGTGATCCATTTTCTAGACTAGAAAGGCCCAGAAGCTGTTTGTGAAAATTTATGCCTTTCATTTAGTGGGAGAACCAGGTCCAGAGTGGAGTTGGCTGACTACCTAGTCAATATCGATTCTATTATTTTATACTATCCTTCAAATTATCACCAAAGAGAGTCTCAGTGTTATAAATATTTGTACATAATTTGCATAATTATGCATTAATTAAAATGCATTAGAAATTTATGATCTCAGAATCAATCATCAGATAATCCATATATAAATGGCTGGAAAATACTTAGGACTTCTATTAAGATGCAATGCCTTCAAATTGGCTACATATATACATACATATATATATTATATATGTATCATATATGTATATATATAATATATATACTATATATATACTATATATACTAATATATATACTATATATATGAACATGAATATATACTATATACTATATATATAGTATATATACTATATATACTATATATACTATATATATAGTATATATACAATATATATATACTATATATACTATATACATATAATATATATATAATATATATACTATATATACTATACATAATATAATATATACTATATATAATATATATAATATATATACTATATACAATACTATATA